>NC_092206.1:53356687-53647796 GCF_043381705.1 Parasteatoda tepidariorum
ATATATATAATATATATTACAGGGTGTATAACTTCTATGGGAGGAAGGGCACATCATAAGGCTTAAGAATTGCATTGAAACCCATGAAAGGAAATATCATATGTGAATAAGGAACACTCGCCTATTATATACTGTTTCTATGCGTCTTTGAACATGTACTTTTATTTATTCTAAATTATCATAATTTTATTTTTTCTAATAATGGATAATAATTGTAACAAATGCCATTCAAATTGGTTCAGTATCAGATTTTCAATCTTAAAGATTTGGTAACTAATTCATCAAGTTTGCAAAATTTTTTAAATTTAAAATATAAAACTGAACAAATTTAAATACCATTTTTAACAATAAATATTTAAGGACATAAAATTAAGATAAAATAAGAGTATCTGTTCAAAAGCAAATGTAGAAACAGTTTATAGAGAAATGTCCCTAGCGACATAGAATGGCATTTTCATTTATGGATTCCTATGATGTAAACGACCTCCTCCAGAATTTTGTCATTGTGATAGTGATATACCCTGTGTGTGTATATGCATGTATATAATATATATGTAATAAGTGCCTTAATGAATTCTTCCACAAATGCAATTTCTTATAAAAGTTTTTATACCTAAAACGTCTCTTAAAATGTTAGAATGGAAGATGCTACGTTTTCTAGAGTCACTTTTTGTTTTCTTTTTAAAAAAGAAGTGCATAGTTATGATAACTACAACTCAGTATTTATTTTAAATTATTTGCATAGATATATTTATATATTTATTTATATATGTACATATAATATGTACAAATTTATCAACACTCTTAAATTTTTATTTAACCATATCTGATACAATTAGCAGTCACACAAGGATTAGTTTTTTTTAAAAAAAATCAGGTTAAGGAATCAAATACGCTAGAAATATATTTGCTTTTTAGTTTCTATTACCATAAATGATAGTACATTAAAAGCTTTTCATTACACTACCATATCACAAAATATAAACGGTATAAATTTTATACTGTAAACATTTCAGCATTCTAATTAAGTATTACAATGAAAAACATTAATCATAACAAGTTTTAATGAATTATATTCGAAGTGACAAATATTTCCAAGTCTGCAAAAATAGTCTAGATTACAAGAAATGAACTGTATACATGGACAAATTATCAGTCATTAAAACAATAACAAATTATGCAAAATAAATTCTTAAATAGATGTATTAAAATAATTAATAAACATACAAATAGCAGCAATTTCACAAATATATAGTTATTTTTATTAAGTAATAAGATTAACTTTGAAAACATCAAGTAATATTGAAGGAAAGAATTGGAAATAATACTTTGATTAAAATGTGATAAAATAACTAGTATTATAAAAATTAATTGAAATACAGATTTAAAGATCATTACCAAAATTTTAATTTATAAATTATGTGGATAAATAATTGCTTATTTCATTAAGTATTTATTAAAACAATTACTACTTAAAGCAGTTCATAACTAATTAAAAATGTTTTGGATATTTTATAATTTTAAATATATCTATATTATATATTGCATAAAGGAACAATTTTAGGCCTAATTAACAATCAAAACTAATGATGGCCAATTTAAAAAAGAAAAAGAAAATTTAAATATTGCAATAAAATGAGATGAGCTATATACAATGTATTTGAAATGCTAATAATGAAATATAATTCTTCAGTTCCAGTTGTTTAACCAAGAGCAATTCAAATTATTCCTCTCAATAAAGCTGTTTTGCTTAAAAAGTACAATTACGATAAAAGTAAAGAAACATTTCTATTGTAGTGAAATTTATAAATGCTATTTACTCTCTCGTAAAATCACACTATTTCTTTGGATAAATATTGACACAATTAAAATTGTACATTCATCTAAAGGAAAAAGAATTAACGACTAAATATCTGTATTATCACTGAGTTCTTGTAAATGTATAGCAAATATGAAAGTTTTACGTTATCTTTTAAAAATTAATTAAAACCATATTTTCATTTTCATGTTAGATTTTATGGCCACATGGTAAATAAATTAATACATCAAGAAAACTTGATGCAAAAAAAAAACTTTAAGGCATGCTTTACTCCCATCAATTAAAATTTGTGAACTGTTCACAATTTACTAGGGAATTAAGATCTCAATAAACACAACATGTAAAAGTTTCAGAAATGAAATGTCATTATATTGCTTGAAATTTATAAATTAAAATATGTTTTAAATAAAAAATAGCAAAATAATTTTTAAAAAAAATTGAAAGCAAAAGCCAAAAAGGTTAGTGTTTGAATTAAGAATAGTTCACACAAGGGTTGTAGAAATTTTTTCCCAAAAAGAAATATTTTCTCTTTTACTAAAAGGAAACAAAATTACCTATGAAACTCTTATAGTTAATAATTTTAATAACTTTTTTACCATCTATAAATAAGTTAATTTGAAAGTCATATATATATATATCAAAACCTCTATTTAACAACTGGGACTAAAGAATATCTAACATTTGAATATTATTGAGCAATAAAATAAAATTTGAGAGTAAGAAAATAAAATTAAAAAAACCCAAAAGCACATATTATGAGGAAATTCTCTTTTAGAAAACTAAACAAATAATGTTATGACTGACTGCAAGGCAAAATAGGGAATCATTTTCCCCATAATGTATAAGAGCACCCTTTCTGTGAATGGCAGGAGCACTTTCAATTATTAGTCCACTGGCTACCAATTGGCCATTCCAGGTTTATTAAGAGTCATAAAGTAGATCTGGCACGAAGAACCTCCCTTGGCTGAGGAAAAGAATACCTGCAAAGAAATTTGAGATTATCACATTTGAAGAGTTGAAAAGCATCAAGGCTATTTTATTCATTCATGACATGCAAAAAGTATCTATGCATGCTTATTTCAAAAAATATTTCATAACACTAAAGATGAAATGTGACTATATTCAACATTGAAACCAATGCTTTCTTTACTCGACAAAAATGCAATGCACCCAAAAACACCTACAAAAAATAAATAAATAAACCTACCACAATATAAAAAGAACATCACTCTATTCACTGTGCCAAACAAATAAACGTACTACCAGTATTATGGCAATTGCTACAGTTTTAATAAGAATTCTACAAAGGATTTTCTGTATTTTCCAAAAATATTTTTTCTAATGGTAGCAAAAAAAGTATTTATATTTTAATGAATTTGAATTAAAAGAACTTTTTTCCACCACTGGTCATAATTTAAAATCCTTATTAATGTCTTATCCAAAATCTATTTGTTTTTAAAATTTTGGCTTCAATTTACTACCACTGATAGTAGTATTATATTGATATATTTGGTAATTATTGCATGAATATTGAGCATAGTAAGGATTTTGTGGAAATAAGTGTCGTACGACCCCTCGAAAGAGATGGATACCAGAGAAAATTAATTTATAGTGATAAATTTCAAATATCATGAACTGATCCTAAGCAATAGCATCACACCAAGTAATGCTGAGTACAGTAAATTTTTATTTTAATGGGATGAACAATAAAAAATGCCTTTTGCTTAACTTAAAGCCAGTGGAATGACAACAAGCGATAATAAATAATTTAAAAAAAGGAAACTATTTTAGCTTTAATTGTGTGGGTATCAGCATTTTCAGTTTTACGCATGATTTTGCAGAGTTGCTCGGGACTGATTTATGGATTTCCTTTTTTTCATACACCCCGTATTCAGCTAGTTTTATATCTCACTCAAAAAAAATAATTTTACAACAAATAAAATGGAACAACATTAAGTAAAAATATCACGTAAAAATAGAAAATAAAATATTTTTTTAAAAAAAAAAAATTTAAAAACAGAATAAAACATGAAACGAAATCTATAAAGCAAGTAGCGAATTCAAATGAACTTACATGAGAGGTAAATTTTTCAAGAATGATTTAAAATATTTTCCTAACAAGATTGCCAAATTGCAAAATATGAAACTAAAAGCGCAAATTGAAGTAAAGCGTAAATAGAGGGGTTTTGTATTAAAGTGCATTCTTACTTCAGTACTGAAGTGCATTTGATTTGTTAGTTACCAATATATATATATATATATATATAAAACTTTTACAGTGAAGTTAAAATTAGCACATTTCTATAAATACTTAAAAAATCAACAAACATTTTAGTATCAAAGGCTACTAAACTTTCATTTGTAGAAACTTACTTTATCATTTCTTTCACACAAAAATTTCAGCTTTTGAGCTTTCTTATGCATAAACACACCATCTAAATGACCAGTTTCCACATTACGTATTTCTATCGCTTTATTGCCCCATCCCATGATTTGGCCTGTCCCAATATACGCTACAAGGAAGAAAAAAATTATTTAAACAAATGAAAGATTGAAAATAAATCACACACAAACTTAAAACTACTAATTTTAAGCTACAACCTGAAGTTGTACTTTTTAGATGATAGTAAATGAAAGATCAACAACATAATTTTTAAGAACAAAAAATCTGCAATTAATTATTATTTTGAAATTTTATTTATTGTAAATAAATTACATTAAATATTTAGCTTTAATTCAGTTAAAGTTGCCAATTTTTTAAAAAGTCACTTCAAAATCTTCATAGCNATATTCATCATTGTATAATACAAAAAGCAAAAACTAATAGTTAAAGAAATGTCAAGTTGTGTTCATTTAACTAACTTTTATGTAAAAAAAAAAAAAAAAAAAAAAAAAAAAAAAAAAAAAAAAAAAAAAAAAAAAANAATGAATAGTATTTTTTTTTTTTTAAATTCATCCAGTATTAATCTCATTAATGTTAAATAAAATAAAAACTACTGATGCTCAATTGACTTGATCTGTAAACTTTTAAACAGAATTTAGTAAAAGCTCAGAAGAGATGCATATTTTAAGCATTGTCTAACAAAAAGCAATTTTTTAAACTTCACATTCAGAAACTGTAGCTACTACTCTTGTTTGGTAGTTAATAACATCGTAAAAGCATAATCTAAATAAAAAGCAAGCATATCTTTAATTAATAATTTCATTCCCTTTTCTTTTGCATAATCATGCAAAAATATTTCCCACAATTGATTAATAATTCATTTAATCCTCCTCTTTATAAATCATTACTATCTTTTTCTTAATAACTTTGGCATTTGTGCAGAGATCAAATTGTTTAAATAGATCATTTTTCTACAATTGCCTAAAATATTAATAATATAAAAATTCAAGAACAGTTCAAGTTTTATTACAATGTTTTCATCTTCATAAAATAGCCATTAACTTCCTACTGTCAACACTGCTATGCAGATTATTATTTTTAGTGCAAAACAATTTAAAGAATACTTTTAAAATAGCTTTCATACTAAGATTGAAATTTGGAAATATAATTTTATACTACATAATATGTAACTGTTCCTATCATAACTGAATAAAATGTTCCATTTAAATCCATTGTTTACAATAAATATTACTATTGCAAAATAAAAGAATAAATAAATAAAAATTCTGTTACACATTTCAAACTTTATAATTATTTCAAACAAAATAGATAAATAATGGTAAGGTCAACAAAAAAAATATTTCTTACCTACAGATGTTGGCATCTCTCCCCACTGAAGAACAATATTTTTACTAACTTTCCCATAAGTATTTACATAAACTCCTTCATCTAGAAATAAAAATAAACAATTTATTTTAATCCATAACAAAAATAATTTCAACAGAACTCAATATATAGGATGCAACACAGTTTATACTCAAAATATTGGATGGAAAAAATCATAATAAAAATCATTAATAAAAAAAATTATTTCATAATGCTGTAAAAGAGAAGAGTAAGGAAAATACATTGCACATAGCAAATCTTTGAAAAAATTATAGGAGATGCCTTAATTTTTAAAAAATAAGTATGTTGAGTTCTTTAAATATAACTAAAAAGTTAAAGCAAGAACAAGCACTGATCTCGTTACAATTACTAAATATAATTAATAGCACTTCAATACATAATTATTTTAAAATTTTTGTAAACTATTATAAATTATCAAATCCTTCTTGAGTATTCTGAGTAAATCTTCCATTCCAACTGTTATACTGCAAATAATTTTTTAAACATCTTAAAACATTTAAGAATCAAACTAATTTATGTATTGCTTTGTATTTTGCATAATTTATTTATTTCAGTGATTTTCCGAACATCAGACTTCAAGCTTTGAGAAGTTGAAAGGTTTTCAAAGAATTGATTTGTTTTTATTCGTTAACTCAATGAGATTGCTTAAAAAGTTACATTTGCAACTTACATATAAATAAATATGCATAGCATTGTTATAAAAAAAAATCATATATCATCACAAACAACTTATTCTAAACAGGTTGTCCAAAATACAAGTGTGGCATGCGTACAGAATTTAACGGTCGGATCTTTCTAAAGTTTTCCTAAAGGAATGCAGCATCTTGCATCCCTCCTGCTTCTGCTGAAACTGTGTTGACATTGTTCAAAACATTTTTAAAAAATATGAAACTGCAAACCTTAAAAATTTCTGATTTTAAAATAATGAAGACTCCACAGAAAAACGTAATCTACAATGAAATATTTGAAACAAATACCAAACTTTTATATGTGTGCTGTAAAATTCACAAATTAAACTCAAACACATATTAATAATTCAGTAACTTTTTAGTTTCTGCTCAACAAAACATATTTTGTCGCATTGTGTTAAAAATTATTAAAATAAAGAAAAGTATCATTTTTAACAAAATTAATCTATACAAAAATTTTAGAAAAGAGAGTCTTCTTAATAATAGAGAACTAGTTGTTTGGGTACACTTTTAAACTGATAATGCAACATATGATTAGCAATAATTACAATAAAACTATAATAAGTAATTTTAAATCTTTAACAACATCATATTATATTATCTTAGACAATATATTACAAGATCTCTGACAATAAATTACAGTTTAAACAGTTAGAAAATACTTTTTTTCTCTTTTATATTTGATAAATTCTTAAAATGAGCAGTAAATAGCTGGAATCAAATGTAAAACAATTTATGTTCAGTTATAAATTTTAAGCATTGAAATTATACTCACTATCATAACAAAGAAGGAGTTGCAAGCCTTTGGAATTGGGAAGAGTGACTATAGTGTGAGGTGTAATGGGGCCCTGAGACTAAAAGAAATATAAATATGAATATTAAAAACTTTTGAAATGTTTTGGACAATGGTTAAAATAAACTAGACAAAGGAGCAGACCATATATAAAGGTACTTAAAAAAAAAGAAATACTGACATAAAATTACAATACAATTAATTATATCTAAAAAAAATCATACATATAAAAAAAAAAGAATCTGCACAATCTAGCAGAAAAAATATTGTGTAAAAAAAAGCCCATAGGCAAAAAATAAATAAATAATATAAAATAAAATAATACAATAAAAAATGTGTAAGATGCAGCAAGTATAAAAAAATGAAATAATAAAAAAAAGATACTTGTATGCCTTTCTAAATTAGGAACAAATAAATGTTTCAATGATACTGACAATTCTTTTTAATTGTCACACATATTTAAAAAACCAAAATTAGTTTATTTTAATATTTAATGAGTTGATATGAAAAATTACATGAATTCCAAATTAGTTTCAATTTCCTGTTTAAAAAAGTTGTTTCCTACTACTGCCACAGAATGCTTTAAAATTACAGTGTTTAATGTTAGTGTTTTCAGTCTTCTAAAGACAATTTTTGAAGAAAAAAAATTATGAATGCAATTTTTAATTATAAAACAGATTTCAATTATATTTTACAAGTTTTATAAAACTTTAAATAATCCAAAAATACAGGGATGAAACATATGAACCTCATATATTAAAACCAGAATTTTAAAAAGTATATATTAACTGACATTTATTATTCTCTATGCATTTATGCACACAATCAAAAATTTCAGATTATTTAACATAATTGCAATGAAATACACATCATGAAAGTATTTCATCAGGGAGCTATTTAAACTCCAAATTTCCTTATGATTTTTGAGTATCACTTACTACAACATTAATAAATAAGTATGAAATGATAAGTAGTTAACCTTTTCAAGAGGGATCAACAAGACATCTAGATCTGTTGAGGGACTCTTTTTGCAACTGGGGTGCAAATTGTAAAAGGTAGCCTCTCTTTGCAAAAAAATAGTGACGAGAATGAAGCAATTTTATCCCCCCCCCACTGTTTTTTTTTTTTTTTGTTAACTTCCTTGACTATCAACTACTTCTTTGACCATCGTATTTTGGGATAGTACAAGGGCCACCAGAGAGGGACTCTTGTGCTTTTGTATAACTTGAAAAGTGCAGAAAACCCTTTACAGTGCTTTCATCAGATTCAGCATAAAAAAGTGAAGAAATAACATCCCACATACCGACTTTCTATAATAAATTATCAGCCTGTCCTATGTTATTATAATTTATGCACCTCCATCCATTCATTCATTAGCACCATGTGACACTGTTTTGTTATTTTCCAAGTTTATCAATACAGAATCTCAATAATAAATAGTATTTCAATGTCCATTGGGATATTTATGCTAAAAAAAATTATGAATGGAAAAAATAATAGAAACAGCTTTTTTTTCTGCTGTTATAACAATCCTTCATATACATCAATTTCAGCAAAACAAAATTTAAACAATAAAGTCTTAGTTTACAATAACATACTAAAGTTTTGTTAACTATAATTATCAGTACCTATAATAATAACTATTTAATACAGTACAATTGATATTTATAATTTTTGTACGTTTATTAAACATTTGACATTTAATTTCTATCAAAAAAAATTTACAAGCTGTTTTTTTAACAACATATTTAGATTAAAACAAATTTTAAACAATTTGTCATTGTTTTACAATAAGTCTGTGTAAAAATAGAAGAAATTTAAATCATTTCTGATGCACAAGAAGACATGAAATTTAACTACAAATATTAACTATTTGAATGTATTTTTTATCTTTAGAATTGTTAAATCTTTTCAATTTACGAAAATACGTCATCAATAATAAATAGTTTTCATAACTTTATTTACCAGTTTTATGCTTTTATTATTAATGATAGTAACAATAAAAACAAGAGGGGGGTAAGATAATTCTACTATAATTCACGGCTAATTTGATTGATCTGTTCTTCTCAGCAAGAATGGTCTTTACTTTTGAAAATTATTTTATCAAATAAATTCCTTTAATCTTATTTTCTATTTTATAATATTATATATTAAATAAATTGTGTGATACATTAAAATACTAGTAACTACAATAACTTGGTTAATCTTAGAAAAAAATTAATACAACAGTTTTAATTTCATTTTATTTTCTAAATAGCATATAGTAATTCAAATCACTACTGTAAAAAAAAATGCTTTAGCCAGTTTCTAAATTTACTTATAACATATCACTCAGAACCTTATTCCTCTAATCTCATAGTTAGAATCAAATATGTGCTTTCATTTCCAAAGAATTTTCTTTTAAAAAAGTTCCCCGACAAGTAATACGTAAACATTTCAATTATTGTGTTTCAGTTGCAAATTATTCATGATTCATATAAAACAGTCATATTCAAAAGATCATGTTATTTTCCTTTTGTACCAAATTTCATGAAAGAATGCATCTTACTGCATCTTCGATAATAGAAATTATTATTTTTCTTTTTTACATTCTTATTCAGGTAATAGATTTAAGAAAATTTAATGTTCACAAAAATTTAGTTCGATCTTATGAAGATAAACTAACGAGATATTATTAGCCTTCATAAAAACTAACTTAAGATTAAATTGTGTCAAGCATAATGAGAAAGGAGGAACACGAAAAATGTCACAAAAGAAAAAAGATTATGAAGAAAGAGGAAAAAAATGACGTTTATGATTTCATTTAAAAAAAAAAAGCATAGAAAAAGACATTAGTATTATAAATTACAATTTTAAAAACCGCAATCCTTAAAATCTTTATTCAGCCAAAATTATGAATGAAGTTACAGGTAACAAATGTAAATATATGCACAAATTTTTCCTACAAAATACAAATCATAGAAAAAAATTTTATTCATGTCTGCACCAATTATAATCAAAATTTTAAAAAACCAATAACCTCCATATTTATACCAAAAATAGAAAAGAAACCCAAAAAATATTTATCTGTGTTTATTTAAAATATTTTACTTTGAAATTAATTTCAATTTGAGATAATTTACTTTGACGGTTGTGATTACTTGATATTTTTATGTACAAATCAAAATTGCTATTCGTTAAATTAAAACAGCAATAAAGAAATTATCTTTGAAAAATAACTTTAACATATTTTTGTAAACAAAAAAAAATTTGCATAATTTAAATTGATTAAAAAAAGCAGGAAAGAAAACAGATGAATACCTGAACTTCTAATTGATGTTTGAAAGCAGGTGGGAAATGTGAAAAACATTTTTTACTCTTATGAGAAAGAGAGACTTCCCATAGTTACTAAAACACATCCTACTACCACTCCTCCCCCAGAAAAAGGTTAAAGCAGAACTATCTATATTAGAGGTTCTAAACTTAAAGAGTGTTACAGCAAATAGCTTCAAAATTGTATAGAGTAGGGTTGTAGGAGAAAAATGTAGCAAAATAAGTTATTTCAGTTTCCTAATTCAGTAACACAGTGTTTCCCAACCAGTGTTCCAGTGTCCGCGGACCGGTACCGGTCCGCGGATCAAATGGTCCCGGGCCACCCATTTAATTGAAAATGAATTTGAATTCCTAGGTTTATACCCAAAATTAAAAATATCTGGTAAGGAATGAATCTCCCACCCATTTGTCAACAAATTGGGCGAATCTAGCATGTCTGTGCAAGAAGATCAACTGTTGGAGATTGCAAATGACGGCGGCCTTAAAACTACGTTTGAGACAACTCTGCCGGTGTTTTGGATTAAAGTCACGGCAGAATAGCCTGAGATTGCCACCACAGCACTTAAATCCCTATTGCCATTTCCGACAACCTATCTGTGTGGAGCGGGGTTTTCTGCAGTAACGGCAACCAAACCAAAGCAACGGGATAAACTGGACATAAGCAACACACTTCGGGTGTCATTGTCTCCGATTACCCCAGATGGAACAGTCTGATTGCAAAGAAACAAGCTCAGTGTTCTCATTGATTTAACGTTCTAGTAGGTTAAAATGTTAAATCACTTTATATTTATTTTTTTGGTGTAACTGTATTTTATTTTGAAGGCATGTTTTAAATACAATTAAATTAAAATTAATAAATCAAATTAATCTAAAATTTAAATAATCAACGTCGTCGTCCCCAGCGAGCCACAGTAAAATTATCAACCGTTGACAGGTCCGCTGTGATAAAAAGGTTGGGGAACACTGCAGTAACACTTAATTCAGTTTCCATTCTTATTTTACTTCAAAATCCACATTTCGTTACTTTTCAGTCAAAGGAAGCATAATTACACCCAAAGTTGCTTAAATTATTGAATAACTGAGACAGCTCTTTAAATGTAAAAATTAAAGTTTACTTTTAATTAATTTGTAAAATACCCTATCACGAATACTTTTTAGCAAAAAAACTAGTATTTGATCAGAATTATTAGTTTATTTTGGGAAAGGCATAAGATTAAAGAGTGGTTCAAAACTATACGTCAAAAATGTTAAGGCAGGTAGCCTAAATAAACTGATTTCGTATGGGAATGTACAATTAATGCTCAAATGCAGTGTTAAAGTACTAGCATGTAATGCAGTATTAATCTCAAGTAATTGAAAAATAAGTTAGTCATAAGAAAACAAATTATTAACAGTTCATAATAGCTTGCAACCAGTTTACAATCAAATTACAGAATTATTCGTAAAAGCAAGTATCAACAGGAATACAGGATTCAAAAAAGTGATGCATGAATTGGTTTACACTAGCAAAAACATTCAGGCATGTCATCATATTTTCTGTGGCAACTGACAATTGGCAACCAGATCTTCAAATGCTTCAGGACTATTGTATAGGTTACATGCTTTTCCAATGAATCCAAATGAAAAAAACCAAGAACGTCAAATGTGGAGAATGCGGTGGCTAGTTCAGAAACAAGAGCTGGGGCTCTATCTTGCTGGAACCACAATAGTGAGCAAACAGCCAGAGAAACATTAGCCAAAAGTTCATGAAAGACATTTAATAGAAAGATGCTGTGGGTACAGTTAAACTACTTGGTAGAGTGTGTAGCCCTGATAAGTTATTGTGTTTAAAGCCAGCGCAAAGTTTAATGAAAAACTTTAATTGTTAGGCATATGTTCTATTGCATATCAAGCGTTATGATTTATCCAAAGGCTATCCTGGATTATTCATCAATGAATAAAATATTTGGGGCAGCCTGGCATTAGTTGACACACAGAGAATAATCGCCAATGCTTTGTGAATAGTACAGATCTATTCTGTCTTCAAAACAGTTTCATGGTTCACAATCAAGCACATTTCAAAGGATTAGCCTTGTATTCCACAGCAGGAATTCCATGTCAGTATTACGCCTGGAAGCATACAATCATCGACTCATACTCGGAACCAGTTGAAGACTGCTTTCTATCAGCTAAACACTGCATTTCCAAGAACACACATTTCTTTTTGAAGTCTGCTCATATCAGTCACCTTTCCAAGCCTTTACATTTGAACCACCTCATATTAATATTATTTGTATTAGGTTTAAGCAATAGTTAATGATATTATGTGAACATATTCTTGATCTTAGGATAATAACATAAAACCAGGTTCAAAATACTCTATATTAAATAATGATTTTTAAGAAATATATTAAAAGCAAGCAGCAATGATATTTTTATCTGCATCAAAAATTAGGATTAGAGCGCATGAAGCCTACTAAAAGCTAAAATAATGTATTCATATTTAAAACATACCCGACCACGAAACTATCCAAAAGGAGCACAAGAAAAAGATCAACGGAAATATTATTATTCAATTAAGAAATCATCAAGGTGCTTAATGAAGTGCAAATAGATGCAGAAAATGTTTTGCAGTGACTATAAGGCACATTTTTTTACTTGCTTTTAAAATGTAAAACTATCAGTTAATTTAAAGTAAAGAGCTATGAAGTAAACCAAATCAAAGATTTAAAAAAGAAAAGTTTATTTTATGTTAAATAAAAATTTACATATTGAAATGCAAACTATCAGCAAAAATAAAGTACGAAACTTTATATTTAAAATTTCCTTTACTCTTTTACAGATTAAAAATTTTCATCAAATCCAACGAAATTTAATCCAGTGAATTTTTCCTATGATTTATCTTGGCATTAAGGATTTGTGTGAAACCTCAAAATTTTGGCACGTCTAAAAAAATCCCGGTATAAGGAATGGGACAAAATATTAGTAGGTGAGCTGCAACATGCATACATTTAAAATTTAGTCACCTGCATACAACTCTGCATTAAAAGCAAAAGGTCTTCACTTTGAAAACTTATTATATTACAGGCAATAAAGTTTTCAAGCTAATTTGAAAGTCTGGTACTGATATTTTACTAAGCATTAAAGTTGTAGAGCATGTGTGTTAATTTATTTCTTGTAACCCTGTAATTTTAAACTATGCACAAATTTTCAAACGAACCACAGAGCGAGGGATATTGGTGTTGCAGTATGTCACTTGTTGTAAGTTTTAAGACTGATTTCATATAATGTATAATAAATATCTTCTATGTTATTATGCACATCATGACAATCAGCCACAACACGTCAAGATATGAACTAAAGTAATCTTCAAGAACACAGAAACAGATTTTTGAGGTTAAATATTGTATTAAAACTATTAGTCTACAAAAAATAGAATATAGTCTAGTACTCTGACAAAAAGAGTACTAACTTTACTCATTTAACTACTCTTTTACTCTAGTTACATTAGAAAAAGAATAAAGTAAACTACTAAGAAAACAAATGAAAACACAGACAAAAAACACACAATTCATGGTGTTGTCTTGCAAACTACATGCTTGAGAATTAAATTTAACATCAATAAAACAGGTCTTAAATATAGCAAAGAGAAAACTTTTGTTACTTTTAAATCTATTATGTGTAATTAACTTTCTTTTTATTTATCCAACATATTAGTTATTGTGTTTCTCCTTGGATTATTATTTTCTTAAGTTTACTGAAGTTGCAATTTTTAAATTACCATATTTATTCCAATCTAAGCTACACTTTTCTTTTCAATGTTACTGAAAATCAAATGCAGCTTAGTATCGAAGGGGTAAAAATTCGTTGAATGAGGAAAATTTAGTTTTTACCCCCTTACAAATGGAAAAATGTAACCGTCCATTCTGGTCACCTGCACCGAGCACTAGTCTCCGTAGCGTAGGTGTATCTTCAGTGTTCAATCCATTCTGAACATGATTGTCTGTATAGCAAATGCATTAGATTTCACGGTAGACAACTCCTTGTAGGAAAACAGCGACACCAATAGCAATTCCAAAGTCAGTTGTGACAGTGGGAGTGACCAATCATTGTCGGAGCATGATACAGTTAGAGAAATTATGGGTTCATATGTGTATTTAATCCATTAAAAAGTTTTCAATGATGAATAATTAAGAACTGAATAATTAAATTAATCATTCATTTCTTATTACTTCCTATTATTAATTTTCTTTAATTTCATAAATATCTGATATCAATAAACCTTTTCATGCTACTTTTTATTTTTCACAAATAAGTGTTCAAATTTTGGAATGCAGCTTCAATTCAAATAAATGCCACATAATCAGATTAAACAGTGGCGAGCCATATGCAGCATGGCGGATTCATCACCAGATCATAGTTTAGATACCCAGAGTATCAACAACAAAAAAAACTCAAATATGAGTTGCAAAAAAATTCATAAAAACTAAGAAGGATATCAAAATAATTTACTCACATGAGCAGGTATATAAATATCGTAGACAGCACCAGAATCCAAATCTACAGCATGAAAACCTTCAGTAGAACCGTATACTACTTTGAGCCGAACACCCTCTTCAATCGTCATATCTATTAGAGCAGGCCGGTGAGCTAAGTCTGTAAAAGACTTGAAGGCCATAAATTTGTGATACGGTTTTGGTGCCCATGCATAAATTTCTATGCTTTCTTTCAAGGCGATCACAAGGAACTTTATTCTTTCATATTTGACTAGGAAAAAATTATAAAAACAGTCACTCTTTGGTAGCATATTAGTGATATAGTACTGTAAGTTCTTAAAATCATAAAATAAAGTAATTAAATTTTGGTAAAAACTGGACTGATAATTAGAATCAAACATCATTACAATGATGTGATAAGTAGTCTGATGAAAAACCTATGAACAGGTTTATAAATAATATTTGTTATACTTTGAAATGAATTATTGTTTAAGATTATAACATAGTAGAATTGATGTAAATATAAAATTTAAAATAAAGTTTTAAATATTAGCATCCCTAAACAAAGGCAATTTTAAATATATAAATACACAGTCAAACCTCGTTAATGCAAACATGCTTAACATTTTTAACAATTAATTTTCGATTCCCAGTAAAATTGTATTCGGATATAATACTATAAAGTACTTTTAACATGGGACATGCTTAATGTGAAATATCTTTTAATGTGAACTTGAATTTCATTGCCCTTGGAAAAATATGTACATTAAATATCCTCTCTGACAGGTAAGAAAACTAATCATTCACAGTTCTATATCTATAAGGGCAGGTTTTTTTAATTCTTTGTTATAGAGTTGGTAATTGCAACATTACAGCAATTAAATGAATGAGTTGTATGAATTAAATCTGTTGAGAGAGCATTGCTATTGAGCATTACAGGAAACAACATAAGCCTTTTGTACTATAATATGAAAAGAGTTCTTTTTAACCTCATGAGCGTGAATGCAAAGAAGCATGCTTTCCTGAGAAATGACCACCAATATTGATCCTTTTTCCAATATGGATAGTTATTTCCCTAACACTCTCATAGATTGTTCTAAGAAATTGATATTGCTGAATTTCATTTCTACAGGTAAGTACGTGTGGAGCTAAGATTTTTCTTGAATTTCACTAACGAATACTTTCATTTACTTTCCTCTGACGGATACTAATGAAACAAAATTGTTCTTTTGCTTTTAAAAAATGAAAATTCAAGTCATTTTTTAGATACAGTTGATAAGTTAGAAGACTTTTGGAAAACATGAGCCATAAGAAGTTAAAACAAGATATTACCGATTACTTTGTTGGTAATCCTCTTTAATTTGTGCAATGAAACAATTTTTTTCAATTAGTTACTTTTAAGTATTTTTTTATTTGTTTCAAGAGAATTTTTTTAAAAAAAAGATAGAGCAACGAAAGTAAGTACATTTTTTATTTAAATTTATCTGAACTAAAATATTTTTTTACCTTCCTTTTAACTTCATTTCATTTTTTGAAGTAATTGGTTGCATTTATTATGAGATTTAAAGAAATTATTTGATATTAAGCGGAAATAAAAACTAAAAATATATAAAATATATATTATAGTACATTTATACTTATATGTTTCATACATAAATAAATATGAAATCAAATCAATATTAATTTACATATTCACGATAGGGACATAACGAAAAGCTTTTACTTTTTCAAAAAACTAGTTTTATAGACGTTTTTATTATGACACAGCAATTAAGAGGGCTTCTATTAGACTTTAATCTTCACTTCTTCTTGAAAATAGAGTAATTGGAAAACTGAAATGTTAAGCTTTAAAATTTTCCTTCAAAAATTAAATTTTTTTTTTGCTTTTGTGTATAATCTTTGTTTTTTATAGGTGTTTTTATAATAGCGCTGCATTCTTAAAAAGGTTTCTGATAGATATTATCACTTTTAATGTTTTATGCATAATTTTTTTGCAGAAAATACTATTTTTAGCATTAAAGTTTTGTTTTAAGAACTAAGAGGATATTTTTTTTTCAACTTTAGCTTCTCTTTTTTAGTTTAAATATTTTTAATTATCTTAGTATCTAATTATCTTTATTTGCTTAAACATTTCTATTAAAGCTTTTTCCCTTTACCCCATACCAATAATACAGCTAAGTTTTGATTATTTTTTAATAATGACTAAACTTATTCCAATATAAAAAATATTTATTAATGTTTATTACTTCTTTCAAAAAAAATATTGCTATTTGGTCAATTTTCTTTGCCTGAATATTCGGCTATTTGGGCTTATCACTATTTGATACATTTCTAATTCATAAAAAGAGATTTAAGAATAGAAAATGCTGATCAATAACAGACCTAGATGATAGAAAACGTGTATTGTATGATTTTCCTCAAAATAATTTCTGAACTGATAACGTGAACTACTTTCAGCATGAACAAATTTCTCCCTTCGAGTTGAAATTAACGAGGTTTGACTGTATATACATAAAATTTGTGAATAGCAGAAAATAGAACTACAAGTATGCTATGAAGCTCAGTAAATAACAGTTTTCTTCTTTCTTTCTTTTTCTTCTTAAATTTAAGATAAGTTAATTTAAACTAAGAAGCAATGCATAGCTGAATAAAATTTTGATACAGTGTTAACATTAACTTGTGCAAAACAAAATACATATCTAATATTTCTTTTTAAACATAAACATTACACGTAAATTTATGGACATAAATACAAAATTTAGATAACATAACACTTATGCATTAAATTCTTATTTACCTATTTTAAAATGGACAGCACCTTGAAGATCTCCTACATTTATCCAACCACTTCTTTTTTCAATCTAAAATATGATCACAGTTTGTTAAGTAAATTGCTTTCATTAACTATAAAAAAAAAAAAAGAATGGACAGAAAATTAACTTTTTAAAATATCAACTTAAATATAAAAAAAACTTAACTTAGCAATTTGTTTCCTTTTGGCTTTAGTGCTTTTGTAAATAATGAACTTAGGGAACAAGCTTTTCATTGAGCATAACAATAACTTTTATATAATTTACCACTAATATTGCAAACACAAGGAAAAATGGTCTAAAATACATTTTTTTAGACCTTAATAAATCTAAATAATCTAAAATACAAATTTAGGTGCAGGTGTAAAATTCATGGTTAATTTATCGATTACTTATCAGTAAAATTGGTTGATTTATCGGTTACCTTTAATAATGAAAAGTAAATTAAATCAAATAAAAATTTATTACATTGTTTAAAATTAAAAGCTAAGTCATAAAATATGCATTAAAAGCTATTTCTTTTCCCTATAGCTAATAAAAAATAATTCTTCAATAACTAAAATATAACGATAATGTATAGATAAAAAACAATCCTGAACTTAGAAGCTAAATATGTGTTAAACTAATAATAGATCTTGAAGACAGCTATTTCTTTGACAGCTATTTCTTTGACAGCTATTTCTTTTCCCTATAGCTAATAAAAAATAATTCTTCAATAACTAAAATATAACGATAATATATATATAAAAAACAATCCTGAACTTAGAAGCTAAATATGTGTTAAACTAATAATAGACGTACTAATACTTACTCCATCAGTTCTTAATATTTTGCTCTTCAGCCATGAGAGGTAATATACGCGTACTCTACATTTTTTGCCAGACACTGTGACAAGAATATTTTGGCCTTCTAGGACTTCCATTTGCTGAAATTTTCTCCTAGATATTAATTGATACACCTTACCTTGACCACTACGGTCAAGAAGCATGAGTCCATTCTCTGTACCAATCAGTAGATTTACTCCTAAGTAACAACAGTTTAAATTAAAAAACAATAAAATAAATTTTATTTTATCTGTTTTACTAAATGTTAACCTGCTCTCAATCCAATTAATATCTGCAAATTACTAATTAATTTTTTTTCTCTTCTATGTTCCACAAAATAATTTATAATTTTATATTATTATGTCATATTAAAAATTTATTGTCTTTGTTTGTTACCCAAGTGGAAACTTAGAAGGATACACAATAAAACACTTTAACATCATGCTACAATAACACGATTGAAAATTTATTAAGTTAATAATGCAAGGTTAACTGTCTACTTTTCAAACTAAAAATAAGCACCACTAAAGACTTTAAAATATAACAAAAAATATATTTCACAATTGAATGCTTGACTTTCAAACAAATGACATGTTTAATTTTTTTTTTCTTTTTTTTTTGCTTGCTTTTGCAACCAGCAGAAACAATCATTGCCTGGTAAATTTTACAGGATTTGAAGTGAAATTATTTAGTTGAAAGTGTACACATTTATTTAAGAAAGTTGAAATAACAAAATCATATTTTAAAATAAAACAATTTAATTTTATAACTATTAATGAAAATATTAACGAAATTATTAACAAAGTTAAACTCATAAAATCTATATCAAAAATATCAATAGTTAAGCCTAGTTTTTAAATTATACAACAACAAAATAACTCCCCTTAAAAGTTTTAAAATAAGTCTAGTTCTTTTCTCTATTTAAAAAAAAAAAAAAAAAAAAAAAAAAAAAAAAAAAAAAAAANAAAAAAAAAAAAAAAAAAAAAAAAGCCAGCAGTTAAAATATGGGCATACATACACATGCAATGTCAATATCAAGGACTCAAGGGCAAGGGATTCGGATAGAAATTTTGATGCTTGAAAAAAAGGATTTTGTTTTAAAAAGAAAATGAACACATTCTGAAGAATGAAATAAGAACTAATAAGCACATTCTAAGTTTTATAGGAACCTTGTAACAGAATTTATGTTTTAGGAATATTTTTGTAATTTACTTTGTTAAATTAATGCTGTGTGTATCAAAAAAGAGAGGGAGAAAATATTTCCAAAAAAAGGCTCGATTCTCACCCCATAAGGCAGCACATAGGATTTCTGAGTTGAATCGTTTTTTGTACTTTCTTATTTCTGGAGTGTCAGCAGACGACTCATGCGATGTTGGCGTAACATTGACATTAACATGGCTCTCTCTCCTTGGAGATGGAGAGGGACCAGTACCACCACCAGCACCAAACCCAAATGTAAGAAAAGAGCGCTGTTTGTGTTGTAGTTGAGGAGGGGCCTTTCCAACAGCTTGCCTATACTATTACGTAAAAGAATAAAATTATTTAATTAGGAAAATGAAACTAAGAGATAAACAGACAATAAAGCAATATAAAAAGCAAACATCAAGAAACTATAAATATTAATTCATGCTGTATTATTTAAAATTAGCACAACAAACAAAGCCAATATTTATTTTAGAAAAAGTGGTGATTTTAGTTTAACATTTAGTGCAATTGCAATAACATATAAAAAAATTTAACACTTACTTCCTGATATATCTGCAATGAAAATTAAGATACTTTTATTATGCTGATTTCTTTAGAATATTTAAAGCAAATGTCAAATTTATACATAAGAAATATGACTTATCATTTCAGTTAAAATAAAAACTTTTTTTAACAAAAGTTATGTAATCAATATATACATAGTTATGTATGTTATAATTAATGCCTAAAACTTGGTTAATTCCCTTTTCAATAACATAACTAATTACTATTAAAAAAGATAACCATACACAAAAATTTTACTGAGACTTTAAACTAGAATATCATACTATATTGTTCCATTTAAAATATGTTATTCATAAATTCCAAAAACAAACAAAAAAAATTATTACAATTCCTATTTAAAATGCATAACTCTCTCTAACAGAAACACATAAAATTTAAGCCAATATTTTATTTCAAAGAAAATCACATATTAATAGTTCATGTGGGTATATTTACTGATAATTAACTTTACAAATTATTAATGTTTCAGTCATAAGAATATCTTAATTAAAATATATATTGAATAAATTAGTTACACATGTCATAATAGAAAAAAAAAATTTTAACATATACTTAATTCTAACTAATCTTTTACAGAGTTGAAGAAATGGGGAAACAGAAAAAAATATTGCTTTAAAAACAAATAAGAATATTTTAAGTGCAATAAATGTATCAAGTAACATATCAACTAGATGTTTCATAATATGAAAAGTATGAAATTTAATATAATTATATAAACTTTCAGCAAGTGAAATGAGATTACTCATACTGGTATAGACTATACGTGTAAGTTATTACTATAATTTCTACATATATTAATAAATTATGTGTAATAAACTTTTTTAAAAATTCCAATTGTCAGTCTATTGTTATCAATCAATAAGTGCCAGTCATTTCCAATTCATTTTAAGTTCAGTCTTTGTCATTTTTATATATTTTTAACTCAATCTTTATCGACCAATAGATTTAAGTTTTATTTGATTCCAATTCACTTTAAGTTCTGTTTTTCTCGTTTTTATATATTTTTAACTCAATCTTTATCAACCAGCAGAACCAAAAATTACTCGACTAGGATTCATTTTTAAAAATGCATGATGGAAAATGTTTGATAATCTGGATAGTTAATAATATGCTTAAAAAATGGAAAATTAATAAGAAAAAATAGAAAGAGAAAAATGATAAAAATAAAAAACTAGACTTATCAAAAGAATGTTATATCAGACTTAAACAATTTAGATGGCAATAAAATTCAAGATATCATTTCCAAAAGTCTAAGAAGCCTTGTAAAGTTATCGCAGATTTTTAAATTAATTTTTATCGCAGATTTTTAAATTAATTACAACATAAATTAACTACAATTTGTTTTCAAATAAAACTATAATCTACATTCATTTGTGTTAAATATTAAAAGACATATCAACTTCCCCAAAGTCAGTAAAGAGTAAAAGACTTGTCTTGCAGACTAGCTAATACATGACTATATTACAAATCAGCTAGTAAAATAACCATTTAATCATGTAATTTCAATCACACTAAATAACTACACTAGTCTCATTTCACAGATTAAATTTCTAAGCGTCACAGTTAAATTTTAAAGGTCCAAAACTTGTTTTTGTCATGATAATTATCAAAAACTAGCTAAAACTGTCAAAAACCTTGGACTGTACAATTATATAAATCACAAGGTAACCAATAAAGTTCTTGCTGCTTTTAATGGATATACTTAAGACTTGACAGATTTATTTTGTAAATCCTAAGAAGTTAGTTCATCCTATCTCTTAATAAAAGAGCCTGCTCAGAAAAAGAATCACTCATTTCTGTTATTTGATAAACAAAATAATGGGGCAGTAGCAAAAAGAAAATGACACCACTGTACTGTCTTCTGCAGTTATGAAGGGAATCCTTATTATGTAAACAGCACTAGATAGGGATAAAAAAAAAACATTATGTTACACAATGTCATAAACGATGACAATGTAAAACTTTCAAATCTGATTCTGAGCATGATGTAGTAAAGGAATAAACAGACACAGGATCCTCACTTAGTAGGAGCATAAATTCTGATTTGTTTAACCCTATGCTCTCCAGTTATGAGAATGACCCAGAAAATAAGGGCATCAATGTCAACATATAATCCTGTTATTGGCACAATTAGAAAAGTGTTTGTAATACTAATAATGCCTCCAGAACCCACTTGCTCAGCCTGTGCATCTTACTTAAGTGGTGCAAATGAAGTCTGCTTCATTTTATTTTGTAACCAGAACAGTCAATTTAAATCCGAAGTTTACAAGCAGACATGTTTATAATTCTGACACATATTCACCTTTGTGGCCTTGTAATTTTGAACCCAATCCAGAAGACAAGGGGACTCCAGGATCAAGCATTTAGACAACCTAGCCTTCAGTGAAGACTTTTTGATGGAATTTATCTGCATCTGTGTTACATGGACATGAAAAATCATTAAGACACCAAAGATTCCAACTTATGATCTGTGTCTACCACTAATGATATTTCATATCAGCACTGTAGTAGGTGCAAGCCGGAGTCAACGCTGCGATTCAAACCTGGATTACCTCATAGAAGGGTGAATGTTCTATCCCCTGAACCACTGTAGCTCGCAACTGTTTCATTTTTATTATATTATTATTGTTATAACTGGTGTTAGACTACTGTCCTTCTTGAGAGGCAGCTTCCAAGGCCTGTGGTTGCTCACATCACAGAGGAAAACATCTCCAGACCCCAATTTTTGAATCCAATGGCATACAGTATGTTTATTCACAGCACTATCCCCTGACACTTGACACATTCGGAGTTTTCATGCAGCTAGTGATAAGCAGTGCATTGTGTACCTGCTTTTATAACAACTAATATTCCTACTTTGAACCGACAGGATTTTTGACCACTTGATACACTAATTCTCACTTCACTCAATGGCAAAGCAAAGACAGCAAGAACTTTATTAGTTACCATATATATATTAAATATTAACTCATGCATGCATTTTAATGTTTAAAAATATGTACATTAAAATATAATAATATAGTTAACAATAATGTTTAAATAGAGATTATAGTTCAAAAGAAACTCTTACTTTAATTTAAAAAATCTATGCTAAAATATAAATTTTAGTCAGTAATTTAATAAAAGAGTTTACAGAAGATCTTTTGCTTATTATACTAGGGTCAATACTAAAAGTTTATTTCTACACATTGGTTATTTCAGATAATAGTGTCACATTATAATAGTGAAAATTTTGCTTTAAATAATTCGAACTATTAACTGTAACAAAAGAGGTATTATTTCTTAATACACTTTTTCTTATAAGTATAGCTATTTAAAATATCAATATTAATGTTATACCAATACATAAAAAATATTCTTAAGGTTTTTGATAGCTTTCACTGTGATGGTTTCACATATAGTTATCTTAAAAAAGCTAAAAGAGTAAAAAAAAAATTTTAAAAAGCAAACTCACTAATAATAATTAAGCCTTACTGTAATTTTAGTAACACAACAGTTATAAAAATCACAAGTAATACCTCATCTGATATCGTTGAGTCTTGAAGCCTATGCTGTGGTGAAGACTGATGACCAGATGTGTTCGAAGCATGCTGCTGCAAGAGGTCAGGTAGAACACCCATGGAACGTGTAGCGGCCATCCCTATATTACCAGGAGAGCTTTGAGAAGATTCCATGCGCTGTCCAGGACCACGATCACAGCCACCGCTTGATGAACTCCGATCCGTTCGCTCCCTATCACTCTAAATAACAAAAGAGCTTACATGTCAGAACTAAAAGCAATTAAAAAGGAGAGAAATTTTAAATCTCTGCGATTTAAAGTATAGCAGGTATCCTTTTAATCATCTACAAGTTTAAGTAGATTTTATTGCTATTACATGAGTAATACTGTTTTACTACACTGTGTTCCATAATTCAAGCAGGAAATAATTTTGATTGAAAACACAAGTTTTAAACCAAAAATTGTAATTTAAAAAAAAAAAAACTAGAATTGTGTGTGTAATAGCGTGTGTGACATTTTAATAGTCTAAACCCTGAACTTTCCACTGTACTGGCATTTTATTTTCAAATATCAGCATTTTATTACCCAAATGACATAAAACTCAAAACATTGGGTGACTTTTAGGACACTCTTTATTACAAACAAATAGCATTTTTTCAGCTAGGAATATAAGTAATATGCAATTTTTAAATTATCAATACATGAATTAAGAGTAACAAACCATGCCACAAAAATTTGACATCCTTCAAACAACTGACAGTAACAAAAATGACTACTAAAACTATTCCCCCAAGAGCTATCTGCTACTCTATTTAAGTGTGCAGGACAGAAACAAGGTCGCAGCTCAGTTTTGATTTAAGTTAAAAACTAAATAATATATTAATGTGTTCAAATAGATTTAAACGTTGATTAATTTTTCATATTTTCTACAAAGGAAACTTTTAAATTCATGAAAGTTACGATTAAATCTGCGTTTGATATAATTACAATTAATTTTTTTTTTAAAAAATTAAGCTGAGGAAAAACTTTTAAAAATATTATTATTTTTATGTTCAGCTTAAAAACAACATACCTCTGCAAACATTAATGCTGATGCACAATAACGTTATCATACATTACAGAATGTTTAATTTAGTCTAAATTGGATGAACAATGAGGTTGCTTAGAGTTTAGCAATCAGCAGTGTCAATCTAATTGGACAGGTTAGAGGGGAGACACCAGACAAAGAAGAACAAGATAGTCCTTCAAGTTAAGAGCTCACAAGGCTAAAGGTCCAACCTCGTGAATTTAATTTTTTTTTTTTTTTTTTAAAAAAAAACAGAAGTTTCTAAAACTACCATGCCACCTTTTTAATTGCTAGGTCACTACATAATCAAATAAATTATTACAAGAAATTAAAAAGTTTCTCAAAGCTCAGTTACACTACATCCTTTGTATAATTAACTCACCATCGATAAGCACATTAGAAAATTTCCTACAGACAAATTAAATTATGTCTCAGCAAATGTTTAATGAAAAAAAAAATTTAAAAAATAAATAAAAAATAAACAACTTTTTTTCTCATTTAGAAAAATGTTGATTAAACCATCAGCTGACAGACAATACAAATTATAATTAAACCTTTTTGAAGCAAAACAATCATGAAAATATAACAAAAATGATAAAAAATAAGCAAATTAAATGCAAAATAACAGAAGAAACGAAACAAAACAAAATAAATGCTGACCTTCGATTCATGCCTGGAATTACTAATTCGTTCTTTTTTATGATTTGATTCTCCATTTTGATTAGGAGTTGAGGTAGCTAAAGGAAAAGGTGATGATGTAGCTTTATGTAAAGGTGAGGATGAAGAGCGATGTTTATCACTACTTTTAGATTTATTAATATCTGAGCGCTCAACAGGACCAGAATCACGCCTCCTTTGATTTTTTTCCAGGTTAATACTTGATCTATCTTTTGCCCTATCCTGCCCCTTACTTTCATTCTCATTCTTCGTTCGTCTGTTATTTTCTTGCCGATTTGAATGATTCTGTAATAATAGCAGTGGTTTAAAAAATAAACAAGTTTTAAACTTAAAGTTAAAAAACCATGCCAAAACAAAGCTAAATTATAAACAAAAATAAACTGATCAAATAATTTTTTTTAAATCAGAAAAAAATACAAACAAATAATTTTAAAAAAAAAATTGGAGTGTAAATAGTTATTATACCTGTAATAAGTAAAATAATATATGTGTGTTTAATATGCCTGTAATGTAACAATATGTAAACTTTATCTGTTGAGCAAGAGACTCTATTAAAATAGCAATTCTCAAGATTAAAAATTTTAATTGCTTCACTTATTTAATATATCCATTCCCATAAGATTTTTATGCAAAACTAATAAAGTTTGTCATCATTGCAGAAACAGAATTATATATTAACATTTAATAGATCTGATAACAAGCATGAAAGTGGACAATAAATAAAAATAAAAAGCTGAACTTTCACAACTCAGACAGTGCGAGATGGAAGACATTGTTCCATGTAATAATGTGATATCAATAAGATATATAAAAACATTACTTCTAACTCTGCGGTGAGAGTTTTATTTTAGATTAAAAAATGGCAGAAGCATTTAGAGAATAAAACTTAAATTTTTTTTTAATATAATTTTAAACGTCTTTGACCACTACTATATTAAAGAAAATTAAGCAATATATAAGGCTAAATAATCGTCATTTTAAATTAAAACAGTCGCTAACTTTCACCTCATCTGATATTTCTGGTAGATAGTTACTAACAGTTTTAGTCACTAACTGTTTCATTTAACCAATAAAACTTGAATTAATTTTTTTTCAGCAGCATCGATCGTACGCACTTTGTGTTTGTTTTACAAATTGATTTCCAGAAATAAAATACATTCATCTTACGATACACCGTGTGATAAAGAAAAGTACACAAAAAGCAAATATGTGCGCGGGCAAATGCAGCAACAGCCAAAAATAAGCACTAGCCAAGTTGAGAAAACAATAATATTCTGATGCGTAAATTCAATATGTGTCGCACCAAGGCAGAAAACCCCGCATCAAACATCAGCGGTCGAAACAAAACTGTTTAGAACTCAACAACCAAGAACCTCATCCTTTTAACTCTACAGCAGAAGTCATGGTTGTCAAGGCAATGGCACACCTGCAGAAGATCAACCCATTTTCTCCTGAGGATCATTCTTTCTCAGGAGGCTACTGCATGGAAAAAAGTTTGTTCCGAGTACGACTATTGTTCGGTCAGCTTAGGTTTCCGCAGTTATGGAGGGGGGGTTCTGTAATAATTTGACCAAAATATTACATTTTTAGAACACTGGCAGAAATTCTACAACTCAGGAGAAAAAATTGGATTTTTCCATTTTTCGCAGAAGTCTTTTATCCCTGTGATAAACTGCAGTATCAAATTTTGGATAACACAAAATATTATCCCTTTATTATATATTCATAAAGTAAAAGCATTTACTGGATTCTTTATTACATCATACAGATTTTGTTTGACAAATTATGAATTATATAAAAAGGCTATAAAGAAAAAAAAATACAGAAATTTTGCTTTCAAATCAAGGGTAAAAGGTTACAAGGCTTTTATTTTTTTTTAATATATCAGATTCTTTTTCTTGCTATAATACAGTAAACTATTAGTAATATCTCAAGTAAAGTATTACTTTTAAATAATTGTAGCACTAGAACTAAAATATTTATATATAAAAAACAACTAAATTTTAAGTGCCAAGTATCAGCTCTTCCTGATGTCATTGGAAAATAATATTCTTTAAAAAGTCCCATAAAAATAAACAAATAATAATAAATAAATGTAATAAAAAATAAATGTTTAAATACAAAAAATAAATGCTTGATAGGTAGGCTGATAATTTACTACAGTGAATAACAATGAAAGTGAATAACAATGAATAACAATGAAGAATAACAGTGTTTACTCTTGATCCACTTCTATATCAAAGGTTTTAAAAAAAATTTCCTACTTCTGAGAAATAAACTGGATGAATTAATGATTAATTAAATTAATGATTTGACCAGATTAAAAAAGAACTCTTACAAGAAAAAAAGCTATTAATCCTAAATCTAAGAGAGCACGAATTCTATCTATGGAAATGCTTATTAACAGCTTTGCAATTAAGACAACAGTGGAAATTATTTTGATTATAAAGTATACCAAAAGAATATCAAGTTTAACAATCAAGTATACAAAACTATTCGTTTTAATTCAATACAATAAAAAATATTGTTGACTTTTATCAAATTAAAACTTGAGCAATCAAACAAAAGAATTTACCCTTCTCAACACTAAAGTTCTGTCATTGTTTTCTTCTTCATCTGGAGTAGGAGGTAAAGGTCTGTGTGGTGCATGATTTACAGGTGTCGAACCTAGTTCACAAAATAGGAAAGCATATTTTAGTTTGTTATGAATCAGTTATTAAGACAAAAACAAAATTAAGGTTTCATACCAAATGCATAATAATTTCATTTGTTTTAGAAAACAGATATGTAAGGAAAACAGATATATTAGGAAAACACTGCTTTATTAGTTCATTATTGGAACAGTTATTAGTAGGAAAGTTATTTATTAGTTTTTAGCAATTTATATTAATTAAAATAGAGAACGTCCAAACAAGCATTGAAATCCATATAGAAACAATTCCATAGCTTTATTTCAATATTTCCTAACATTAGTTGTATGAGTGAAAAACATGTTTTGTAAAAAAAATTTCAACTTTTATAATTATTCCAAATTCTAAATAATTGTATTAAAAAACTAAAATGAAGTAACTCACATTTGTTCCTTTGATAAAACTAGATTTCTAAAAATTCGCACTACATCAATCAAATAATTTTAACTAGCAAAAAGAAATTTTTAAAAAAAATCACCCTAATAAACAAATTTTAAAAAATGCAGATATTAATATTAATAAAGATCAAATAGTTAAAATACTACTTTTATAAAAATATTTCCTATTTATTATCGAAACCATATCAACTCTTGAAACTTACCATCATTTATTTTGTCATGATCAACTAAATTTCTTAAGGCATCATTGTAGACTTCAGGAGGCCTAAAATGGGAATAAAAAGAATATTATGGCAGTTTTAAGAAATCTATGGTCCTGAATGAGAAATTATAAAAAATGCCATTCAACTAAATCTTATAAATTTTCTTTTGTGCTTGTTTGTCATCAGAAACAAAAAAATAACTGAGCAAATCTTTCATTTTAATAATCAGCCCACGACTAATAGCACACAAACTGTGTCAGCAAGCAGCAATGTAATTTTAAATTTTTATTTAAATTTTAGCACTTATGAGTAAAAAAAGTTTTTAAGTATTAGACCTGTTTTATTAAGTAAGTTTCGTACCTTTTATTAAATTTCTGTAAACCAATATCTTTTGGCCATCAATGTAATTGGAATAATGAATTTTTAAGCAGAAATATTTTTTAATTGATGTTATTAATTCTGAAATATGACTGAAAGTTTGTGTTTAGATATACTAATTTAAATATTAGTTCATAAAAATAATAAAGTGAAACAGGACATAATTACTTTTTAAACATCTCTTTTACAACAAAAATATAAAAATTTCAATTAAACAATATTAATTTTCAAAATACAAATTCATAAATACTAAATTTACACATTTGCATGCATTTATGATAAATTAAATTAAATACTTAGTTCGCGAAAAAGTTTAACATTTAAAATTTTAAAAAGAAAACATCAATATATAGCTACAAAATAACACAATATCTAAAGAGAAAATTTTTGCAATATATACATAAATGAATGGATTTGGCATTTAAAAAAAATTTATTTAATAATTATTTTCAAAAGGAAATTGATTATTTTTTAATAATTTTATTAATTTCAGCTGTTACTTAAATACTAATTAAGCATTTGAAATGTGCAGGAATAAAAACTTTTTTTTCCCCTTTTACAATTTTAGAGAAAAAATATTTAATTTTTTGGAGATATTGATAGGTATGGAAACTTAACAATTATTAAATACCCTATCTATAAATTACTAAGTTACTAATTCTACTAATTTTTGCTTATACTCCTTTTCATCAATTTGTTAAAATATAAAATCTTTAAGATTACACGTTTAAACACAATATCTTATCAATTAATTGCAATTATGGTTATAGAAAACAAAGAAAATTTTTCTTTAACTAAATTTAACTACAGTATCATAGCTTACCTTGCTATTCTATTCTCAATGAGGTTGTCAGAGGCCCTTGAAACAAAGCACAAAACAAAAAGGGAGAAAATAACTAAGAGCATTTAAAAAATTTAGAAATACATAAAAAGAAAGAAATAAAATGACATAAATCAGCAACTTAGTACTAAAGCACATATCCCATCAAATAAAAGTTTCAAAAATAAACTAAATAAAAGGCAAACTTTAGGAATGTCAGGAAGGGTTAAAATAGAAAACATGCAAAATATTAGAACCCCAAACTGTTGTCCCTTTAATTATAGCATTACCCAAATGCAAGAATGTGTTTGAAAGTTAAAGCAGAATCCAAAAATATGATGATGCATGCAAAACTAAAGTTAAATAGAAAAATTTTCCTCAATTTTTTGCATAACTTTAACCAAAATTATTACTGTGAAAGTTTTAACACCTTTTCTAAAGTTTGCTTTCATTGAATTGTTCTAAAATTTTATAATTTTACATCAAATAGAACACTAGGATGAAAAAATATACCTATATGTTTCACTTAAAATAAACTAAAATGTTTGAAACATTTTAGCTTTTTGTAAGTAAATGATAGCAAGGAAACTATATGGAAAATCTATTTAGGTTAATTGTATTGTATACTACAATAAAAGGTTTAGTAAACTTGGTAAATTTGAAAGAATTATTAAAACCTAAGAAAAATAATACATTCAAATTAAGGGTCAAAATATTTTTAGATTTGAAATCATGGAAATTATTTTAATGAGTGAGTTTTCAAATAATATATAATATTAATATATAAATACACACTTTTTACGCATAAACAATTTTAAATGAAGACTTAAACAAATATCAAAAAATAAATATAAAATTGGTTGGACACTAAAAATTTATGAAAATGTATAATATTTTGCAATAACTGAATTTTATCCTCAAAAATTTTGAAACTACTCTCTTCTACCATTTCATGAGTAAATTTTAAAAAGTAAATCTCCCTCATCATTACAATAAGAGAAAAACTTGTAGTTTATAAAAATAATTAAAGGCATGCTAAAAGGCAATCTCTGAATTTTTTTTTTCAAAACAAGTAAACTAAAAAAAAAATTTAATTTAAAAAATAACTTGTTTCTATATTTCAAACTGAAAATAATGAGAAAATGAACATTTTAAAGGTACATTTTTCAGAAGAAAAAAAAAGTATTTGTTTAAAAATTAGCTTTAAAATCTAAAATCTTTCAAAAGATATATTGTTATCCCCCCTGAAAAAATCATTATAAAACTTTAACCAGTTGAAAATTATCTTAACAAAGTAAATACTTGTAATAGTAGTAATCATAATTAAACCTACAAATTTTTAAACAGAGAATTCTTTTCAAAATAGAATATGAATAAAAAGGCAGTGTTTTTAAGGAAGGGCGGTTTGCCCTTATTTTTACAATAAGGGCAAAAAAGACGCATTTATTGGGATCAAAGGGGTGTTAAAAAACGCTTAGGGAGAACACTATGTGTATATATATATAACGAGCTTCAATGGCTATCCAAAATACTATCAAAAGTAAGTAGAACATTTTAATCCTAACCAATGAAAATAAAATCCTCTATTACTTAAAAATTTGATACTTTTACTTTTACAAAGACTTAAAATTGTTCTCTTTTCCATAATTTAAAAAGATACTGTTTTAAAAGATAATTATATTTGAAAAGAAAGTATGTATTTTTCTAAACATTAATACTATATAAAGCATAAAAATTACAGTGCTAAGTCCCATACCCGGATATCCGTTTACCGGAAGGGTCTTTCTCAACTTTTACACTTTTTAAAATCAAAATAAACAGAAGTCTTTGTTCCTTATAAAAAAAAAAATTTTTTTTCTCTTCTACATTTGAGACTTGAATAAAAATATGCAAGAAAGAGAATCCTCTGTTTTTCTGCTAATTTCTGCTTATATTTTATTTTTACCAAACTTCCGATTTTTGTTCTATTTTAATCCGATTTTTACTTCAATATTAAAAAAAAATAATTTATATCACGGAAAAGAAATTCATTTCACTACAACATAAAAAAAGTCATGTATTTTTTTCACATTTTGTATAAATGGATTATTTTTCGCCAAGAATCATGCACTTAATTTCAGAGTGCGCAAAAATTTCACAATTTTAAAAAATAGCAGATTTAAGACAAAATTATCACGACTATAGTAGGTCATTAATTGATCATTCAAAAGACAGATTCGAAATTTGCGGATCGTAATAATGTTCTATTAAAATTGAAATTAACATTGTGGAAATCCCAAACCATTGAAATAATGGTCGACAAAACTACAGGGAGAAAAAAAATTCGCAAATCAAGTCATCAAAAAGTAATTCTACAAATGAGCGATTGAAAGTTTACCGTGTATGATAATGTAGCATTAAAAAATCATGAAAATTGGTAACAATAACTGACAAAAATACGATAGTAAATCAACGTGAGATTGCTGGTGAATCATCAATAATTGAGTGCGAAATGCGCAGTTCGATGTTTGCTGATTAAATGATGTTGCATTAAAACATTGAGATTTTAAAAACAAACTAAAAATCCATTTTAATAGCTACCGAAAAACGAACGGCAAAACATGAATTCACAATGGAATCGTCCCTAATCGAGTAGATTGAGAAATGATTACTAACCAAAATGCATGATTCAGAATTTGTATCAAGATTTTAAAAACCACACGGAAATAGGTAACAAAATCTTTTGAAATAGCACAAACACGCAAACCACATGGATTCATTCGTTATTTATTAAAATTAACATTCATTGTATTTGTTATTTTTGTTGAATTAGGAGGTTTTCATATTTGTTTCCCTTAAAGCCCTTATATCCAGAAAAATCTTTTTTCTCGACTTGCCTAAGTCTTGCCGATTCCAATTAACATTCATTATCATGTATTTGTTATTTTTATTGATTTAGGAGGTTTTCATATTTGTTTCCCTTAAAGCCCTTATATCCAGAAAAATCTATTTTCTCGACTTGCCTACGTCTTGCCGATTCCGAATATGAAACTTTCCACTGTACATTTTTTATAATAATAAGACTATTTTAACACATATATACTAACCACTACTATCCAATCTGCAAAATGTACTCTATTATTTAATTCAAATTTCAAGTATATTTTTAGATTTAGTAATTTAACACCTTTAACAAGTTAGTTAATGTTTCTATTGATTCTAGTTAACAAGTTAACATTACTACAACACTACTATATAAAACTGAAACTATTCAACTTACTATTTAATTTACTATTAAATAAAAGATGACTATTAAAATAATCAAACTAATTTTTTCAGCTTACAAAACAATTGAAGGAAAACTAAAAAGTTCAATTTAATGTCTTACAGAGGTCTGGGTGGATCAGATGCCAGCAGAGTGCCATCATTTTGAATTTGACCTTCATCTTCCTCCTCCTCCTCTTCTTCTGAATCGGATCCATTTCTTACACCCCCAGATTTATCAGAAAGTATTCCATTAATTCCAGGGGGTGTTTCTACTGAATTTGAAGAAAGTCTACTATTGTTATTATTTTGATTTGATACACTACCGGCACCACCTATTGCAAGTTCATTTAACTGGGCAGCTAAAATTTCCAATTCCTGCAATGACAAATCAGTAAATAAATTAATATCCAAAGAATCCGAACACAGTATATGCAAACATGGCAAACACTTAAGAGAAAAACAGCAGAGTTAATTTTAAGCAAATTGTGGTTGATAATTTTCTTAATGAAACAAATCTACAGTTTTTGGAAGAACAACAAATAAATGAGAAGACAGTCAGGACAATAACAAATAGAAAAATTTAATAAATAGCTGAAATTTATATTGATTTTAAACCAATAACTTTAGCTATTTCAACAAATAGAGTAATAAAAATGGAAAAATGCTCAGCTTCTGATAAAGGTTTGAAATAATTTAAACAGAGTAGAACTAAAATTATTAAGATAACAAATTACCAGGATTATCAACAATTACTTCGATTGTAGTACAAGAGAGAAAATGAATAATAGGTGGTTACAAAACTTCCAAGGCAGGGAGCAACACAAGTGAATTTGATTTTAAAAATGAAAAAAAAAAAAGATCAATAGAAACATTAAATTAACATTCAACTGCTGTTGCACGGTACCTCAGAATAGGATTTTTATCCATAAATATTTTTTCAAAAGAAAACTCTGGTTTCTTTAAATTTGTAAAGCCAAATATTATATCTTGTAAGCAAAAAAAATATCACTGAATGAGGATGGAAACATGTCAATTTGACAAAAATGTAAAATTTTTACAACAAATATATATATATAATAGATGTTAGAATTATTTAACTCTTATCTCAATAAATGATTACTCTTACTGACAATTCTAAGACTGGTTATTTTCCAGGTATGATATAGGAGTTTTTTAAGTTTTTGTAAAAAAAAAAAAAAAAANAAAAAAAAAAAAGGCAACTATTTTTCTACTCCCTGCCTTTCATAGTCAAAACAAAATTCCTGGACAATTCCAGGTTTTCTCTGTTCTCCCTGACCCTTGGGAGCCCTGTTTATAGTAGTTTAAAAAAACAGAAACACCTTCTAAACATTTTTAAATACATCACAATAAATATTAACAATCTAAAAAAAAAATTCTAAAATTAAAAACATTTATACTTCTGGTCTTCTTGCAGGAGGTTTAAAAACACCAGAACTTCTACTTTGCTGAGATGATTGAAAAGGAGTTCCTTGATTTTGATTGTTCCTAGGAGGAGTGGCTGCTTTGGCTTTTCTATTTTGATCAACAGGAATAGGTGGCAAAGGTTTACTAGGAGGTGGAGGATCAGGAACAACTATAAAGACATAACATTTATTAGTTATCAAAGAATGAAAACTAATAACAAAATGTTGTATGAGTTCTATTAAAGCTTTGAGTTAAATTGCTTCTTTTGTGCATAAAAAAGGAATGTTACTTTTTTTTGCTCTAAACTGTCTTTTTTAATGTTAATAACAGTGAATTAAATTTCATTGGAACAATAAAGATCATGTTACGAAGCTTAAAAGTACAGGGTAAGCATAAATAAAATACCACTTTGTGATGTTTGCATTAACAGGATAAAAAGTTTTTTGTAAAATCTGTTTTTTATTTAAATAATTATAAGTTAGGTAATTTTGATTATAATTTTAATCATAATCTACCTAGGTGTCCTAAAAATGCAAGATTGACTTCAAATAAAAACTCAAGCTCTTGCAATAAAAATTTGATTAATAAAAATATAACTGTACTTAATTAAAAACTCTTTGGCAGGTTTTACAAGCTCTAGTGTTTCTCATTAGAAAAGTTGCTTCACATTTCTGTCTTTATTAAAAGCACATTAGTATAGTATACTCTCAAAACAAGTTGAATGAACAAATTAAATTAAATCAATTTAACTAAATTACATCAGAATTAAAGACAAATTTTTTTGGATTCTTTTTTAATTACAATAATTTGTTATAATTCAATTTGTTTTAATGTAATTTAATCAGTTGTTTGGAATTTCTTCAATAGAAATAATTTATAGTTATTTTGCTTGCAAAATTATAGATGTCGTACAGTAAATTTAAAAAAACAATCCATCATTCAAAAAAGTGGCAAAATAATTCTAATTTTAAAGAACAATAATGTATAGTTCTAAAAACAATTAAAGAAAGCCTTTATAAATTACCAATAAGCCTTTGTGGTGGTACAGAATGCCTAGGAGGAGGGGCAGGCATTTCAATTTGAAGAGGTGGTGCAGAAGGAGGTTGAAAACTGCTTCCTGGAGTCCTAGACTCATTGGTAGTCAAAGTTCGACCCTCCTGAAGCTGTTGAAAGTTCCTCCTCAATGTGGAATCTTGCTGCACTGGCTCAATTGAACTGTAAAATACCCAGTTAAATTAATGTAAAATGATAATTATAGAATTCAATCTTTACAGGAAAAGTTATTCAAATATACATGAAAGTTTTCAAGTTAATAAAAAAAAAATAATGTTCCGTAGGTAAATTCATCAAAATAAGTTATACACTAAAAAATTAACATTTATTATACATAATAAAATAGGTAAGTCAGTATTTATTATTTTCTGCTATGGAGCTTTATTAGCGATTAGTTCATTATTTCAAAGCAATGGTGATTGAAAAAAAAGTTGTGGTGTGCTTAAATAAAAAATACTTAGTGCAAAAAGTTACTGGTCTTTTATTATTATTGGTCTGTAAAAGATTTCCAAGTTATTGGTTTGAAGTCTAACACTGTAGGAACACCAGAAGGAAATTATTGAAACTATTAAGATTGGTTGACAAGCTTTAACAACATTAATTTATTGTATTATTCAATATTAGAAAGATTTAAAGAAATCAACATCTTGGCAAAGAATATTGTAATTAAAGCCATGTGACTGGAAACCATTAAAAATAATTTACAATTTTTTTCAAAGGAAGCTTAATATATAAAAAGCAATCCAGGGATCACACAAAGCTTTAATCTAAAACAGAAGCAGAAGAGCTAGAATTTTTTTTTTATTACATTTAATAAACTTAATTTTAGATATTATAAAAGAGGAAATGAATAAATAAAAAATTAAAAAAATAAAGCTTTAAAGTAATTTGGATAGTAACGGATGAAATGAATATTTAGGTCAAGGATAAATTTAATTTTATAGAGGAAATTAACAGTTGTATTAAAGAGTGGCTTTGCTTGAATAAAGAGAAACCTGCTGATACAGCAAAAAATGATAAGTGTGTTTCATTTGTAATGTTATACTTATAATTCAGTAAAGCAGCTGCTTCATTGAATGACAGGATATCGATGGACCCATTGTGGTCTAACCTTACAGGGTCTAGTAAAATACATTGCAGAAGCATAAATGCTTTCCCACTCATCGATACAATGCATTTATTTCGGCTTTGACGTAACAATATTGTTTATGGAAACATGTCGGAGGAGCAACCCTGTATTCCATCAAATTGTACTGATATTTTTTTCCTCTTTGCATTTGCTTCTATTCTTTGTCTTGTATTTTACTAAAAAATCAATACCAGTTAAAATTGATATGCATCTTTTTTTTTGAACTTATAATCCAGTTTTTAAAAAATAAATAACATAATTACAAACAATATAATTATTTTATTATACCACGAATAAAACTTTTTTATTTACCATTTTAACAATTATTCTCGTTTTATAAACATGGATAATATTGCTACTAGCATGTGTTTTTAACAAAATTTAAATAATGTAGATTAAATAGTTTGCTTTGAAAAACTGTTACAAAAAAATTTTTATTTTCGTCCACTTCCTCAAATTCTTCATACAAGGTTTGAATAATTTTGATATAAAAAAAATCGCAATTCACTGCAGTTAGCAGCAACTTCAGTTTTTCTCAGAATACGTAAATAATATCAGACAAATGATAAAAATATCCTCCAAACCATCTGATAATGATATAATTGTTACATCATGCTGTTACCCGATTTGATCGGTGGCATGTGGTATGATATAAAAAACGTTGTAGGACCTTACATTACCTCTATTATCTCCTTGAAAAATAGATTTTCTTTAAGCTTATTAATTTCTTTGTAGAAAACTTACTTGATGAAGATTAATTCAGATTGTTAAGATTCTACTACATTTTATAAGTATGTTAAACATTTTTACACACCTTGGCTCTCCAGCTAAGCCTACTTCTTCTTCCTCACCTTCACTGCCACTGTATCTATATTCTTCCTGAATATCTCCTAAATATAAAGATTAGCATTACTTAACATTATATAAATCAAGGTACCAAAAAAGGTATAAAAATAAAAGCAAAAAAAATCAAAGCAAACTAAATGAAACTAAGCAGCAGATTTTTTTAGCACCTTTACCTCCCCTCTTGTGCTTTCGACATCGATCAATGTGATCTTTAAGTTGTATACGGACTTGCCTTTCTGTGGGCTGGTCACGAATGAAAGGATGCTTCAGCAGTTGATCGGTGTATGGCCTTTGTTGATAATCTTTAACTAATACAGTTTCTATAAAACTATGAAATTTTTTATTCCATTTTTTAGATTTTAATCTGGGTGGAGGATTTCTTGGAATGAGGAACAATGCCCGCATGGGATGCATATCACATAAAGCTATATAAAAAAAAAGTAAAACATTAAAAGAAAATATTCATAGTATAAGGACTAGATTAGTAACTAGATCGGACAGTAAAATAAAAACATACGTGGTTGAGATTCACACATTTCTAAAGCAGTAATTCCTAATGACCATAAGTCACTCTAAAAAAAAAAATATGATTAAGAATACATGTCAGATACACAACAATTAAAAAGAAAATACAGCTGGAAATATTATCCCAATATCTAGCTTCCATTACAGTTCAATTTTATAATTAGGGCAGAGACATTTTATAAGAAAATTTTATTTTTATTAGAAAAAGGTTATGTAAGGTACATCTCCATAAAAACTTAAATTAAAATTGAATTCACGAGTCTCAAAAACAGGTGAATAGAGTATCTGTTTTTGAACGTACTGGATTTAGAAGTTCATAGGATGCTTTTTGTTTAAAAAAGAAGCACGATTGATTCATATTAGCAGTTGGTGCAAATGATGGCTATAGTTGTCATCAGAGTGTGTATCATTTCAAACAAAAATCTTTTTCAGTGGATCTATTAATTACTTCTTTTTAAAAACCAACTCCTATTCCTAAATATCAGATTCATTGAAAAAATTGTTTCTCAACTAGTTAGTTCAAAAATCTATGAAAATCATCAAATTCCGAATAAGGGTCACAAAATCAAGACCAGCAAACACTTTAGTCCTTCACATATCAATTGCTGTTGCAGTTAATTAACGTCGCACTAGAGCTGCACAATGGGGTATTGGTGACGTCTGGGAAACATCCCCGAGGATGATCCGAAGACAAGCCATCACAATCTTGATCCTCTGCAGAGGGGATGGCACCCCCTCTTTGGTAGCCCGACAACCTGCACGCAAAGTCAAGCACTTTACGGTAGAACAGTTTAACGAGGACCAATACTACACACTCNATTTTAGAACTTAAAATAAATCACACTGACAGCAGCCAGTGATGCTTGACTTCGGTGATCTGCTGGGAACCGTGTTTTAATCATCAGTCTACTGCAATTGGAAGAGAACATAGAATGTTGTGATGGGAAAATGAAGGGTATAAACGTAGAGTTTTCATGAAAAAACTGGGACAAAATGTGATACTTATTACTTCTAAATGTACAACTGATACTAAATTTCAGATGGCTGTCATAAACAAAAGTGTGCAAAATAAAAGTGTGCTTCAACACGTTCATTTGAATCTTAAGAAAAAAAAGTAAACAAAATTTACTTAATTACTGTTTAAAAAAAAAATTTTTAGAACTACATATAGGTACAATTTATTTAAAACATGACAAAATGCTGATATTGAAAATTTATAATTGATACCAATAATACTTGGATGATATCGACAACACTAAAAAAGCAATAGGAAAAAAAGATTTTAAAATTGCTTTTTAAAGAAAAAAAACTGCAAGGGGAAAAACTTTAAGCTACATTTGCAATTATATCAAATTTAAAATATCTTAAGGGACTAAGTTTGAGTATTTTATAAAGGTTTAATGAAATTATTAAAAATTAGGAATTATTAAAAATCATCATAGTATTTACAAAATTTCATATTTTTATTTTTTTAAAGGTTTAAAAAGTAACTTCTACCTTAAAACTTTAATAATTTAATACTAAATCAATCATAAATAAGATTTCAAGATCAGAATAATTCTATAAATAAGTCCATTTTTTTCTTTACTACAACAGAGTTTTTATTCAAAAAATATAATAAAATCAAATTTTGGCAATATTCAATCTTCAATAGACTATGAAAAGTTATAGGTTAACACAAAAAAATATGTATATACTATAAAGAAAAATTGTATTTATTTCTAGCGAATGGTTAAATGCTATAACGTATCACCAAAAAATTTAAAATAAGTTACTCAACCTAAAGGAAATGTTTACTTAAAAACAGAAGACAATTGCAACTCTTACCCTATTGTCATAGGTAGCTTCAGGGTTCTCATCACAGGCTATGACTTCTGGCGCCATCCTACAAAATATTAACGTCAATAGTAAATATAATACAACAGCACTTAAATATTACAAACTAATAGAACTTATCTAAGGTGCTGACCAATATGGAGTGCCAATAAACGTATTTCTCCGTCCTATCGTCCTATCTAGCTGTGCACTAACACCAAAGTCAACTACAAGAGAAATAAAGTTTTATTACCTAAAACCATAATGCAATACAGGACTAAATACAACTATATAGCAATAGACATCTAATAAAAATAAGAAATCAAAATATAAAATTATCCAAGCTAAGAAAAATAAATAAACTTAGAACAAATTGAAATACATCTATGATTCTGCAAAGATAAGTGTGTAGCATAAATAAGCCCCTCATTAGAATAGATGTACATCTCATCTGCAAGTTTGTCAATGCAGTCTTCTTATATCATCAAGAATTGTGCATAATTTCAAAACAAATGGCAATGTAATTGTTAGCGCTGTTGGCGATTTTGAGTTCAGCTGGCATCAGCAACCCAATTTCATGCTCACTTTTCACTTTGCTCTCTTGTTCATCGTTATTCCTTTATAAAATTTCCATTATTGATCGTATTATTAAATATTGTCCTATGGTTCATAATAACCATGTTTTGGAATTTCAGGATTCATTTGGAATCATTGATTAGATTAAGTGTTTTTGATATTGTTATTTTTGTTTTCAATAAAAGCTGCTGTTATTGTTTATGAGCTATTTCCTTCAGTTATATCAATTGTTACCAATGGCTAATTACTTATTAAGGTACGTTGGACCCTAACTGGTAACCTTAACTGGTTCGTTATTTACTAAATGCAGATTTCAAAAAACTACTACTTATTAACAGTAGTTTTTGTGCAAATTACTAGAAAATGACAAAGTAAAATGTTAAAGCATTCAATTAGAAATATTCCCTCAGTTTTGTTTCCTAGTAATACAGTTTTGTTTCTTAGTAATAGTAAGTTTCCTAGTAAGAAAATGACAAAGTAAAATGTTAAAGCATTCAATTAGAAATATTCCCTCAGTTTTGTTTCCTAGTAATACAATTTGAATAATTTATTCTTTGTACCAAAATTGATTCCTTTACAAAGAATTGACACTCTGTTGACATCTAATTCAAATAATGCTTGGATTACCATAAAATTGAAGATTTTACGTAGTAAATCAGACAAAGAAATTGGTAGGATACAAAATATAAAACACAGTTAAAAGATGACTAGATTATTTTTTAATGGGAGAATAAGTCGAAAGCAACAATATGACTACAAAGTATATTTGTCAAAGTATCCATGACAACATTAAAATTCTAAATTGAACAAGTTCTCAAAACAATATCAATCTAAACTGTCATACATACCTAGTTTAACTTCTGCATTATCAGTTAGAAGAACATTTTGGCCTTTAATGTCTCTGTGGATTATTTTATTGGCATGTAGATGACTAAGACCCTAAAAATATTGCAAATACAATTTTCATTATTGTTACATCAATTAGAGCAATGAAATAAAAATACAGTCAATTCGCTATAACTCGAATATTACTATAACTCGATTTTTTTATGAGGTCCCGACCCTTTTATCTTCAATTTCATGTTAATTATTCTCGATTACTCGAATTTTACTCCCTTTAACTCGATTTTTTTTGGATCTTTNAGTAATAGTAAGTTTCCTAGTAAGAAAATGACAAAGTAAAATGTTAAAGCATTCAATTAGAAATATTCCCTCAGTTTTGTTTCCTAGTAATAGTAAGTTTCCTAGTAAGAAAATGACAAAGTAAAATGTTAAAGCATTCAATTAGAAATATTCCCTCAGTTTTGTTTCCTAGTAATAGTAAGTTTCCTAGTAAGAAAACGACAAAGTAAAATGTTAAAGCATTCAATTAGAAATATTCCCTCAGTTTTGTTTCCTAGTAATAGTAAGTTTCCTAGTAAGAAAACGACAAAGTAAAATGTTAAAGCATTCAATTAGAAATATTCCCTCAGTTTTGTTTCCTAGTAATACAGTTTTGTTTCCTAGTAATAGTAAGTTTCCTAGTACAAAATATAAAACACAGGTGAAAGATGACTAGATTATTTTTTAAATGGGAGAATAATTCGAAAATAACAATATGACTACAAAGTATATTTGTCAAAGTATCCATGACAACATTTAAATTCTAAATTGAACAAGTTCTCAAAACAATATCAATCTAAAATTTCATACATACCTAGCTTAACTTCTGCATTATCAGTTAGAAGAACATTTTGGCCTTTAATGTCTCTGTGGATTATTTTATTGGCATGTAGATGACTAAGACCCTAAAAATATTGCAAATAGAATTATTATTGTTACATCAATTGGAGAGATGAAACAAAAATACATTAAAATTTCACAAATTTATAAATCCGAAAAATTTAAAACTTTTCATTGAAACAGTAATAAATAATTGTGAGTGCTAATATATTTAAAGGCAATCATCATTTTGTCTCACTTACCCTCAAGATTTCTCGACAAATGTAAGCTATCCATTCTTCTTTCAGAGAATGTCCTTTGGTAGCTAGAATGTAAAAGATTAATTAGTAACTATGATAAATTAAAACAGGAAATGTATTACAGAAAATACCTAACAACTCAAAACATGAAGAAAAAAAACAGTAAATGAAAAACCTGTGAAACTATTTTGCACAAAAAGAGAACATTTAAATTTTGTTGCATACAGACCACAGACCTACCTGAATAACTTTTGATCTAATGATTAGATCTTCACGTTTTAGGACTCGTTCCTACTTGTTCAAGGGGATGGTTTCACAAATGCTAATTAATTTGTGCAAACTATATTTTATGTTAGGAAATCAGACACAAAACTCGTTTTCCCTGAATAAACATACCTTTTCTTCAACAGATTCGGATTTCAGACCCCAAAAATACTGCAACATGGGAAATATGATTTCCAAAGTTTGGATGAGAGTGGTCCAAAGTTCGGACCCCTTTAGGTTAGTTCTAATTTGTGCATATTTTGCCATATCTTGGGAACTTTTTAAGAGAACAGAAAAATTTTCACATACAATTATAAAATTCGTTTAGTGAAAGATAGTTTAATGCAGAAAATAACTTTTAGTAAATATTTATTATTTTCTATTATTTTAGTTAATTATAGTCGAAAAATTTTGAATTGTAAGGTATACAATTTTTTACCTCACTTCAAAGAATGCAATTTTACATAGCAAAATTTGAGCAGAATCGGTCAAATAGTTCCTGAGGAAAGATATTTTAAAAAATAGTATGACTTCTTTAAAATTCAATTTCTCTTGAACTATTTGACTTATTCCGCTGAAACTTTGCATTTTGCGAAAATTACATTCTTTAAAATAATGTAACAAATGTTATGGCTTACAATTCAAAAAATTTCTACTATAATTAAATAATAAAAAATAATAAATGTACACTAAATGTTATTTTTTGCATGAAATTATCTTTGGATAAACGAATTTTATAATTGTGTGCAAATATTTTTCAATTCCCTTAGAAAATTCTTGAGTTATGGTGAAATATGCAAAGAGTAAAATTAACATTAAGGGGTCTGAACTTTGGACCACTCTACTGATCAAACTATTGCGACCATGTTTTGGGCATCAGAAATCCAAATCCGTCGAAAAAAGGGTATGTTTATTCAGAGAAAAAAATTTTTGTGTCTGATTTTGTAGCTTAGAATACAGCTTGTCCTAATTAATTAACATATTGGAGAATGTAGCATATTGGAGCATATCCCATGAACCATTAAAATTGAGTCCTAGAATGTGAAGATTCAATTTTTAGATCAAAAAATAATTCCCAATGGTCCATTTTTAATTTTGCGTACTGCCTGCACATTGTCAGTCCAGCAAACTTTAAAGCTTTATATATAAATGTTGATTAAAGATAATAAAATAATAATAAAGTTTACAAATTTAATTTCTTCTATGGTTCAGAACGCCAAAAATCTCACAAATGGTCAGAAGAATCTCATATATGTGCATAAATATACAGGGTAGTTATTATTATAACAGCTCTGTTATGACCAACATAGTGACAGTTTTAATGGATAGATGTAATGGACGATGGGGAAAAGAAATTCCCAAGAAAATATTTAACCACTAAGCCTTTTGCTCTTTTAATTTTTGTTTAAAAAAAAAATCTTTCTTCACAATGACGTTACAAGAAAGAAAGAACTTAAATGAAATGTTACTGAATACGAGCATAACAATTCATAAGAAACTCTTCATGTTATAGAACATCTTTAGAAACTCATAACACAGAACATGTGCTTGAACAAAATGGAATCCACACTGAACATATGCTTTGATTAAATAATGTTTTGCACCTCCAAATTATATTGTTGATTCTTTACATGTACCCTCATTCACCTGCTTGTTGAAGTTTGAACAGATTTTTTTCACTACTAATTTCTTTATTTCACATTCCAAATTTCATACAAACTCACTTAAAAGAAAAAGAACTTCTTGTATATGTATCTTTATAAGAAAAGAACTTGTTTTAAAGGTAGCTTTAATAATCACCCAATATTTAACACAACTGCATAAATATGGTGAAAGGTAAATTAACTTAAAAGATAATAAAGAGAATAAGATTTATTAGTTGAAGACGATAAGACATCATAGTTTAAAGCCTCGTTGAGTCTTAAAGCCGAAAAACATATCCCTAGAGCCTTTATCAATATTTAAGCTTTAGATTGGCAAAATTTTATTGCTGTCATTTAAGAAATTAGTATGTTCGATCATAGTTATTGTCCATTAATTATTATTAATATAAATAAGAATTCAATTTCAATAAAAAAAATATTATAAAGATGAATTTTGAAGATATAAAGATTTTTTTTCTTTACATCTTCAAAAGAAAAAAAAATTGCACATAGCAAGCTTAACTATTCTCATACAAGTTCTTAAGAATTAAATAAAGCTAGTAAAAGCAAGTAAAAGCAAACTAATGCCAGACTATATTAAAATGCAGCAGTAATTAAGTGTTTGGTCTTCTGTGTATGTTGCCTTGTTTTCACTTTGCAGATTGATGATTATCATACATATTAATCTCATTTATCCTATTTCATTGATTATTAACCACATTTTAAATAATACTATACTATCTATATATAAACTAATATCAATCCATATGTGTAATACAATCTTTTTCCGGAAATGGGAAAAAAATTCTCTTCTTCCCAGATCGCCTATTGCACTTTTTACAAAATCAATAAACAGTTTTACTAAGAAAAAATGTAATAACAAAAAGATCCTTCTTTAGCGTAAATATAAGAAAAAGTATTACATGCCTATTAAACTTACTAAGTTAAGGAGGCATCAATGAATTTTATTAAAACTGCATGTAACTAAATTTCCTTTTTTTAAAAAATTCTCATTAATATGGCATAATCAAATAAATAATAATAATACTTAACATTATAAAATATTAAACCAGAGCTCATTCTAGGCAGGGTTAACAGGGCGCAACACCCTGCTGCCCTTTTAGTCAAAATAATCCACCCTGTTGCCCCTGAAGTAAATTAGTGCCCTGATATAATAAGACTCCATACCCTTTTTGCGCTTTTTTTTCCTCAACCCTTCTTTGTTTTTTCCCCAAACTCTACAATGGATTTCTTAAATTTTTGTTATTTTCAACTCTTTTTATTTAGTTTGTCATTGCTGTCAATACATAGATTTATATTGGAAAGGAAAAATAGCCATCACACCCCCTTGTTGCACTTGTCTTTGAAAGTTTGCAGTTACTTCCACTATCATTAAATCATAATTATTTAGAACGTGTAAAGACCATAGAAAGAAATTATTGCCTCTTTAGAATAATAATGCCCTTTTTTTAAACTTATGCACCCTGCCCTTTTTTCTGCCTAGAATGAGGTCTGATTAAACCTTTGTATGAATAAAAAATGTAAACGCCGTGTAAAATCTAATATTAAATGAATGTACCAGTATAATTAAAGATCCTTTGATACTACATCAACAAATTTTAAAAAATATATATTTTTATGTAGCTAAGGCTATGCAAGGTGTTTCTTAATCAACGCATCTGATCTAAATTTTTAGAATCCTCCTCGAATATTAAATAAAAATACAACAAATAAATATTTAAACTAAGAAAAAACATTAAAATCTGATAAATCTTTTATACGTAATACTACAGTAGGGAACCGATTATCCGGAACGATCGGGACCATCGCTATTCCGCATAACTGATTTTTCCGGTTTTCTGAATCGCTACAAAAAGCCGTTTTTTTATTGTTAAACCCAACTAAAAAAAAAAAATATTTGGAAATAATCTTAAAAAGAAGAAAAAACGATGAAGTAATACAGTAATGATTATTTCTAAAATGATGGTATGGTAAACACCTTTTTCCAAAAAAGAAAGAAAGATCCTAAAATCTTATGAGGAAAAAAATTAATTTTTTTAAAAATGGCAGAAAATTTATCGAATTTCGTTCCGGTTTTTTGGCTTTCCGGTTTTCTGATTTCCGGATAACTGGTTCTGCACTGTATAAACAATAAAATCATTTGATTGCCAACAGAGTAGATTTTCATAAGATAATCAAACTGATTTTGATGTTTAGAGTCTAGTCTATCTCAATAGTGATTTGTTTAATTTTGAAAGCTTTTTAGTTTTTCCTCACTTAAAAATTTTACGATTTTTAATTCCTTATGTGTATGTTTTTTTAGTTTCATTGCTTATGAGGATTCTAAAAACAGGTAAAGACAATACTTACAGAACACTCTGCATGCAATACAATGAAAATTAAAGTTCCTTGTTTATATTTTTAAAATTAAATTTAATAAAGCTGAAGCTTATTGTCTTGTTTCTGTGAGATAAACAAAAAGGTTGTTGGTTTAAATATTTTTTTACTTATTAAAAAAAAAGCTTGCAAAAAAGCATTGTTGTTGCAGAAAAAATTTCATCATTTGTCAGAAGATTGAACGCACAATCTGCTAAAATTAAAATTCTAATTCTAATTTATAAATCCATAAAAAACGGACATGTGTATGGTAAATTGGTGAACATTTTTAAAAACTTACAAATATATAGGTATTTTGCTTACATTTTACTAGATCAGTGACAGAGCCAGCTCCACAATATTCCATGACAAGCTAAAAAAATAAATAATTAATTAGAAAATGTGTTGAAAGTACTTAATATTCATAATAAAAATCTAGTGATTCGAACTTACCCATAGCTTGTCATCTTTTCCGGGAGGACTTTTCTGGATAAATGCACCATAGTAAGTAGCTATATTTCGATGATGGGAATACTAAAGGTAAAAATAAACGAATTACAATCACAGAATTAAAAAAAACTACTAAACAATTTTTAAGTGAAATATTGTTCGCCATAACAGGTGTTGACCCAAGTGGAAATTGAGGCCACTCTTCACAAAATTCTTATTCTAAAAAACAGACCCTTCACAAAAGTCAAATTTTCAAAAATGAATCTTTCACATAATTCTAATTTGTAATAACAAAAACAAGAAATTCACATAATTCAAAATTAAACTACTACTTAACGTTTTTTTTTAAATTTTTTGATGTAAGTATGTGTTATCCAATAGACTACTATCTCCAAATCTTTGACAATGATCAGGCAAGGAATAAAATGTAAGCACCATTAATTTTTAACAATGCATCGTAAAAAATATTTTTAAAAAAATATTTTAAGTATTTTATTAAATTACAGCATACACTTACTTAGAAAAAAAAATTTTACATTAAATATAAAATTATTTGCTAAACCTGAATGTTAATCATTAACTAAGAAATTTTCAAAAAATAATTTTTATTCCTCGCAAACATGGGATCTATAAAATAAACTCCTGCATGATAAAATAGCCAGTTTTCTTACCTTTTTCAGAACATTTATTTCAAGCTTTATTTCGTCCTCCTCATCCTAGAAAAAAAAATTTTAATTATTTTTAGGTACAACATCAATGAGAGAAAACATACACAGAGATAAGACAATAACTCATCTTAAAGTCTCAATGTCTCATTTACAAAAACTTTCATGATAAATTCTAAATAACTTAAACACCAAATGATAAATGTTTTGTAAATACAAAGTATCCACACATAAAATGGTTATATTTAAATTGTAGGCTAATTGAATAATTCAGTTCATTGCCAAAATCCGTCATGATTTTACTATGTTACAGGCTAATTGGAAAAGTCTTTAGTATTTTCAAATCATCCTAACATTCACTGCAATGCCACATCGTACTTTTAGGCCAATTAGAAAATAAACCATTCATTGTTCAATTAGGCAGATATATTTCAGGCAGTTTACAATAAGCCCAGAGAAATAAAAGATTATTTTAAATGCATTGCTAAAGGTTTATTGCAATAAGCCTAAGCAAATTTGCTACTCAGGCTGAGTAATTCGTTTCTTAATTAGCCTAATAGCATGTAGGCTTGAATCCTGAAAAAATATCAGACAAATTAGAAAATATTGGAAGACTTTTAGATAGCCTAAAGGCATGACAAAAAGCTGGATTTTTTTCATTAACGAAAGATATACATATCGATAAAAAAAAAATAACTTCGGAAGCAAAATGACAATACTCAATACCAAAGATAAAAATTTTTAAAAAAAATTTTAAAAATTATAAATATGGAAAACATACATTATTAGTAGCACTTCCAACACCACATTTGTAAGGTTTGAAAAGCTTACATTTTTGTAATGACATGAGCTTTTTTACTATATTTTTGTCAAATTTTAAAAAAAAAAAAAAATTAAAAAAAAAAACAGTTTTGTTTAAGAATTTTTTGTGATTCATTGAATGAAAAAATATTGTTCTCAAAAAGTATAATAGTTGGAATTATATATATAAATGTAAAATTCTTACTAATTTAGCACTTAATCCTTCATGAATCAAAAATTGAAAATAAAACACTGCTACAATTTTGTAGTAATAACTTGGGACATTCTTCAAAAAACTAAGAATGGATGCAGTTTTTTAATATATCACTTCCATGCATTTATAATTTATTGGACTATATGTTTATCTTTTTAGAAACAAACAATTTATATCAGGAAAGTCGTTATTGTGAATTCAAAGTTTGCTTATTTGAAAATCTACTGTCAGGATATAAAGCAGTGACGTACATAGACATATGTGCGCCCCTTTGCAAGATTTAAAAAAGCGCCCTATCTGAAACTTAACACAAATGTTTTAAACTTGTAATATGAAACAAACACAATTAAGACATTCAGGTATTTATAATCATTCATTTAATTTCAATTTATATAATTTTAATTGTTTAAATGTCAATTAATAGGGAATAAAAAATTGCGATGCAAAGTCGAAAATTAAAAAAGAACTAAAATGGAACATTGTATGCTCTTACCGACTTACCAGATTCAAATAAAATTAATCTTAAAAATATAAGAAAGTAACTCACTATCTTACAATAATTATATTCAAAGTTTAGTTAAGAGTTATTTTTATCTGTAAAGTGAATTAAAAAATGTCTTATAAAAGAAAAATATATTTTTATTGTAATTCATATAGTAGAGATGCAGAGCCTTTTTCAATGAAGGGCTGAATGTCTAAGTATTAAGACATGTTGATGGCAATTTCAAATGCAAATTAAATCTTTTAATTTAAGATATTGTACATTGTTCAAAATGACTTAAAATAAAACAAACGCATTATAGCTCAAAATAGGATTTAAGATTCAGTTGGGATTCAGTTTACATTTTTAACTTAAGGACATTTATATTTAGTGAATTATAAGAGATTTTATTAATGTTAAAAAATCTTAAAACCGTTTTTTAAAGCAACAAAAAATTTTTAACAAAATTCAAAAACAGTAAGCAGTTTAAAAAGTCAAATTCAAATTTCACGTTTTGTAATATATTGTAATAAAAATATTAAGATTCAAAGCACAATTGAAAAATAACATTGATTGACGATAATAATCCGTAGAAACAAAGCACGTCATAGGTGATAATTAAAAAGACTGATTCGTAAATCGCATGTCGTTATATCAGAGGATTAAAAATATCAGGATATTTGAAATTTCGTGGAAAAGTGTTGCAACAACTGTTGAAAGAACGATAAAAAAATAATAATAATTTAAAAAAAAAACACTTTTTTAATATCTTAGATTTTCGATGGCATCAGCATAAATAAAGCGTTCATTGGAAATGCTTGATTGGAGTGTCGTATTAATAGATATTAAAAATATCGGGATTTTTAAAACCATGTGGAAATGCGTAGAGCCAAAACTAAACATTAGAAAAAAAAGCTTGGATTTACGTTAAAATTGGAACAAATAAAGCACGTCAAAAGTTATTAGTATTTTCCAATTCAAAATTCTCGAGTCGTTGTAATATCGTGTTAAAAAGATCAAGATTTTAAGAAACACGTGTTCGACAAATAGCCTTCTAAAGACAATCGAGTCACTTGGATTTAAGTATGAAATGGACTCAAATAAAGAACTTCAAAAGTGATTACTAAAGTTCGAAATTCAAGCATCACAATTTTGTCCTATTTAAAATATTGGGATTTTTAAAACTATGAAAATTCGTAGTGAACCACCGAAAAGAGCGAACGAAAAGGTTTAGAGCGTCCAAACCTTAAATGCGCAATTCAAAATTTCTGATTTTTTTTTTTTTTTTTTTTTTTTTTTTTTTTTTTTTTTTTTTTTTNTTTTTTTTTTTTTTTTTCAAAATAAATTATAATAGATTATTATTTTTATGCCCAGGTGCGACCGCGGGCCGCACGTCAAGAACTAGCGGGCTGCAGGTGTAGTGTATATAGTGTACTATTTCTAGTTAATTCGCCCTCGTATTTCGAGTAAAAAAATCATTTAAAGGCAAAAAAAACAAAATTAAAAATTCTTAGTTATAGTTCATTAAAATTAAGTTTTGTGCCATAAACAATTCTGCAATTTTGGCAATTTTTTCGATAATATATTTTAAGAATTAATAAACTTAAATATTGTTAAAACTTCCACATTACTATGGTTGACATGTAGGCATAGAAAGATATTTTTTGTTTACAAAAAATCTGAAATTTTCAGTCCACTGTTGGGGCTACACGTGCAATCATATCCGGATCAGTCAGGAAGCCGTATCGCCGTCAGTCATACAATGATTTTAACTAATTAACGATAATAGAGTGTAAAAAAATATAATACATAAATCGGAAATTAAAGGTGTGTAAGAAGAAAAATAAAAGACTAAAGCTACACTAAAATATTATAAAGAGTCGCTTGCTTAAGCTTGGGTTATAATAACAAATATTCTAGGACGAACGAAGCATTTAGTGATAGGAAAATTGTGAGCTATTGCACTGAAATTTCACTGTAGCTAAAGTGTAGCTTAGGGGTGCACAACCTGTGGTCTGCACGCCAAATGCGACCCGCGAGAGCTTCTGGACGCAATAAAACAATTTCTTTTAATTTGTTTTTTTTTTAAACATTATAAATTTTCTTTCATTAAAATTTATATTACTCTATAAAAAGCATATATTTTTTGCACTTTCATTCTGTAAGTTTCTTTTTGGTTAGAATTTATATCCCAATCCCAATAATTATGTGTATAAGTATACATATTTATTTGATAAATAAATTATTGTCAGTATTTCTAGTTTTAAAGAAATTCAAATGATTAAGAATGCTTACATTTCTGCAAATATGTTATTAAATTTACTGATAAAAATATTTAATGCTTAGTACATTAATGTTTCTATAAAAATTATATTTGCCGATATCATAACTAAATATGTGTGCGGCCCTTCGTTAACCTACCTGTGGTGTGTGCAAGTGGCCCTTCACTCAAAAAGGTTGTGCACCCAATTTTATTATTTAGCTAATTTGTTAGTTAATTTGTGTTTTTCTGGCCTGAGTTATTTATGCTGAAAATTTCAAAAGATGCTGGGGTTGAAATAGTTAATTTTGTCTTAATTATGCACTTATGCAGTTGAGACATCAAAATGAATTTTACATAGTTCCACCACTTAACAGATCCAAGAAGACATCGTACAACATGATCAATGCCACCAAAGCTTGTTAACTCGACTAAAAGCCCAATAAGATAATTGCACAGTGAAGACTCTTCATATGGTCATAACCTCGGATGAGAGAGAGTAGATCAGGCAGCAGACAAGTTCTTGACGGTAGACCTTGATCATACGGTAATAAAGAAGGCGCACAGAAAACGAACAAGGTCTTTAACCCAAAACGTAAACAGGCGAAAAAGACAAGTGAAAACTCGAACTTGTTAAGAAAGTCAGGACGAAATCGAAAACTTGATTAACCATTATGAGAAGTATTTTTATGATTCGCTTGGGGAGGAAACACAGAATCGGATATTTTTCAAACTCGCTTGTGTTAACAATTTAAAACAAGATACAGCAATTAGAGACAACATAAAAACTATTACTACGAACTAAATCAATAAATTTCTAATCATGGTGGAACCTTATTTATGTTCTAAAAATACTAACTGTCAAGAGTTTGGAGATTTTAAAACAGGGTGTAACTACCAGAAAATATTTGCAATAATCGACAACATACACATATTGTGCAAACATTTTAAAATTCCAAATATACTTTTTAATCCTCTTTAATTTTCTCCGAATAAATTGATGATGGATATTTGCTTTATTTGGTAGCATTTTTCGATGCATGGAAAATACAAGGCTGCCACCCAAGCACAATTTGAGATATAAAGCGTGCAGTATTTTAAATTCTCTATTAATTTTTTCTAACAAAATTCGGACAAAACAGTTTCGCAATAAACAGTTTTTAATAGGTAGTTAAATAGTATAGTTGCATGCAATTAGATTTTTGATAAGTATCAATATTTTTAGGCCATTAAAGGAATTTTTTAGCATCTTTCAAATCGGTTTTTATCCGATTAAACTGTAGTAAAATTCGATTTTAAAAATTCTAAAAACTGAGAAATGTGTAGTTTTGAATTAGTTCCTAAAAACAGGAGTCACATAATTTAATTGCTTTAAAACTTTGAGGAAACTGTCATAGAAGTTCTAAAAATTATCAGGCGACATTGCTCCTACTCTACTAAAGCGATACTTTAATTTTCTACTTCTTTTGAAAAATACTGTGCTGTCAAATAAAATAATAGCATTAAAAGTTCGTTAAATAGAAAAAATACGAGAAAACACAGATTAATAATTTTAAGGAAAATCAAAGACGGTGAGGGCAGAGGCCTCTTAAGCAGATTTATAAAAAAAATAATAAATATATAAATAAATAAAATAAAAAACTAAACAGAGTTTTTGGCAATATTTGTTTCATCTGAAATATAATTTTCACTAAAAACCTCATCGGTTTTCAATCTTATATAAATGATAGAAAATGGGCTATTGGCTATTTCATTTAATATCTTTGTCGTCACGACGAAAATGCGTATTTTGTTAGAACAGATAATAGCACAAATCGATCTTCGGTGACATTTTTAATCACCAGACCAATCCATAGCAAACAACTACATGATGATATAGGTACTAACAATCACCTACACCGGTAGTAATATACAGTAGACACTTGATATAACGTCCTGTCGCTAAAACAAAAATGAACTTTCTAATGTGAGGTCGCGATATACCTCTTTCGATAATAAATAATCTGCGTATTTCTCCAACTTTTAGACTAATGGTCAAGCAAACAACTACCCAATAAAAGATTATGGGTATCCCTCAATTTAAAGGAAACTCGAAATATATAGCATTTAATGTGCCGTAACATCAAAAACAATTTGAGTTCAAATTATGTCTTTGAAACTTTTGAAATTGTTGTCAAAGAAAGTATTTTGTTTTCATAAGAATTTTAAATAACATTGAATCTATGGAGTAGCAAACTGGACTTCATATTTGTTAACAAATGTGGTGCTTGAAGAATTGAACTAAGGACTAAACAAAAACCAGTCAATCCGGTGATTTTTCACCACAATGTGATTATAGCTTGATTATGAGCATCAAAATTACACACAAGTGTTATATTCTAGTTAACCTTGAGTCGCCTACTATGCTGTGATATAACAAATGTTAACTTTTTAATATATATTTTTTTAATGCTCGCATTACGCAAAAATAATATCAGGTTGTTACACATGAAATGTTGGATTTTTTTTAAAGCAACTTTGTTAATCTTTTTTTTTTATGAATGTTTATGAATTGTATAAAAATAATACATTTTTCTAACGCTTATTACGTGCTCCGTGATCTTTCTTATTGCACTATAAGTTTTAAGCACTTTTTTTTTTGTACTTCTTCAAACATTGATTTCTAAACATGAATTCTCGCGATTTACGAGTTATTGTTCTTTAAGAATTCAAAAGTGGTCGTAACAGTTTAGTAGCTGCTCGAAACATTAGTGCTGCATTTGGTAAAGTCGCTGTTAATGAACGGACAATTGCAATGTTGATTTAAAAAAATTTGAAGATGGTGATGAAAGTCTTATAAATGAACCACGTGGAAGACCAGAGTCAAAGCTTGATGACACTCCATTATGAGCGCTTATAGAATCTAACCCTCGCATTAATGTTCAAAAAATTGCGCAAGAATTAGGAGTTAGTACAGCAACAGTATCAAGTCACCTCTCTGTTTGGTACAACAATTCATTGTTAGTGTTTAAATGCTGGCAAGGTACCGAGCAGAAATCGAAGTTATGCATCAAAAATTACGCCAGGAGCAGCCGGCACTGTTCAACCGAAAAGAACCCATTTTGATTCATGATAACGGACGACCACGTGTTTCATTGATCGCCGCAAACAAGTTGGCCGAATTAAAATACAGAGTTCTACCACATTCATCGGACAGATAAAACTGATAATCACTTTTTTAATCATTTGGACAACTTTCTCCGTAATAAAAAGTTCTCCAATCTAGAACAGATCAAAAAAGATTTTCAATATTTTATTGACACCACTGAGTGAAATTTTAATGAAAGTGGTATACAAAAACTAGTAACACTAGTAAAACCAGATCAATAGGGGAAAATTTTAAAAAAATCATTATAAAAATAATAATTCTTAGAAAAAGCACTGAAACGAATTTTACCTTTTGTCAGAGAAAGTGAACTCGATCAGACACAAGGCATAGAAGGCGAACAAGCACTTCGCTGAGCTAGGCGGTATGCTTATAGTGGAATAACTGGCAATTACCAGTGGAGGTATAAATATGAAAAAACTGGTCCTTCATTAAATCAATTAAAAATTAAAAACAAGGGCACTGAAAATATTCTAAATTACATCATTACTATCTACATTATCTATAGCAGAAAAGAAAATACACAAAATAAGTTAATTAATATTTGAGCTTAAAATTTCAAACTGAAGTGGGGGAAAAACATAAGCTTTTACAAACATCTAACTATTTAAGCAATTCAAATGCAGAATGCAGAAATTATTTTTTTATGCTTATCAATATTTGGTCAAAAAACTTGGTATCATTTAAAACAAAATATTTTAAATGATTCACACACTCGTATGTAATCTCAGTGTGGTATACCAAGCAATAACTAATCAAAAGAAAAGGTAAAATAATTTCACTAAGCAATATTGACAATCAGTTACAGCTAGGTTTTATAAAACTGTTGACAGTCGTAACATCAGTCTGGACGACAAAGATTAAATAAGAATGCCAAATAAAAAAATAAAAGTACCAATGCCCGGTTGAGCTACCAAGAAACGTTCGTTACTGAAAATCTTAAGACAAATAAATATATTAGGCTTAAGCAAAATTATTCTAATTTAAGAACGAGTCGAGCTCTTTCTTAGATGTTCAAGTTTATAATAATAAAAAAACATATATATAACTCCAGCTGCTAAAGCAAGATATTGTTGAATCAGAATCAGTGTGAATTTTATAGTAAACTTTGTTTACAGAACAGCTGGCGAACAAGTTCAATGCTCTAACACGCGCTACGTATTAAACTGCTAGAAAAATTTATCTTGATAACAAATTCTTTTGACTGTCGCAAATTTCATGATTTTGTAAGGTTAACGTTTTTTAATTAAATTTTTTTTTAATTTACTACTAAATTTCAAACAAATATCAGCACTAAATATTGAAATTTCCACCAACATTGCCTACCTTTTTAAACTTAAATAACATTATATAAAACAGAATTGGATTAAGTTGAAATTATGAGTTTAAAAGCACAGAAACCGGGATCGGCTAACTTGCACTAAACATAGATCACATGACATATTCAAAGAAATAACGCCACAAAGTGAGTTCTAAAGTTGTGGAAGGAAAGATCACTAGGCCTCAGGGTTAAAGAACCAGTTTTTAAGAACGTAAAATACTTTGAGTAATTATCTCTGGAACAGAATAATACAATTAAAAAAAACTTAATGAAAATGCATACACAAAAATATAACGAAACCAATAAAAGAATTTAAGAATAATTAATCGAAAAGCATATTAGTCGCATTGTAAAATTCAAAAAAAGAAATGAAATGGAATTATATTGTTCCTTTGGAAATTCACTTTTTTAAATTTCTTTTCCCTGTTTATATAATTTCGTATCTTTTTAATCCTACTCAATAATGTTGAATGACTAAAGTCACAATAATAATCATATAAACAGCGATAAAATAAGCACCAATTTCTTTTTTAAAAATTAATATTATTGATCCTATTACATATAATAAAATTCCCGCCCAGCTCCTACGTTTTTAGCGCCAACACTCAATCGATCCAATTACTCACAAAGAGCTTTTAATACACACCCTAAATCTTATTAAAGACTTTGACCATTACTAATGAAAATGTTAATCTGTAATAATAAACTGAAAAGTTAGTATGTCTGTGTGTGTCACTATTAAAACGCTAGAATTGTTTATACTAGTGTCCAGAAATGTGGACAGTGGGTGAAAGGAGCAAGTAATTTTAGCCCCCCATCCTGAAACTTGCTCGAAAAGTTTTAATAGATCGTTGGGCAGAAACTTTTGAAAAATGGAGTTTTTATTGGCTTAGAAATCGCCGTCGATAAAATTTAAACAGTGGGCGATTCTGTTAGTTATGCTGTTAAAACGTGTTTCGATAAATTGAAGAGAAAAAAATAACCATTGAAAAGCAAGTTAGAGAAATAATACTAATCGAATTCGTTCAGGAGAAACTTTAAAAACTGTCACAATATGGGTAATTACTTTTGGCAGTATGCACTGCTGATATTATGGTAATTGGTGCAATAAGTGCCAACTAAACTAAATAGGTTGTTTTTTTTATTTGTCATTATTATCAGTTGCTGAACAGCCGACCTAATTTTGGGTTTACGACTGCTAATGTTGAACTCCATCCAGAAGACAATGAAACTCCTGAATCAGTACCCCAACGGTATTGATTTATTACGGGAACATGGAGGACATTGCGACTAGACAGATTTAACGAGCATCAGTCACCATTTTATTACAAGGGGAGTCTTCGGCTGGAGGGGAACGAACCTACGAACTTTTGGAGATGGGCCCAGTAACCTACCAACCAGGCTATCCCGGCCTACTAAAATAGGTTTTAAGTATTTGAGGTAATTTACTGTCTATTCAAATTGAAGAGCAGGAGAAAATAATTTCATTGTTTTAAATTTAAAATATCACTAGGCCTTAAAATATCATGAGGCAATGTAGGCCTCGAGCAACAATACGCCGAATGATACTCAATACAAATAACATGGGTGCCACTCTAAAACAATTTCAAGACTTGACTTACTTTTTGACTAAGTAACACGGTCCAGCGTTGCTTAATAGAATTTTCAGAAATTTATTGCTCGATTACTACAAAAAACACCTTCAGTTTTGTTTACAATTTCGAAGTGTTGTTCAGTACGGATTCTGATTGGATTCATTTTTTATTCACCCTGCACTAAGAACACAGGTATTCAGTTTGCATTATGCATATGCAAAAAGTTCGAGAACATCTCTTATCGAGTCATATCCCTTTTTAAAATGTAGGCAATGTTAATGTATATAATAAAAGCTTTCTCTTAATTAAAGCAAATTAAACTATTCTTATTTCAAATTCGGGACACTAGTTTTCAAAAATATCGATTGTTGGTTTTTATTTCATTTTTAAATACGCTCGTTTTTAACTTAGGAATGCTAGTGTTGTTTTAAAATTTAATTTTAACCGTAACCAAGAAAAAAATAGCAAAAGAAATGTAAAAAATGTATTAAAAAACTTACGCAAGCCTCATGATTATTTTTGAGACAATAATATTTCAATGACATTTATATAAATTTTATGAACATTTTGAATGTTTTCTCCTTCGAGACTTTAGAATGTTTTGATATTGGGTATTATATTTTTCTAATACCTTTGCATTTTATATCGTAACTCTAAATTACCTCCAGCACCCTCTATATATACTCCGTATTACTTTTTCCTAATAAAAAAAGTCAGTCCGAATTTGCAAATCTTAACCGGCAGGTCAATCTTGCAGAGATTTACATTAACATTTACTTTAAACTTAAATTAAAATTACATATAGATTTTGATTAATATGAGTATTCTAACATGCTAACAACTGTAAATTTTTAAAAAAAAAATTCAGATTGAAATTCTTGTTGCATTTTTGTTGTTTTTAAAAGTACTTATGTTTTTAGGGCATGAAAATCCGGATTCACTTTATTAATACTGATAACCAAAAAAAAAGTTCTTTTATAATTGATTGATTAGAAGGATATAAATGCACCAATTAGCAAACATAGATAAAAATGAAAAACTTTCTGCACACACAAAATCTCAATTAAAAAATTTTCTCCAAGCACTTATTAATTCTTAAATATAGTTAAATATTGAAGTTAATTAAAAATAATTAACTCTTGAATTTAATTTCAACCTCTTCGTCGCCATCGATTATGGCAAAATTGGTTTGAAAATCACAGATGTTTAAAAAAATATTTCAGTAATTTTTATAAAACTTCATATTGATTATTATACATATGCCTGAAAGTCAAATGCAATGACAAGCAGAAAAAGAAATTCCTATATCAATCTTTGCAAGATTGACCTGGTGGTTAAGATTTTCAAATTTTGACTGACTTTTTTTTTTTAAAAAAAAAAGAGTTTTGATAACACTTTTTCCGCGTTGTTGAAAAATATTGACTGCGGCGTGAAATATGGAATTTTGATTTGAAGTTTTTCGTTTATAATGAGTGATACTAAAAACGTTTCTGCGACGGTGACGAATTTGCCACGAACGGCGCTCGCTTACATCTACCTACTAGCACGTATAACATGACACAACCTAAACTATACCTTATTTACAAAATAAAATAATTGGAAAGAGAGAGAGAGTACACGAGATTGAACCTGTTGACAAACGAACGTGATGCGAATATGAGAGAACGCCTAGAGCAAAATGTAACGAAGTTCAGATTATTGAGAATCCAAACACGGCCCACACACAATCCGTGTGAATTTCGAGAAATTTTCAATTCCGTCTTCATTTGAAAGAAATCAAGGTGGATCAAAAACTCATTGCAGACATAAGAAAAAGAAAAAAAAACCCGACTTCTAGCTGTCAAAACAGGAGTGGCGAAATTTTGAAAGGCTTTTTCCGCGAATTCTCAGTTCAACTCCAAAAATATGCGGGTAGGCCGAGTAGACAACGGCTGCAGGATGCTAGAGAAAGCCGATGACATCAAAAACAGAGGTCAAAGATTTTAGAACACGATTCTCAAGGACACCACATTAATCAGCCACGCTACGGTAGCCAGTATTTCAATCTCCTCAGATGATATTCAACTTTCTTTTCTTCGGGTGGCCTTTTTAAATTTAAAAATGCAAGGTGAGTTAGAAAACTGTTACAAATTATTCTGCAAGTTGTCTCCCACTGTTCAAACCAATTGATTTTGCACCAATCGTAAAATGAAGGATAAACACAAAATAAATTTACACTGTTTATTTCGCATTACTTTATACCAGGAGGTTAATTATATTAAATACATCAAAGCTTTTCTTATTTAAAGAAAGCAGTATTTATTTATTTATTTATATATTTATTTTTCAAATGTCTCGCTGACATTGAATAACAGTTTCATAACCTTGTAATTTGTATCCTACTCGGAAGACAATTTACCAACCAGGACACTAAGACATCTTTGACACCAACTACTTTGTCAAGTGTCGAAGGAAACTCGCTAAGGATTCTAAGAGAGGACTAACCGGCATTTGTGTTGCATGGAGGAGAAAATCATGAAAAACTCTGATGTTTAGCCTGAAGGTAATGAATGAGACACTAATCTATAATCCGTCTACAACTGGGGGCATGATTCAGGCGCTCAAAATTAAAACGGCAGATCACAATCTCGAAAATCGAATAAAATTCTTAATAGTATAACTCCTGCCAAATATATTTCATATGCCGAGTTGGAGCCGCAATGACTCAGGAGATAGAGCTTTCGCCTCCGAATGAGGTGACCCAGGTTCTAATCCAAGTGATGGATGGTTAATACGAATTCTGCACCAGGTTGGCACCGACCACAGCGCTGACGTTAAATAACCTCAACGGTAGACGGATTATGGGTTGGAATCCCCAAGCCATCGAGTTACCCGTGGGAGGCTTTCATGGTTTTCCTCTCCCTGTAACGCAAATGCGGATTTGCTCCATCAAAAAGTCCTCCACAAAGAGCAGTTAGTCTCAATGCTTATTCCAGCAGGTTACTTGTCTTCTAGTTAGAGTCCAAAATTATAAGGCTACGGAGCTGAACTGTGGTAGTCGCAAACTCAGAATTGGGTCAGCTGTTCAACACCGGTTATAAAATATGCAGAGTAGAGTTGAATGTGGGATTTAATGTCACAAAATCCAAAAGATCCTTTATATGGTTTTTCAAAGTTTTTTCGCCAAGGGAAATGAAAAAGCCACGGTTTAGCGTCTTACATCAAGCAAAGCTATACATAATTTTAAACTATATATACCATCTTACCATAAAGAACTATTTATATCTATTTAGACACGGAACATACATATTTTAAAGTTATTAAACTTCTTTTGAAATCGCCAATTTGGCGACTTATTGCTACCTCAATGAAAATAATCAAAATTCACTTCACTTGACTACCTTTTTCAAAGTTTTTTCAAATTTTTATGAGCCCAAATAATGCAGCATTGGAGCAAGCTTTTAAACATTAAAAAAACTAGACCACAAACGCTTTTTATTTTCATAAAATTGTGGCTTTTCTCCATACTGACGTTTTGCGCCATTTTAACATCATTTCCTATAACGATAGCCTTCGAAAAATAGTCTTACTCAGCGGATATTCTTCCGAAAACATTTTTCCAAAATAAGAGAAAATAATTAAAGAACAAATATTTAAACGAAGCTGTTGGCAGAACTTACATTCAACAAAAAACTTAAAAGATAAAAGAACAAAGCTACTACTTTTCAAATCTGAAATATGATACGAATTTTTAATAAATGGAACTGAATTGCGAATTATCTAATGTAAGAAAAATGCTGGCATAACAATTTTCACTTAAACAGGAAGTCGAGGTTCCTCTTTTTCCATCAATTGCAATCAGATAATACAGAAGAAAAGTGAGTAAGAAAGGAAGTAAAATCGTTTACAAATTTAAGCATAATGATAATGCTATTTTTAGAAACAATCAACACGAAGAAAAAAAAATTCAAGCGGCATATTACTAAACTTAATACAATCGCATAATAAAGCGTACTATAATAGACGTTTATTTAAAAAAAATTTATTTTTATAAAAATATATTATAAAAGGGAAAAAGATTTAATTAAATTAAAAAACTCTTGTTTTTTATTATTATTACTTATAATATTTTAGTAAGTATGTAATTGCAGCTTATTTCAAAACATCATAAAGTAGAAAAGATCATATTTTATTTAAAAAAATATCAATCAGTCAATTACAACGAAAATCGGTGAAGAAACTTAGGATAGAAATGATAGTTGAAATGTACAGTGCTCAAAAAGAAAAAAAACGGACCACCCTGAATAATTATTAATCGAATGATGACCAAATAAGACAAATACGCAGAACAATTATGTCTTCATTATTATTAAAGGAGAAAAAATTGATATAAATGAAATTGATAGTAATTAAATTTGTAATTGCCTAGTTTATTGTACAGTGCGTAAAAAAAATGAACAGACCCCCCTAAATAACATTTGATCCTAAAGATCACACACGTTCTAGGACTCAATCTTAATGGATACCTCAAATATGCCAATTAATTAGCGCAGACGATATTTTAAATTACAAAATCAGACGCAAAAACGTTCTTTCTCTGGATAAACATAACTTTTTTTCAAGGATTCGGATTGCGCCCCCACCCCCAAAATATACGGGGGGTAGCCACAATCTAGGAAATAGGGTCCCCATAGTTTGGTCAGGAGAGCGGTCCAATGTTTGGACCCCTTAATGCTAATTTTATTTTTTTTATATTTCGCTATATCTAGAAAACTTTTTAAGCGAATTGAAAAAATTTCGAACACTACTATAAAATTCGCTTATCCAAAGATAATTCTAAGCAAAAAAATAACTATTAGTACTTTATATAACTTTTAGTACTGATATTTATTACTTTGTTTAATAATAGTCGAAAAATTCTGGAATTGTAAGATATAAATTTTTTTTATATAATTTTAAAGAATGTAAATTTATATAACAAAATGAAAAAATTACGCAAAATCATTCGAATACTTCCTGAGAAATAGTATTTTAAAAAATCTTACTCCCCAGATTGCAGATTCCTCCAGAATTTTGGGGAACAGAAATGCGATTACATCGAGAAAAAAAAAGATGTTTATTTAGAGAAAGTATGTTTTTGTGTCTTATTTCGTAACTTAAAATATCGCCTGCATTTATTAGAATATTCGAGTTCACACCTTTGAACCATTGAGATAGAGTCCTAGTACATGAAGATTCAATTATTAGATCAAAAGTTATCCATTTTTCTCTTTTTCGTGCAGCACATCTTTCCATAAAAGTTAATTATAGTAGATTATTTTACTATTGTCAATTTCTACTACAGCATTGCCTTCCTTTTTAATCCTAATGGCAGCCCTTAGATTTCGAGAGCTTAAATTTCTAGGGAAAAAAATTTTCAAGATAACTACTAATAGTTGGCTTTAACTAGTAGTTGGCTGGTTAAAAATTTAAAGAACGCTTATGGTATTTTAGCAGTTCACGGCAATCTGTATTTTCAACAAAATTTACCAATTAAATTCGCTAAAAAGAAAATTTTAGAAGTAAGTTTTAAATAAAAAATTACAGTCAAACCCCGCTATAGTGAACACGGTTTATAGTGAACTCCCGGATATAGTGAACGAAATGTTCGGCTTCGTGCCTTACNTTTTTTTTTTTTTTTTTTTTTTTGAAAAAGTGAACCAAAAAAGTGAGGAAGTTGGATATAATGAACTTTTTTCTGTCGTCAGCTGATTTTTTTCTTAATTTTTTTTGTAATAATTTTGAAATTTCTACTTCAAAATAAATACATATACCGATTTTTAAAACGATTTATAGAGGGGAATGTAGCGATAAGCATTTTTTTCTTGTTTTCTTCTTTTATCTCACTTTCCTATCCCTAAGCAAACCAAGCAGATAGATGTCTCCAACTCAGGCAGATGATCGTGTAAGGTGTCAGTGGGATCAATATGCATTTTCTGTCAGAGGGAATGAGTAATTATTCATTATTGGTCAAAGGGTGGGACACTAATATTTGTTGATAAGGCCCTCATTTCAACTCCTTTTTGCTCTCAGTTCAGTTAAAAAAATCCTGCAAACAAGTGTCTCAAATTTAATTATGGCGAACAGTAAACGTAAAACGTTCTCCATTGATGATAAAATGATGGGCATAATCACAAAAAATTGAAAATGGATGCAATCAAGTTGATATTTGCAGGAAATATAAACTATCCAAATACATATGTAACACATGGAAAAATAGGCAATTAATAATTTCTGCTCATGAAAAAAATTTAGATGGCTGAAAAAAGCAGATCACAAGGATGTTGAAGAAGCATTACTGAAGTGGTTCACCAATCGAAGTATCTGGACAAATATCGATGAATTTGGTAACCGATTTTATGAGACTACTTTTATATGCTCGAATGGCAGGTTAGACAGGTTTAAAAAGCGGAATAATAGAAATACAGGAAAAATTATCTGATAGTCAAGAAGTGTTTCCATATCTGATGTTGAGGATTGCTCATCAGCGAAAAATCACAAATTTTTTGTTGCACGCAAGACGAAGATTAATGAAAAATAACACATTTTTTGCTATTACATAATATTTTTCAGTCATTTATTTGAATAATGTGCAATAAAAGGGATGAGTTTGGAAGCCATTAGTTAAATTGCTTGAGTAACGGATATAGTGAACTCCCGGTTATAGTGAACCAAAATTTCGGTCCCTCGAAGGTTTACTATAACGGGGCTTGACTGTATACATTTAATGTTAAAAAAGCTTTCCGAAAACCGTAGAGAAATGTAATATTTCCACAATTAAAAATATATAATAATCTCTCATACTTTAAGGTATTATTAATATTTCACAGGCATATGAATTCCTTCAACTATTGCATTTAAATTAAATAAGCTAAAAGAAAAATCACAAAGAATTATTTACGTCTTCAAGAGCAAGTAGAATAATTCTTGAAAAAAAAAATAGATTTTTTAAAACAAAATGAAGCACTTAATAGCCACATATCGCCTAAGTGATAAACCAAGAAACGTTTACCTCGAATATGCGTTTCAAGGAAATGATTAAATAAACCGCAAACATTCCCAGTAAAAGACTTGTTTTGGCAACATAAGATAGGGATAGAGTTAATCTCACTCTTTTAGTCGCCAAGGTAACTAAAATGAGTAATCGAAATATAATTGTAAAATCGAAATTAAAATTCATTATTGCATTAGGATGATAAGCAAATAATAAAAAAGTATGATACGAAGTACAATCATTTCTTTTTTTAAAAAAATCGCACCATTTACTTTCGAAAGTCATAATAAGCAAGTATCATGACTTTTTTGAATTCTAGATTTATTACTATTTACATTGCACTAATGGCAAAGTTCTCTAAAATTTTTGGAAGAATTAACGATGAATAATTTAAAAATAATAACAGTGATAAAAATGCAAGAAAGATTGAGAGCTAAAGAAATATAAACCTGAATATAATTTAAAGCTTAAAAATATAAACAAAATATAATGAATCTAATTAGGTATTTTACATTTTATGAGGATTCTAATTAAGTATTTTACTTTTTATGGAAAGATTTAAATCATGATTGAAATCGCAATTTAAATCGATTTAAATCAGTTATTTTTTCAAGAAAATTATTTATTTATAATTAATTTAATAATCATTCAGTCGAAAATATTTCATAAATATATTCTTTTTTGTATTTTTGTTCAAGGCTGATTTCATTGATAATGCAGGTTTTATCCAAAGAAATAATTAAAAGGTAAATTAAAAGAAATAATTATTAATAATTAAAAGGTAAATTATTATATTACATAAATAGACTAATAAATTACTAAAATTACGAGACTAAACGTTAACAAAAGTAGCGTTGAACTGCTAAATTATAATTTCCTTAGTTGTAACGTAAAATAATAAACCTATTTCAATCATACCCATTTAGTTTTATGTTTATTTGAATCATGGAGTCTAGAGTACCGCTTTAAGAATCATGATTTGAATACTTTTAAGTGCTTTTAAAATACAAAAATACGTAGTTAGTGTTAACCAAGGATAAAAGAAAACTTGCTCTGCCAGAGATCCTTACAATACTTTTTCCCCCTTTAATTTTTTCTGATCTAAACTAATTTATTCTCATTGGATATCTAAGTGGCAAAATGCCACCCTGTCATTAAAATTTTAAGATGTTTAGCTTGAGCAAAAATAACTGCGATTTTATTTCTTCGGTGATTAGTAAGTAGTTAAAAAATAATTGTTAAAACATTTTAGTTAGAAATATTAACTATTTTAGGTACGTTTTTCTTTTTAAATAATAGTAAGAACTGATAATATATTTTATAGGATGATTTGGCTTTTATGTATAAAAAAACTAATTTGAATTGTTAAAAAAAATAATAAGATTTAAATTAAGTAAATCTTTTTTTTCTTTTGCCAATGCTGCTTTTTATCATACGTAAGTGCGTTCTTCTGTTTTCCTTCCTCGTGAATTATATTATACAAATCTGATCTTAAGTTTCAGTAAGCTTTTCAAGAAAAAAGTTATCAAATAACTGAGAAGTCAGCAATTTTTCATTCCTAAGTTTGTTTGTTTTTTTCTTTTGCAACTTGGAAACCCTATAAACGATAAAGGAAAGTCTCAAAGAAGGCGAGTTGTGGAATTCAACCAAGCAATGACATCTTGACGGTTTTTCACGAACAAAAATCTGCTAACTCGCCGAGGTTACTTCTTCGTCTCTAAAAATACAACACCGGCTGTAAGGGAAAATAACACTAAAAATATAATAGAAGAGATAAAATGTTCTTTCTCACAGCGTGGGTAAACAAACAACGCGTTGCATCAACACGTGTAAACAAATAACGAAATGTTTACTCTATATAATTTGCAGCTTTATCTCGTTATATCACAATCGGGAAAACATTTAGAGGTTATCAGTTTTTAAAAGTGAAAATGCTTCATTTTAATTCCAAATGAGAAAAATACATAATTGAACTTTGATACATGAAACTACGATTCGAATACTACCTGATTAAGAACTTCAAAAATATACCAATAGAAAATAAGTCGACATGTTTCAAGCATTTCAAAAATAAGCGCCCTTTTTACAGATTTGCCAGGCGGGAATGAGAAGAAACTAATGGAATAAAAAAACGCAAAGTTGCCAATGAAAAATAAAAAAATTAAGATGAGAAACAAAATTTAGAAAAAACACAGCAACCGAGAGATTAAAAAAAATGTGAAAAACAGAACAAGAAAAACCACAGTGGCCGAGAGGGGCAAATAACAGTAAAATGCATTTCCAGTCATATCAGCTACTTTTAATGCTTTGGGATTTTGTATTATTCATGTGAATAATGATTTCTTCGTTAACGACATTAATTTTTCAATACCTCTTNTTAATTCCAAATGAGAAAAATACATAATTGAACTTTGATACATGAAACTACGATTCGAATACTACCTGATTAAGAACTTCAAAAATATACCAATAGAAAATAAGTCGACATGTTTCAAGCACTTCAAAAATAAGCGCCCTTTTTATAATAAAAATAAGAATAAAAAAACACAAAGTTGCCAATGAAAAATTTAAAAATTAAGATGAGAAACAAAATTTAGAAAAAACACAGCAACCGAGAGATAAAAAAAAATATGAAAATCAGAACAAGAAAAACCACAGTGGCCGAGAGGGGCAAATAACGTTAAAATGCATTTCCAGTCATATCAGCTACTTTTGATGCTTTGGGATTTTGTATTATTCATGTGAATAATGATTTCTTTGTTAACGACATTAATTTTTCCATACCTCTTCATAGCACGTGGAAATGCATTTTACCCTGATGTCTTTGTTCTATTTTCATCTTTTTTCTCTGTGTTTTTCTGGTTTTGTTTTTCCATTTTTCGTTAGCAACTTTGCGTTTAATTTTCCATATCACATTCGTTTCTTCTCATTTTCACGTTTTTATTACTTTATTATAATTCTTTATTATTTTTACAAGTTTCAACTTACTTTAAAACGTCACAGTTATGATAATATAATAGTCAAGTTTATGATAAATAAACTTTCGTTTCTTTATCACTTATTTTTAATTTTTTAATAGAAAACTACAGTAACTGCCACTGGTTAGATATAAAACTACATACCTCTGTCACATCCATAATTTTGATTGCTGCAAGCTGACCAGTTTTCGTATGACGACCCTAAAAATAAAGAAAGAAAAATCATTAACACATTAACTGTAGTTTCTAAATCGCAAAACGTACATAATTTCAAAGAAAAATGCATTTTATTAAAATATCATACTCATAGAACAATAATATCGAGCAATTAAAAAACGTTAGTGTTTCATAATGGATTCCGAGAAAAGAGGTTTGAAACCGATTTTCTTTCTATTGAACGATAAAATAAAATTTCAAAAAACTGATACAACAAAATTTAATTTAGAAAAAAAAAAATTCAATATGTAATTTACCATATAAAAATTTTTTAAGAAATAAAATGGTACGTGTATGCATCACGGCCAAATCAATGGACAAATCATTTAGTTGAACACTAGTTTTTTATGAAATTTATTTTATCTTTATTTCATTTACAGAATTTGCAACTTTAATACATCATGAAAACATATGATTAATCAGAAATCGAATAATTATACGCTTTCAAAATGTCGAATTTGTCAATGACCGTGTAAACTTAAGTAACTAGAGTAGTTTTAAAAATTTCTCAACAGAGAGCGTTTACTCAAATTGAATTATTAATATTTTATAGGAATATTTTTCAGAAAATTAAAATTACAGAAAAATAAATGTCAGTGTGTTAGTAAAAAATATTGATTGAAATAATGCGTTTAGCATGTTTGACCGAAATCAACCATTTTTTATTCTGAAAAATGTAAAGATAAAGCTGATCGTTTTATTGTGGATATGTGTCTGATAACCACAATTCTCTTGACTTTTTCGATAAATAAGTTTCCGTTCCGCAAAGGGTTAACTAACTCATTATGCTAAACATTAAAATCACATAATGTCTAATATTAAAATCGGTTTACATCCTAGTCATTGACATTTGAGGATTCGTGCACATCTTCCCACATTGAAAATTAAACTGAAAATGCATTGCATTGCATTGACGTTGTCTTTCGAAGCTGTCGTCAAAGAAAATTAAAAAAGACACAATCAGCCTCACACTCGAATCAGTGCGATGATTTTAAACTATATATAGCATCTTGCAGTGAAGAATTATCTTGTTTTTAGAACAGACAAATAGCTTAAATATTTTAAAAGTTATAAAACTATTTTAAAAAACGCCAATTTGGCGACATTTTTCCACCCATAGATGAAAATTATCAAAATCACTGCCTTATTCGCTAATTTTTATGCGGCCATGTAATACATACAGCATTGGAGTAAGTTTTTAAAATATAAAATATATTTAGAATAAAATTAATAAAGGTAATAAAAACATATCCAGTGGTAGACAGATCATGGGTCAGAAGTTATAATCCCCTTACTGTCGGGTGAAACGGGAGAGGTTTTCGCGGTTTTCATCACCATGTCACGCAAATCCGGATTAGTTCCACTCATAAGTCCTCCACAAAGGTTAGTTTTTCCCAATGCTTAATCCAGGAGGAGTTTTCATGTCTTCGGGGTTGGGTTCAAAATTACAGGGCTACGGAGCTAAATGCTTGTAGCCGTAAGCTAAGAATTGAATCGGCTGTTCAACGCCAGCTATAAAATAAAATCATTCCATCATGACGTTTTTACATTTCCATGAAATTTTTTCGGCATAGTTTTTGACAGAGAGTGCACGCACGAAATGCCAAGTTCAATTTCAGGACGTCTGCAAATATCAACTGTAAAAATACTTGAATTTACAAAAAAAAAAAAAAAAAAAAAAAAAAAAAAAAAAAAAAAANAAAAAAAAAAAAAAAAAAATGGTTAAAGTATAGTATCAAAAAAGACTAATTAATATGTATAGACTATATAACAAAAGCAAATTTGCTACGTCCTTAATACGAACGACAAAAAAATACTAACACTTATTTAAAAATATGAGATAAACAATTTTAAAAAATACTACTCTTTAAAGAGAATAAGCACTGAAGCAAGCAAAAGAAGACGTCAAAATTGATAACTTTTATTCATCACACCTTTTCCAAAAGACCTATTTTTTCCACGTATGAATGGCAGATTCTAAACGCATCAATGATGTAATTCGAAAAATAATAATGATGTACAGTTGGTGATATAAAAAGAGCGAATTCAACAGTCATCGTATAATCTTTAAACCCATCAAAACCCATATTCATTATCTGACAGTAACAGTCTTCAAAAACAGTTAGGCAATCAAAAGGATATGAAAACAAGCACGTTGCGCGTTTCTGTGCAACTAAGCATAGCAAAAAAGCTAAAGGCAAGTATTCTTTAAATGAAAGCCACGGAATTCCAGAGCACGGGAACAATAAAAATGTAGTGTTTTGGGGAAAATATGACTAAACACCTACAAGGGTCAGCCGACCGACCATCGGTCGACCACGATTATTACAATGATTACCCATGACTAACGGGCGTGACCTTTAAGTTGACAACTTGAGTATCCGCTTTTTCGTAAGTGCCACGCTATTTTTCTCACTAATTATGAATTACTGAATTTTTTTTAAAGGAGAGTGACACATTTAAAAAGCCTCATGATAAATTCATAAAAGAATTTTCTAAAAATTAATGTGAGGATAACCACAAATTTGCATTTCAATTTAAATAGTTAACAAATATCGTGACTCGAATTCCTTTCAAAGCTTTAATAGCCACACGTGACGTCATGTCTCTTTAAGACTAATTCAGATAGAACTTGAGATTGGTTTTTGTAAATTGTTTTACCAATCCCAAAAATGATTTCTCATTTCACATGAAAAAAACAATATTAAGTAATTGCTCATGAAGTTAAAATAGCTAGAGCAGTGTTTCCCAAAGTGTGGTACGCGTACCCCCAGGGGTACGGGAACAGTTTAGCAGGGGTACGCGTTGTAATGCAAAATATCTTGCAACAAACGAAAATTTCAAAAAAATTATTTAAAAACAAAGCTAGCCATGAAAATTTACGATTACGTATTTTTCTATTGGCTATTTTTTTTGCAGAGTTAACAGTTAATAATTAGTGGCGTCAACAGCCAGTTGTGATTTTTAACTTTTGTGCAATTTTTTTTATAGTCAAAAATACATTCATTTTTTTTTATTAGTGGTACGCAGAGTTACAAAAAATTTAGAAAAGGTACATTTAAGTCATAAGTTTGGGAAACACTGAGCTAGAGGTTCAATTTCGGTTGAAGTTTTCGAACTACGACGAAAGCATGAAATTTGTTTTTCAAATTATTTTGTAGAAGTAAATGTTCGGGAGAGAGTAAAAGTTAACAATGGTTACATGAGCCTCAAAATATTAGAACTGGTGCCCAATAAAAAGCTAAAATCTATTAAACGAAGATTAAAACCAGCAAAACTAACTTATTTCTTTCTCTTATAAGCGAATGTAAGGAAGATTTTCGGGTTTAATATTGAAAATATAGAACACTATTAATGATATATATGGTGGTAGTTAAGGATAAATAGTTAAATTGTGACATTATATAATAATGAATTAAGTTTCTACCGCATTTTTGTTTTTTAGGTACCCGTATCATCCCTGTAATAATGCCAAAATATTGAGAAAGATTTGTGTTTTTTCTCGATAAATTACACAGAATTTATATTTGCTTTAATAACATATAATTTATGCAAAACTAAAAATGTATTGGTTTTTAAATTTAAAATAAAATATTAGTTCTAAAGTGTATTCAATATTTTAAAAAAAATATGCATATGAGTTTTTACACATCTTCTAGAAAATCCCCAAGAAATCTACAACGCCCACTAGGGGAAATAATTTACTAACTTTATTTTTCTACCTACACATGGTTACATAATTAGGTTTCGAAATTTCATCTTTAGAAACGCAAAACTAATACTTGTATTACAATTCATATAAATTTTATTTGCATTTGAATAGGTATGGGCTCAAAAAAAATTTTTTCACTGTAGAGAGTATGTGAATGATCAGAAACAAACTAGTCAAAAAATTATATATAAGGGTCACAATTTTATATAAGTAAAAATTATGCCTACCGGTCCGCGATAAAACACTAAAATATTTTACCGATCCTTCGAGTAAATTGGGTTAAGAAACACAGTACCAAAGCATTATTTTTTCCGGAAAACTATATTCCAAGCATAATACGTTCACCTCAAGAATTTTTAAAAAAAAATTTAGACGCGATACAGTTAAATACTTATAGTATCATACTTTTCTTAATGGTAGTTAGTTACTTAGTTCTAACGACAAAGTAAGGTAATCAGACACATGATCGTCCTTTTTCCGTAAAAACATTTTTTTATTTCCCGTGTCATGGGCTTTGGACCAGTATGATATGGAATAACCTTACAAGTTAAAGTAAAAATAATAATTTATTTTCTTGGATTATTTTGAAAATAAATAAAAAAATTCCTTAATAATTGAATACATTCGGTTACTTTTAGAAGCAAAAGAAAAAATAATAAGGTTACAGAATTGCACGTGATATCGATTAATACAGTTTTCGTGCATAGAAGCTATTTTAGGTCTCGAAAAAACTAAATTAAGGAATGCAGTTAGAATTAATGTTGCATTTTTGTCAGTTACTTTTCTTATGTAGGAAAGAATATCGAAAATGCGTCATGACATATTTATTTGCGCATTAAAAAAATCTCAAGTTGAAGATGGCACATGATATTAGTCAACAATTTAAAAAGATATCCTTGTTGCACATATAAATTAATATATTCTATATTAATATAATCTATAAATTAATATATTCTATAAATATATGGATGCTCTCAAATCATAAAATGTTTTTGAGGACACACCGCTAATTTGTCCTCAAATCATGGTTGTCAAATCTGGTCGCCTTACCTAAATCACCGAAGATCCTCAGGGCTCGAATAAAGAAAAAGAGTTTTTATTTTTGACAGCTAAGACATGCGTAAGTAACAGAAAATATCTATCATCCAGTCAGGGAAGATGATATTGTGCATCATATTAGGAAAAATAGGGTTAGTTCTATATTTGTTTCATAAATAAATAAAAAATAAAAGCTAAAAAAAAAGATATAAAATCTAAGCATTCCACAATTAGCTTATTGTAAAAACATTTCCCATGTGCACGAGGAGAAAAAAAATACATTCTCCAGAACAAAATAGGAGATTCTATTCTATCTATCATTAAAGCTGCTAACCTTGGAGAACATTAGATTGCAAAGCTGAACTGCGAGATACAACAAGGGAGATAACAGAAAACTCCCCACCCCAACAACACATCTTGAACTGCCTTGAAAAAGCGACAGTGAGTCATCACTCAAATGTTCCATTATAATATGCCCGCAACAGAATGAATAATAGATGTCGTTACCTGGTGGTTGAAAGAACCATAAAGAATGAAAAATAATTAAATTGATTTAAAGCAGAAACCAACGACATAATAGTCAAACTATACCAAGATAGCTCATCTAGATTTTTCACCATTGATAAATACAATAAAAGAGAATACAAACTAAAATATAATACAAGTTTTAATTGCTTGTTTAAAAAAAGTTCCACTACAATTCTAGAATTTAAAAATAAGAAATGAAAAACGTTTGCAACAAGTTATTAAAATAAAAACGATATTTGAGAGGTTTAGTTTAAAAGGAAATTCTGAAAGAATAAAAAGCTATGAATTAGGCATTAGAGACATCGTATGATATCTATGACAATGATATTATGCGCAATAAGCAAAAGTTCAGTTTTGATATCCTTTTGTATAGTGCGAAAAAAATGATATGTATAACATTAGATCTAATAATCGGAACTGCATATTCTAAGATTCACTCATAATGGCTTGATGCTAATTAATTAATTAGTGCAGACGAAAATTTAAGTTACGAAATCAGACAAAAAAACGTACTTTCTTTGAATAAACATATCTTTTTTACGATGGATTTGGATTTCTGACTCCCAAAATATAGGGTGGGCTCCCACAATTTGGTCAGGAGAGCGATCCAAAGTTTGGATCCTTTAATGCCAATTTTACTTTTTGCGTTATATCTCGCGAATTGAAATAGTTTAGCACACAATTACAAAATTTTTTTATCCAGAGATAATTCCATGCTAAAAACAACTTTAAATTAATATTCATCTTTTATTATTTTATTTATTAATAGCCGAGAAAATTTTGTATTCAATGTATACAATTTTTACATTATTTTAATGAAGGAAATTGTACGTCTTTTCTTAACAATTCTTTTACAAATCTTTTTTAACAATCAATTATTTTTAAAATATTATTTCCTTCAAAAAAATAGATTTTGTAGCTTAAAATATTAAAAAAGAATATTAAATATAAAATTATAAATACAGTATAAACCCTAAAATAGTGGACACAACACAGAACATGACTGGGAAAATGTACTAAAAAAACAATTACCTTAATGGGGGCTCAAGCTTTTATTAACAATTCGATCAAATTATATGTATCATAATTTACAACTTGTTTCAACCCCTGTTTTGAGGGTCGTAAGATCAAAAACTATTCAAGGTGTAAAGTTATTATTTTTTTTTAAATCTGTTTATTGGTTAACAATTGTGTTCCAGTATATATTACGTAATTAGTGTACGAAAATAAATACAGTGAAAAAACTAGACGGGCTAAACTAATTTTCCGTCTTTTATTACCAGTTTCATAACATATTTAATCTTTGGTATAATAAAAGTCGTTTAAATAAGTTAAGAATGTTATGTTAGAAATAACATTAAACTTGAGGTTTGGATAAACTTCTGCTAAAAAGAGAGAATTTCGTAAGTTTAATATCATGTTATATTTGAACGTTGCGTAAAAAAGGTAAATGTTTCACGCTGCGCCTTCCACTTAAAAAAATTTTAAAAACGAATGAATTAACGCTTATTTCAATCTCGAAGTAGTCATTTACAAAAATCTCAGTACAGCTCAATAAATATTTATAGCCAAATAATGTTCAATTACGAAAATTGTCTCTGCCATAAATCCAGCAATGAAATTTATGGCTTTTGAACACTTTGAAGAGCAATAACTTCTTATTTAACACATTTAAAAAGCATTCCATTGTTCCATTCTCTAATTCGAGGATCAACCAGCGAAAGAAAAACAGAAGGAAAAAAAAACAACATAAAAAAGAAAGCTCAAGGCCTTTACAGGCTTTAGTATAGAAGAAAGGACGAAGCATGGTCATCATGTAACACGGAGAAAGAAAAAAAAAAAATTCGATAGCCGGTAATGGAATGGGTCAACTTACTAAAGATTAAATTAGAGTCTTCAATGTCACAAGGATTTATTCCTGACTCATGAGATGTGGGAAGTTGTTAAACAATACTCAAAATTCAAAAGAGTAAAACAAAAAATTACTGCGTGTATTTAAAAAAAAAGCACGTAACAAAAAAAATAACTAAATGCATACTTTTTAATTAATAATTGGACAAAATTATAATACAAGAAGCTCTATTTTTTTTTTCAAACATTTAATTTATAACGGTCTGCTAGACTGTAACCGTATATGTATAAAATGACTATAACAATCATTTTGTACTTTTACGTAACGATGACTATACGTTTAGAAATCAAACTTGTCTGCATAAATGAAAAAACGTGAATAAAAAAAACAGTAAAAAAAAAAAAATTCACCACATTTGGCACTTTTGGTATATATATGCTAAGAATATTTTGATGAAATTGATTATTTTAATTTGTATAAAAAAGATGCTTTCTTGAACCATAAAAAAAACTTAAAAAGTCATAAAATCACTTATAGCATTTAAAAGGCAGATTTATCTGAAGGAAAAGAAGAAGAAAAAAAACATTCCATAAAAGGAAAGAAATAACATATTTTTTAATGCACAATTTGATACCAACATCTCATGATATTCTAGATCAGAGGTTCCCAATTTTTTCGAAACTTTAAATAATCGACCTTTTCCGGCGGTACACCGACTTTATAAATAAAACGTTATAACCTATAAAAGACTATTCTTAAAATATTTAATTAAATGATTGATGATTTTTTATCGATCTTAAATTAGGTTTTATGCCCGACGGTTAAATTTGAAGTCATTGTGTTATATCAAATCAAATCTAGTTATGAATTTGCTTTTTGGAGTATACATATAAATAAGCTGAAAATTAACAAAATAAACCTAATTATGATTTACTTAGAGATCAAAACTAATAGAGCTGCTATAAATTTTGAAAATGGTTATTAGAGAAATATATTTCCTTATTAAAGGATTTAATTATCTTATTTTGAATACAGAACTGCGGTGATGGAAATACTAATGCAATATTTTATTAATTCTTATTCTTTTCATAATTTGTTCCATACATCGTTATCAGAAATATACTTGTTTTTAAAAAATATCACTTCTATTTCATTGACATTTTACTTTTAATCATAAATAAGATTAAATAAATTATGAATTAGAGATTGGATCTAAATATAGGAGGTTTTAAAACTCATCACTGGTTTTAAAAAGTATTAACCCACGGAACATTTTTAATTCTTCTACAGAACCTCAGGGTTCCGTAGAACACCATTTGTGAACCACTGATCGAGATATAAAATCATGTTTTAACAGTCAAATTGTACATTTACTATGATTATATGTTTGGAAATGCTTAAAAGAACAAAAATTATCAAGATATATTTCCTTAAGAACAGTAACTAATCAAAGGTTATTCCAGATTTTTCGTATAATTGTGGAAAATCAACGCAACAAATTTTGTGGGAAAGAAGGTCCTATTTTTGTGAATTTTTTAAAATGGCGAAAATCACGCATGTGCTGACTTTTTGTAAAAGGTCCTGCTCTGAGAATATGTAAAAAAAAATCTGCTAAACTTTTTCTATGTCTAAAACTTACTTAGAGTCAGATTTTTCTGCCCAAATCCTAATATTGTGAGTGTAAAGGATGGGGGGGGGGAAACATTCTTTCAAGGAATTGTAGTTTAAAAATTATGAATTAAGGACGTTATCTGTCAGAACTAAGAACAAGCCACCATTAAGACACCATTTTGATTATAAACTATCAGCTGGAGCTGACTTCATAGGTCACGAGTGTGGTTATCTGTGATCTCCTTGAAGCGCAAGTACCCAACTATAAAATAAAATAAAATATTTCAGGAGAGCTCTAAGAAAAGTCAGGAGGTGATTCTGGGCCAAACAGACCTCTCGGTCCTAATTTTTATGCAACAATTTGAAACTATAAATTAGGATTCTTTCCCCTCAAAAGTTGAGAGAAATCGAAACAAAATGAGCCGCGGTGGCCCCTCCCTATAAGCTGACTTAAGTTCGAATCTCAGAGATAGCTGGTTGTTACGAATTATGTCCCCAGCTTACGCCTCCGAGCCGACTTAAAATATGCTTTTCGGTACACGGATCATGGGTTAGAATCTCCTTACCATCAGGCTAACAGTGGGAAGTTTTCAAGATTTCCCTTACCATGTAACGCAAACGAGAGTTAATCCAATTCACGATAGTTAGTTTGTTCCAATGATCGACAAAGGATTTCTGTTGTCTTCTGGGTCGGGTTCAAAATTACAAAGATACGGAGTTAAACACTGATAAGCGTAAACTCAAAAATGGGTCAGCTGTTCAACGTCGGTTATAAAATAAAATCCTCATCACAATCGTCAGTTCAATAAACAGGCTTCCTCTTGCGATTTAAACCTAGCTAAGTAACTTATTGCTTCGATTTAAAAACTGCAAGAATTTAATGGATTCGAAATATACAAGGAAATACACACACATTTCAAAAACAAATATGAGGAAAAACAATTCTCGTCCTTGAAGGACGTCAAAAAGTTACTTTCGCGTTAACAGATGGTATGACGAGAAAGTAACCCCATTTTTCCCTCCTCTCATCATAAATCCAACAACCACGAACTTCTTTTTTTCAATTGTTACAAGAATATTTTTAAGCTTAGAGAGCATACTTTCCGACAAGTTCCTTACCATAGAACACCCAGATAAAGTTTCTTCGATTATTATCATAACCCATTCTTTAGACAGATTGGGGTCAAAGTACAGAAACATGACGAGTTGGTCAGATAACATGAGAAAACACGTCATATCAAAGGCATATAAAACTAATGATTCTATTTACATCAGGATAACTCAGGCCGACCACACCCGTAAAAACTCAACATGAAGTAATCAATCGGATATAAATTGGAATATTGCCGGTAAAAGCTTTATAATAATAATACCTGTAGAGTAGGCATTCGAAATTGAAAATAAAAACAGTTTAAAAAAAGTGCAACAAGGCAGACTAGTAAAAGAACAAAAAAGTATAAAACATATGGTTATTTATTTATTTTTTTTTACTTTTTCTAAACTAAGTTATATCAGGTCGTAATTACCCATATCATTAGAACTTTTTGGAAAACAATAATTTTAAGAAAAGGATAAAAATGGTTTCAAACTTTTCAAAAAGTTCAAAACAAAAAGTTCAAACTTTTGAGTTCGACAGGTTCATAACACCTTTTTAACTAAGCCAATCACCATTAGAAAAAGAGAAAGACCATGACTTAGGTCCGACTGCTTAGAAAATGACTTTAAAACTATAAATCTATAACAAATAACTATAGAAAAACTATAAAGTAATAAATTGGAAATCCTTGGCCAAGAACAGGACGGCTTGGGATAAAATTCTGCGAAATGCCAGGGCAAACCGCGGCTGACACGCCAGTGACAAGGTTCATAACATACTAAATTATTTAGTCTTAAGTTAGACATGGGTGCCACAAATCCAATATATCTCATTAATCTCTCCCCCCTCCCTTTTTTAAAACATTTAGACTTGTTTTATAACACCAATTCACTGATTCTTCATGAAGTACAAATTGTAATTATTTGGCGCCGCATAGCTGCATCCGGCTCTTGTTCCATTAAACAATACAACCAGTTACTACTGACGAGAACATCGATGCACTGTGGCTTTTACTGCTCTAAACTTACTGTCTAAAACCCACATGACATGTGGGTTTTACTGTCCTTAACTGATTAAAACTTTCCTAAACTGTCTTAAAGTGTTCACAATCTTAAACATTGGTATAAGGTAAAAATTCTATATGTGTAACCATTGTACATATAACAATTACATATATTAATAAATATTTGATACTTTTTATACAATTTGCTTTAACTTATGAAAGGAAAATAATATAATAGGAAAAGATTTATAACTTCTGAAGCTCCACAATTCATTGAACAAGAATGAAAACCTTATCCCTTAAATATGAATAAATATGCTTTTTAATACTGATAAATTATGTTTTTGCGTACGGATAAATAAATGCAATATTAAAAATAATAATAAGCTTTTTTAATAAAACAAAAACTTGTCTGTTTTTTGTTCCAAAATTAACATTTTATTTTTCGCAATATTTTTTTTAAAATTGTGACATAATTTGAATAAAAGTGTCTTGTACAGGACGGTTTAAACCATGGATTAACCCATTCTGCCCTAAACCTTGCCTTGCTAAGGAGGTAAACGGTTCGGTTTCGTAAAAAACTGAACTAAACAGAATACCTCCAAAGAATTCCTAGATAAAAAGAGGCTCTAATTTACACCTCTCCCACCCCAAAAAAGTATTTAAAAAAAAAATGAAGAAAATTGTTTACACAAAAAAGCAAGTGATAATGCTATTTTAATCAACCTTGATTGCTAATGACATACTATAAATCCGTTCCGTTCAACGACTGAGTAAATTCTGTTTCATACAGAACAAGTTGAAGCACGAAATCTGTTCCACGAAAAATATAGCAGCGGAAATATAAGGGAAGGAAATTTCTCTTATCGCGGCGTAGAAACCGATTCTCAAAGAGGTCTAGACTAGAATTGGCCACAGTTTCATCAAAATATTGACAAAGCAGGCAACTGAAATCTAGAGATTAAATCGAACCGCAAGCATCAATGTCAAAAATACCTTTATATCCCTTGCAAAATATCGATTACAAATAGGTATTCCATTATGAAGCGGTGAAATAATTATTTCAGACATAAGATGGTTTACAAAGAAATAACTAATTTCTTAACAGTATCAATCAGTTTAATAATCCTAGAATATAAGATATTTGATCGGTAAATCACGCTAAGTTCTTAACGATATATTATTTGGTGCTATGTAATTCCGAACACACTATGCGCGTATGAGTGCGTATTCTTCTTCAAAATTAAACTAAAATTCAAACCACGTATACGTAGCAGAATTTACCCGCGATCTCAACGCCGTTAGAGATTATTGCAAAATTTCAGCTTAATCTACCCTGCATGTAACGAAATTTACAAAAAAGGGTCCTTAAAAATTATAAATAATGACTTAATATTAGATAAATTTGCGTCGATTTTCATAACATATTTTTAAAAAAAGTGGAATAAACCCCTATACAGACAAATCAGCAATAAGCAATAGAATAAGAAAAAAATTCTTAACTTCTCGTTCCTTGCAATATTTTCTAGTTTTAGCTTCTTAAAAACTTAGATGAAGAACAAGTATAATATAAAAAGATAAAAAAAATTTAAGTCAGCAATTACTACTTAGGTCAAAAAAGATAAATTTTATTTTAGTTACTTTTTATTAAATAATTTAAAAATTCTCTCTAAATTTAATTCTAAATCTAATCTAATATTAATCAATTAATGAATTAATATTTGAAAAAATTACATTAACATCAAAGTGTTAACTTAACTAAACTTTTTAATCAATATCGCCACCATCATGCCATAGATCTACGAAATAGCTTACCTTTAAGCTCCATACAATTAAAATATAACTGATTTAATCGAAATATAACCTAAAACATGTAAGATGTAAAAGCTTACGTGTATATTTTTATTTACTAATTGCTTTAAGAATGCAGTTCTTTCTTCAAAAAAAAAATTTTTTTTATTTATTTTTCTTGCAAAACTTTACAATTACAACTAGCTGTACAAGTTAATCTCCAAAAAATAAACCTAAAAAAAAATATAGTAATTCGATGAAAATATTAGAGAAAGTAACATAATGCTTTTTACATTTCTAATATTTAAAGAAAATTCTATAAACGAATATTTAAAAAAAAAGTTAATTCTAATCGTAAATATGTTGAACTAAACCTTCCGGCTGGAATACAAAATCATCCAATTTAAATATTATATTTTGAAATAACGGAAAGTGGGTAAATGCGTGTGGGAAAAAAAATATTTGAATACAAGTGTCTAGAAATTATTACGATAGGGTAATACTTTTCATTATTTTTATAGCAAGTTATAAAAATAATGAAAATAAAACCTTGTAAAAATAAATATGATTTCATACAACCATAAATACATTTGATGAGTGATTAAGACACGTGTTACACTTCTATCAACAAAAGCTCTAAGTTCTCCTAACAAGGGCCTCTCGCGGAAGAAATAACACAGATGCAGCGTTATATATGACACACCTGCTGATTGGCATTTTCCCACAAATATATCGCGAAATAAAACCTTAAGTAATTAACGATATTACGATTAATCGATTTCATTAGATCAAGCAGCTAATTTAAAATAGGAATACTAAGTGACAGGCCTAAAATAATTAGTAATACTTCATAAGAAGTAATTCTTCGATTATTCATCTTAAATAATACGGGTCCGTTAGATTAATTTTTAAAAAAATATAGAGAGACATTTTAAAACGCACAAACCTACCTAAAATAATTTAAAATAGGAATACTAAGTGACAGGCCAAAAATAATTAGTAATACTTCATAAAAAAAAAACATTCTTCGACTATTCATCTTAGATAATAAGGGTCCCTTAGATTAATTTTAAAAAAATATTGAGACATTTTAAAACGCACAAAACTAAAAAAACTTATTCGAAAGTTTGAGCACTGCTGTTTTTTAAAAAATTATAATGCACATTTGGTTTACCGATTTGGCTTATCAAATTGATTTTAAATTTTTTGTTTTAAACTATCAAATGAAACGTTTTAACGTCTTGATTTTCTGCTCTCGATGCCATAAGACAAATTTTCAAAAAAATTTGCGACAATAGCTTTAACCAGAGCTCTTCCTAGAAATAAAAAAGGGCACTTTGAGTTTTGAAAGGGCACTCACTTAACATCTNAAGGGTCCGATAACGGACCCAAATTTCTTCTAAACAGACCCCTGTTATGTAATGACTGAATTTTATGCTCAACAATTTTTAAATTATCCGCTCGTACTAATTTATGAGTATATTTCAAATGGTAATTCTCTCTCATTACCGAAATAAGAGAAAGATTTTTAGTTTACAAAAATAATTAAAGGCACGCTAAAAAACAATCTCTGTGCAAATATTTTTCCAAAAAAATTAAACGAGCGATAAATGATTAATTGATAAACAAATTGAAATATTTTTTCGATAATGCAAATATAAAATTATAAAAAAAATGAGCATTTAAAAATGCATTATAAAAAAAAGTATTTTTAAAAAAAAAATTTAAATCACTTAAAATTTATTAATATCCCCCCCCGAAAAAAAAACATGAACAGCTGAGAATAATCCCAACAAAGTAAATATTTGTACTAATAGTAATCAGAATTAAACCTATTTCACTGATTTTTAAAAATTACTGCAGGTGGAGAAATAGAGTCAACCGAAAGATAAACACGCAGGTAATTTTTATCAAGCTAAACCACTATTTTAACTGTATCTGGGGTCTCCTACAAGGAAAGGCAAGCGTTCTTCAGTAAGATTACAAAAGGTCATCAAAATGACGTGACAAGATGGTAAAAGATAAATAGAATGATTACTACAGGGGTCAAAAACTGCTAGAATATGAAGCGACAAGGAGATAAAAATTTCTACTTAAAAAAAAACAAAAGACAGGAATGACACTTCAGCGAGCATATTATTATTCTCACTTCTTATAAATTTGAAGATGTTTCTTTGAATTTTAGAAATTCGAGTTCGGAGATTAATTGCCAAAAAAAATTATGTTAAAACTTATTATTTTTTTGGCTTTTGCGAGTCTCAAATAATTAAGTTTTTATTACACTGATTACAACTTAATTATTCGTAAGAGGGATAAAGAACAACAATCAGTTTGCCTTTAAAATTAAAAAAAATAATAATAATAATTACAAGTCTTTAGTCATTTATCAATTCATCATTACAAGATTTAAGTATATTTCCGAAATAAAAATTTTAAATTTTGCACTTTTTCTTCTTAAGTGATCAGTGCAGGGGCTATGAAGATCAAAGCTATACAATTTTAAAACCAATGGCACTACCGTGAAAGTTTTGCCCTGCAGGATGCTTTTTCAGGAAAAGGAATAAAAGAAAGATCCGAGCTGTATGGTGGATGAGCTAAAGTTTTCCATTTGAAACTTTTACGTAGGACTTTGCTTTGAATAGTTTAGCGAGGACGAGCGCACGGGATTATTATTCACATCTGACAGGGGATTCTGAATTGACGCGGGCATTATAAAGACAAGCTGCACAAACAGGACTCACAGTAAAAATAACAAATGACCTCGAGAGAAAAGCGAAACATTCAGGATTATAGTTCGCGCAGACATCGGACTCGCAGAAACTTGCTGCTATTAAAGAATTATCTTTACGAAAACGCCTCATATATCCTATGTTGTTCTCATTAATAATTAAACCCATAAATTTTGCCCCATTGTCAATAGCTTTAAAAGCATCAATTAAATAGCTTAAATCTGAAATTAAAAAACTAATTTCAAATTATTTTGCATTATCTTAACAAGATTTAAGTACAATATTTTCGAACTAAAAAACATTTGAAATTTTGCACGCTTTCATTTTTTCTTCCCTTCTTTCTTTCAAGTGATCAGTGCAAAGCCCATGGAGACCAAACCTCTACAATTTTGAAACCCATGGCAAAAAAGTGACCATCATTGCGCACCGTTGGCTTATACTTTTCAAGCAAGTTTGCAAGATACTTGTGGGTGGGCTTCATGCCGCCACCGATAATGAAACTCCCGTAATTCACAATTTCAGATCTAGGTCTTTTTTAGTGTATAAATTCATCATTGAGCACCGTTGGCTTATACTTTTCATGCAAGTTTGCAAGATACTCTAAAGCAAGTTTGCAAGATACTTGTGGGTGGGCTTCATGTCGCCACCGATAATGAAACTCCCGTAATTCACAATTTCAGACCTAGGTCTTTTTTAGTGTATAAATTACTAACTATTTTTAATTAACAAAAAAAAATATGAATTACGTTTGTTTTAAATTTTTTTGGGAAGAAAAAAAAGTTTTTAAAAAGAAAAAAGAAAATTTAATTGTTGACAGCTTCACATTCACATCAGATTTTTTATTGCAGTGAGTTAGAAAAACAATTTTAATTACTAATGTGCTACTAATGTGGATTTCTTCCCCATTAATTTTTAGCTACAAAGTGAAGAGAAGCACATTAACCATTGTGAGGCAGCAGGTTGTGCACACCTAATGTTAAATAACAAAAACCAAAAGACACCTCAAGGTATGAAATTCATAACTTATTATGTTAGCATTGTAAAAGGATTACAAATAATTGTTTGTAGAAGCGCATATGACAAGAGAAGAAAGCATTAAACCTAACAACAACAAAAATGAAGAGAAAAAAATATCAATAAATAAATATATATCACGTTTTGCCAAGGCTAAAAATAATTGATGCGATGCTGTTTATTTTCCTGGAACTGCACCTGTTGCAATGAATTCTTTCCAATCTATCGAATTATTAAGATTAATAATATTGTTATATAATTTTTTTTAATATTTTTCTTTCTAAGCTTAAATAGAACAAATTAAAAAGCAACGCTAGAATTAATTTAACTTTGTCAGAGATTCAGAAAGAAAAAAATTTAAAACTCGTGTTGGGATATAAGGTTTATTGAAGAATATTTCTTTTCAGTATAACAAGAGAGTTACAGAAGTTAGTATTTTTTTTACCCATAGGAAAACAATATTTCTCAATTTATTGGGAAATTTTTTGCTTGTATCATGGTGATGAGCATTAAAACTTATCAACAACAAAAAAGTTTAACTACACAATCCTGCATCTGAACTTCCAGTTGTTCCAAAATAAAAAGGAAATGCGGATAGAGATCGCAAAATGTATAGTCTGTTTTTTTTATAAATGTTTTAAAATCCACAGTAAATCGCCAAATATTTAGTACTGTTAACTAACTGTCTCCCTTTTTTCTTAAATCCTTTATTGCAAGTATTATTAACATTATTTACATCACAGTCGGAGAGAAAGTGACATATCTAAGTTGATCATTTCAGTATTCAGGGGAAGTTGCGATATAAAAAATACCATTTAGAAAAAAGTAGTAAGGAATTAGGGCTTAGTCGATAATTTCTGATGTAACAAAAATTTTAATTCAGAACTCCAAACAAAATATAGCTACTTTTACTATGCATTAATATACTTTAGTTAACATCAATATGTATTTCACCGAAATAAATTTAAAAAACGAAAAGACGAATTAACTTTTTTGCAATTTTTAAAAAAAATTATTAAAATTTTTGAAAATTTAAGTTTTGTGCGTTTCAAATTTCAGAAACTCTTCATAAAAGAGTAGCAAATATATAATTTAAAATTATACCCTCGCCATCTTGGATTTTAGGTAAAAAATTTTATGTGTGTTTGTTCTCTCAATCTTTGTTCTACTTAACGTCTGATGATATAGTTTACTTAGACAGCACAATACTTTTTTTAAAAAAAAAGTAAAAAATTAAGAGATCGCCTAAGTAGATACGATGCGGTGAAATAGCGCTTGATAGTTTTTAGAACTATGAAATTAAATAAAGAGGATTAAAAGCATATTTAGAAGTCCCCCAGCTTCCGTCTCAACCTTAATGACAGTTGAATTCGGTCAAGAGAGGAAGGGCCTCTTAAATAATGATCAACGTTTTCCCTTTCACTAAACAAAATTGAATTTATTTAAAAAACTAAACCAATTTAAATTATGCTGAAACTAACTCAATGTACTGCCTAAAACTCATAAAATGTATTAAAAAAGTATATTTTAAAAACATTAAAAAAAGTATAAAAAAATAGCGGCTGCAGACTACAATAATTTCATAATTTTCCATCAGTTTGACATGCAGGACTTAACGTAATTCTGTACAATATAAATATAAAATTCTACACTGGAGAACATTTTGAAGGTAATAAAAATAAAAAACAAAAAGAAAACATATCCAAACAATGCAGAAAAAGAAAAAGGGGAAACGCCGTCTAGTGAGTCATCACACAGCAGGGGGAGCCAGATCATTGCTGCCTTTTTTTTTCCTATTCGTTGTTTTAAATAACGAGCTTAAGTACTCTTTTCCGGATATTATTTACTTCGAAGCAAGCAACACAGTAACAAATAAAATCGTTTGAATTTTTAACATTGTTCCAAAATAGCGTAAACGTAGAATTTATTAGAAGTTGGGGCAAAATTATGTTAAAATAAATGGGATTTAACAAATAAGGAGTTACTAATAACGATGCCTTATTAACAAATTATTATGTACAACCAAACGAATATTAATAGCTCGCTGTATTGCAGGTGTAAAAGAAACCACAAACAGATAAAGGTCATACTGATAAAACCTTAATAGCTGAGGAAATCTGTCTTTTCTCAGTGACAAGCATTTCTTTTGAATTACCACTATATTGGTATTTAAATTGTACGCATTCTTTATCGCTCACATATCAATAAGAATTTATTTACAAATAGGATATAAATTGTACCCTTCTTTTATCCCTATTATAATAATCAGAAATTAATTACCAACAACGCTATATCTTTATCACTTGTTTATCAATGTGAATTTATTTACTAATATACAATTTGTACCCTCCAAATGTGTTAAATTCTACAGATACAGATAGTGCTAATCTATTTTCTGAACAAATAAAGCAAAGGATATACTATATTGAATTTCTACTTTGGGGCAAGTTCACTTTGTTTGGCGAACAAGTGTGGTCATAAAATAACTCCAGCCACAATTTCTAATTTAAATATTTAATTAAAAATAAAATGCAGTGCTTTCAGTATTTTTATAGCAAAGTTTTTAACTATTTTATTAGGAACGATAACTATCTCAACAGACTACTATCATACATAAACCATAATTCTTAAGCTCACTCTTTCAAAGCCCAATTGTAAAATGCTTTTGAAATCCATTTTGAAAAAAAATAATTTTGTTTGTATTGTAAACACTGTGATATTTACAGAAAAAAATTGAATTTCAAAACTAATTATTTTATTTTTGTGTACAATAGTTAGGTTTCTTAATTTTACTCTACCAGCACCACTTTCTTATGCAACCATTTTCATAAATAGAAGTCATATGTGATTTAGTGCAATAAAAAAATCCTTGTCCCTTAGAAAGTCAATAAAATGAACCCTGCATCACTCTTAAGTACCTTTAACTATGTGTGCTAAGACAGAAATGCTCATTTTTTGGTTTCCAAAAATTGCAATAAAATGTCTAAAATTTTAAATTAACATCTGTAGCTCATAATTAAAAAAAAGTTTCTTCCATTCCCTGCAGTTGGGTAGGAAGAAACTTATTTCTTCCATGGTAGTTTGTTCCATAGTTATTTACTACTTAGAAATAAACTTTCTATCCTTGCAATAAAGGAAGCATAACTTTCAAAATATGGTTATGACAAAAAAATATTTGGTTTTAAAGTTTGTACAAGTTATTCCTTGGCGTTAGTCTTTTACAAATGCCAATATATGTTACAGACTGACTGTAAAAGTTACTTACAGTTTATTTGCTTACTTTTTGCCTTACCTAAAAAATTGTAGCAAAACTAATCTAAAATTTGATCAGTCACAAGCCTATCGTGGAAAAATTATTAATTGAAAAAAACTTCAAGAAACCATAAAAAAAAATTTTTAGGATGAAAAGTTAAATTATAACTAAATTTTATGATGAAACACTGCAACTATAAGACAGAGCAACATTGTTTTTCTAAGAAAACAATCACAGGAATAGAAAATTTTTGCTTGTAGAGCTTTGTAAAATGAAAGAAATTCATTCCTTTGTCTAATAGAACTGTCTTCCTCTACAGAGCAGAAAATACAAGATGAATATGCTTATCATAGCTTACACAATCAAGCTTTGATCTAAGAAAGCAATAGATAGAAATTTTAAAATTTTATAGGAAAAGTACTGCAAAACAAAACTGAAATGCATACCTTATATACTTGACCGTAAGTCCCATTTCCTACGACTTCGATAAGCTCAAATATTCCAGCAGGGTCCTAAAAAAAGATAAAAGGCAAAAATGATACATATAATATCTAATCTTTATAATTAAAAGAAAATTATACTTTGATGATAAAATATTAAAATATAAGCATCAAATCAATTGAAATAAATAAGACAAAATTACTGGCAGTAGATTAAATTGGAACATTGTATCACAGTAATGTTTGGAAAAGAAACTGTATTTTCAGAAAATAGCATCTCACACTGTGTCCTATACCTTAAGCTAACTTATAAATAGAGCACTTTTCTTCATAATTCTATCAAAATGATTTCCATATTCATTTATAAACTTAATTTTATTATAACATGGTGAATCATAGAAAATATTTTCACAAATTGCTCCTTTGATAATATAAATTAATACCCAGTAAAAATTTTAGCTCTAAATAGCTTTAGCCAACTATTAATCCATCTCCTTCAGATTTGGACAAAATTTAAACTTAATCCTCATTATCACGTCTGGTTCTCCACATCCTAGCGGTGCAACCACAGATACACCCTTCAACTTTAAGAACTTATTCTATACTTTGTTGTAAGTTAAAAAACAATAATAATAAATTAAATTATTATTTCAAAACAGTTATGGTTTACAGAAAAATACATGCAAGTTAATGAGAAGTGGACATATGTTTAAATTACCAACTGTTGTAATTACATCATTGATATATAGAAGTGCATATAATTGAGATATAATTCTTGAAATATGGATAATTATAAAGGAAATTAAAAATTATTCGAAGAACTGTTTTTAATCTGAACTTTGATAACCTAATGGCTCGTATAATCCTAAGTGACAAAGTGAACTGATATTCCTTATTCATATAACAGTTAAAATTTAATCATGTTAAATCACAATTTTTCAATAATTTAATTAATTTAAAATAGAAGTTTTAAGAATAATATAAAATTAAGGCAATTTAAGTAAGCAGTTATCACAATTTTAGTGATTCCATCAATCCAAATTCAGTTGCATAAAGGACTTAAGATTAAGAAATTATTCAAACTTAATCAAAATGAGACATTTTTACACCTAATTAATCCATAGTACTATTTCCAGATAGGAAATTTATAAATCACATCTTATAAAAAACACAGAGACATATATTATAGTCACAGTCACAGAAACACCTTATTGCCTATAGGGAAATATTTCATTTCCTTTTACAAAAAACACTCTTTTGAATAATCTGAAAATGTTTATTATTTTACATTACCCTAAACCTTTCATTTTAAATTATTTCTATATATTTTTAATTTATTACAATACTCATCTAGTAGATAATCATAGAAATTATTTTTAAGGTAAGTTTATTTTTGACTTAATAGGTATCTTAGTTAAATGCAATTTAGTGGTTACAAGATTTACTGTCAGTTTTTAAACAAAGCACATTTTTCTTACTTCAAACTTCAGACTACTCAAACTTGTTTACATCCCATTTGAATTTAAATTAATGAAACAACTCTAACAATATTAAAAATGCTTTTTAAATTTAGATTTATTAGAAAATTTCATTTAATTGTATATTAATTCACTATGACATATGTCATCTTTAAATTCTTCAGTTCAAATAAAAACAAAGGTACTAAGCGACAACCTTTAAATATTTTTGGAATGGAAGATGGTTTCAAAAGTAATAGGCAACAAATAGTCAAGGAGTATATGACATTTTGAACAGTAATTGTATTCTTGTATTACAATATGTTGTTACAGAATACAGAATTTTTCTCAAAAAAAAAAAAAAAAAAAAAAAAAAAAAAAAAAAAAAAAAAANTCAAAGTTACTAATAGCAAATTACAAAATTTTACAATAAAATGAAAAAATACTGGCTTTTTAGCTTAATTTTTCACTCATACAGAATAGTTCTTAAGAAATAGCTTGAAAAAATTCTTAAAGAGGTCTAAAAAAAAAAATTTTTTTTCTACTTTTAATCTTTTTTTAAAATTCAAATCGTCTTTCTCGTATTTTTAAATAATAATAACCATAACATTGTTGAACTACCTCTTCTCATTTTCCTAAGACTTAAAATCTTGCTCCAANAAAAAAAAAAAATATTTTTTCTACCTTTAATCTTTTTTTAAAATTCAAATCGTCTTTCTCGTATTTTTAAATAATAATAACCATAACATTGTTGAACTACCTCTTCTCATTTTCCTAAGACTTAAAATCTTGCTCCAATAATTAAATAATGTAACTAAGATAAAAACCAGATAACTCATAAAAAAATCAATTATAAGTGCAACTGTACAAATGTTGTGTGTAAGATAAAAACAATACTTTAATAACTTTTCATTTATAGTGAATGAATCATCATGAACTATGACAGATCATAGGACTAGGTTTGAATATGATAATTTGCGTAAAACATATTTTAATTACAAAATCATTCATATTTTTTTTACAAAATCATGCATATTTTTTTGTACAAAATCATGCACATATTTTTGTACAAAATCATGCACATTTTTTTTGTTCTCTAACTAATTCGGATTCTTTAAACCTCAAAATATGGGGAGAATCTGCAATCTATAAGATATATTATATGCTGTAATCTATTAATATTTAAGGTAAGACAGTGGTAAATAGTTTAGCCTCTTAATGTTAATTTTTATTTTTCTAGCTAAATAGTGAAAAGGAAAAAAAAAATCATATTTTTTACTTTCAGTTTCTCAAGAATTATTTTCAAATTAATTACAAATTCAGGGCATCATTTAAAATTTCAGAGAAAAATTATATTTATCTTAAGGTTTCAAGATTTTTAAAAATTAAAATGAATATATAGAATAACTATCAAAATTCAATTTTAATGCAGAATTATCTTTGTATAAAAAAAGTTTTATACTTGTGTGCAAAAGTTTATAAGTTATTTGAATATCATGAAAAGTTCAAGAAACATGGTGAAATACATAGTAAAATTAGTAAAAGTGAAATTAACCTTAACTTTCAATTGCTCCCTTGCCTATACTATTTGGACAGTATTTTTCAGATTGATACTATCTCCCACATTACAAGTGTCAAAACTCCTAATATCCAAATAAAGCATGTTTATTCTAAGAAAACTTTTTTCGGTTTGATTTCATAACTAAATAAATTGTCAGCAAACACTGTAACTTATTAAAGTTAGTCCCTCCTATCACTAAAATTGCCTTTTAGCACTACTTGAAAATCAAAGCATTAGATCAAAAGTTAAGTTGTTCTGCTCCTTATATTGCACTCTGTACATTATTAATACATTAAAATATAAAGCATAACTCATATAATTCGCAAAATCTCAAATTATTATGAGAAAATCACTCACTTTCAAATACACAACAAAGAGTTTGTACATTAATAAAAGCCTCAATTGATAAAGCATTAAATTGGTTTTTATTATTTATTAATTTCCATTGTTATGAACTTTTAGAAAATGTCTATAATAATTTATATTTAATTAATAGTTAAAACTAAATATTAATATTTAGGCAGAAATTAAAATCTAGTAAACAAGTTTATAACTCAATCTAAGTAACAAAAATAAGTGCATAATAAGACATCATAATAAAATTAAAATATTATTAATATATTATTTTTATTAGTAAAAAGATATTTTTAAAAAAAAGTCAAAATAAGAAACGCATATTAAGCAAACAGTCAATAACATTTATCATTCACGAGAAAATATTCAAATATAGATATTAATTAGTTATACAATTACAAGATACAATTAACGACGAAAATTGTATAAGCCAATTAATATGCAAATACATAACACAACTTGTCAGCAGCCAAGACATTAAGCAGCAAAATTGTGTATGTAACAATGGGCTAGAGATAACAGCATTGTTTGGAAAATGTAAAAAAGACAAAGGAGGCATTTAATCAAATCATATATAACAATACCAGTTTCTTTACTCTTATACTTCACATTTAAATACAAAACATTTAATATTTACCTTTAAACTATTCAAATCGATGTCGTACAAACTACAGTTGACACTTGGCTGGGTAAGCGCCATGATGTCTGTTATCCTCGTTCCACGTAAGGAAACGCGTCACAATTTAAACAAAACCATATATTTAATTATCCCAAACTAAATTAATAAACTTTATTTTTAACTTAGTCACATATCCAAGGTTTAGAAGTTTACACAAACCGGCAGATACTTGAGTAATCCATATCAACTTGGACCGATCGTAACCCAACCCAATACTTCTCTACATCATATCACAATCACATCCCATGAATCACTTATCATAACACGCAGCTTGTTCACTTTTCATTTCTTCACAGCAAAAGTTAGCAGACGAGAATCGGAAAGTTGAGAGCTATGACGTCATCCTCCTTCGACTTCATTTTGTCCTTAATATTTGAGGACAACTGGTTGGATAAAGTATATGCGCTATTTGCAAATAGAAGAAATTTTGAAGCAGATTTTCAAATCTGTATTTGTCTGCTTATTTCAAGAAAGATCTTTTTTGGCAAAATCATCATCTATACATGAGTGTGCATTGCGAATTTTGCTAGATCATGGAAGTGCAGGAGCATTCAATATCATGGAAGTGATTTGGCGCGCCATTTTTGCTGCCTGATATTCACATGATCACACATAATTCGGGATCACAGCACTTGAATACGCCATCTGAAGAGAAGACCCGTTCCATGGCTTGCTCCCTCCATTTCCTCCTCTTCTCAGTTGTAAAGCAATGCTCTACAAAATGTTCCTCCTATTTAATATTTTTTGTATATAATTGTCACGAATATTTTGTAAAATTTCCATGATTTTTTATACCAATGTCTAATGTAGTTTTCAATTCCATATAATTTCCTAACTTAAGTTTTTAATCTAATTGAAAATCAAGGCAGAAACTAACGTACTTCCTTCTCCGTAGGTCATCGGGCTACCGAAGCGGGGGTGCCATCCCCTCTCCAGAGAATCAAAATTGTGATGGCATGTCTTCGGATTATTCTCAGGGATGTTTGCGTTGCCAATAACCCATTGTGCAGCTCTAGTGCGACACGTTAAATAAACTAAAACTGCAATTTCCTCCTCTTATGACTCTCCTCACGTTGTCGATGAAACCAAGCGAAGTATTCCCATAAATAGATCCCCTCTGGGCCAGGGTCTTCCTCTTGAGAACTCTCCAGGCATATCTTCTTCAAGCAATTGCCCCCAATTTTTTAAAGTTAACAACCCTTTGAAGTCAATGTCTTGCTCCATCCCGGATCACAAAAATAATTCTTTAGTCATGAAACAAAATCTGTTTTAGAAAGCATCCGAATAACATGATTACTCTAGTTAAGTAAAATTGGTTTGAAAAATACGACAATATTTGGTATTAAGTTAAATTATTTTAATGACAGAAAATACATTTTATATAATTGGGAAAATTGAAACACCTTCACACTCATTAAAATACAGCCCTTTAGATCCTGCGATAATTGTGCCAGGCGTAATTTCTGGTTTCTTTTCTGAAATCCGTGTTTCCGCGGTATGGACCTATATAAAAAAGTTTTTGTCTTTCTTGAGATTTATAAAGTTTTCTTAGACCATAGAAAGTTTTATTTACCACATTTAGGTGTTCTTTTAATTTCTGATATGTATAAGTGATATTATCTCATTGTTCACTACAAATTCAAGTCCAAGGTAAGTTAATGATGACACAGTTTTAAACTTGCAACTATTGGAGATCGAAGAGGGCTACAACTGGCGCAGAGCGGAACTTTCTACCAATGACAACACCTTGCCTGTTTTCACCCTGACCATGTGGATAATCATGGAAGTACAGTAACTTCTATCTTGATTTTCAAATATATTAGGAAGTAAGTTAAAAAATTAAGCTAGAAGGAAAACTAGTTTTAACTAAGCTAGAAATTACATAACTTTAAACTGAGTTGAAACTGAAACCTGCATTAAACATAGTTTTAAAAGAAAGGGATCTTGATATTTTACAAAATATTTTTGACAATTAAATTGTTGTTGTAGTTGTAGTTCATTTACGTCGCACTAGAGCTGCACAATGGGCTATTGGCGACGGTCTGGGAAGCCTCCCTGAGGATGATCCGAAGACATGCCACCACAATTTTGATCCTCTGCAGAGGGGATGGCACCCCTGCTTCGGTAGCCCAACGACCTGCATGACAAGTCGAGCACTGACAATTAAAAAAAAAAAATTTAAATTGAAAAAATATTATGGAATGGGAAAATATCATAGTACATTCCCATACTACTAAGAAGAGCAGGAGATCAAAGGAGGGATCACATGGTGGTACCGGTCTTTTCCGTAAATGGAGGATTCAACCGTTGTGATCGCGGATCATCTGGTTAGTGACATTTTGCATTTTGGGTTACTGACATATATTCTGCCTTTTCATTAATAATTAAAGTGGCAAATTTTGCTGCATTGTCAATAGCTTTAAAAGCATCTATTAAATAGCTCGAAGCTCTAGTACTAAAACAATCAAAGAGGGGCATTTTGTACAAAAGTAATTTAGTAGATAATTCCACCGGACGACTCTTTTAAAATTCTTATATATGATTACTGTTTTGCTGATTGGAATCAATCATTTTCAAAATCAGATGAAAAAGAACCAATAATTGTGAAATCTCAAAACTCCAATCTGCAAGATTTGTAACTGCATTTGCTGCATTTAATAAATAAGCGTATGACGTATTTCGATGCATTTAATGAATAAGCGTATGGCGTAAGCGTATTTCATGATAAAAATTTGATAATGTAAAATATTTAAATTTCTTTTTCAATGAAGAACTGCATTCTCATAAAATTTGAAATAATAAATCCTACGTATAAGGCTACTATGCTGAACCATGTTGTAGATAATTACTGAACTGTCGCCATGAATTATGGCACAATTGTAACATTATTACTTATAAGAACGGGAAAAAAAAACGCTGGGTCAAAAATTTAAATAAACTATTTTTAAATCCCATTCGTATTCCTAGAAAATGGGATGCTATGCAGACACAATCAGGAATATCAGGACAGACAAACATCAGGACAAAATATTTTTCATCAGGAAAAGCAGGACAACTAATAATTAAGCGCAGATTAGAACATTCTTTGAATGCAGAATATAAATACCCGGTAGAATGAAAATTCAAAATCAGTAAGCTGACTGTTAAAGTCAAATCATTAGCAACATCAGCCAAGATAAGGATAAAAAGAAAACAAAATTGTATGGGGAAAAAACCTTAAGGTTACTGAAAGATAAAAACTATATGGCTTGCCTCATCTTTGCACAATTTGTAGGGTCATGCATGATTATATGCAATTAGAAGCTCGCTATTAAAAATAAAAGCACCACAGACACAAATTATTTTATTTCAATGTTGCTATGGTAAAATCAACGTAATAAAAGATTGTAATTAAATCTTTAAAAAGTTACTGTTTGTTATTACCCAGATTATCCTTAATTTTCTTGGTAAAGATGGCTGCTTATCCGATATAAAAAAGCATGGCAGGAAAAAGAGAAAAGAAAATGTTTTATTTTTCCCCCTGTAATTATACTCACACTATTTAATTTAATTATTATCTTCTTTCGCTTTAAAATAATTCGTTGTATTGGTGCGACTTTAGGTGACGTTTCTCAGCTCCCGGTTAACATCTCGTCTTTGAAAAGTGGTATAAACCCGAAATATACTACAGTAAATAATTTAATGTTCATTGGGTGGGTCCGGTACTATTTGATCCACGGACTAGAACCGGTTCACGGCTCGGGGGTTGGAGATTCTCTAAACAACACTGCTCTTAACAATTTCAGGTAAAATCTGCTAGTTCGGCAAATTCAACTATGATAAAGTTGATTTTGTATTGAAGTGGAAAAGGATAAAATTGTAGTTCTAAACTAAGTTAATTATCTAGAGCTCAAAAATTAATTCACCTTGAGATCAGACTGTTAAGGAAAATAATAAAATTAAATCTGCCACAAAAATTGCTGTTATTATTCCTAATTATCTGGAATATTATCTTACACTCACTAATTCACAATATGCTAGGTTGTATGCTTTACCTATAGTTCATAAATACTGGAATTCTTTTAAGACCCATTGTTCTCAATAGTAGTACCGCTTCACCAAGAATCAATAAAAATAACGATATTCTCTTTTCAAGTAAAATCCTAATTCACTACTTTCATATTTATGGTGACCTTATTTGCCATAAAATGCGATAACAAGAATTCTATGAAGAAATTCTATTCTATTCAAGAAATTGATGAACTGGTACATCTTACCCGCACTTATTTACAGCCAGTGGGGGAGTCGGAAACAATGTTAGGGTAGGATTTTAAAATTGATGGTTTTAATTTCCATAAAATTTCAAAGCACCGAAGACAATTTAAGATTAAAAACTTTTAAACAATAAACTACTTTTAACTATAATTTTTGAAACTATACATTACTAAAAAGTGGGGGGACTAGTCTAGACAACATTTTCGAATTTGCTATAAAAATTAATAATGAGAATCATTTTGAACACATCTTGTATTTTTAAAAGTTGAAATTTTATCCTCATTTTGAATTAATTATGCATAACTGACTCAACTGTTTTTATGCTAAGTTAATAAAATGCTTATGCATTCTATTTTTCTTAGCATTTAAATCCCAAGTTCATTGCTACCTTTAATTGATAATGAAGGCATTTTACAGGTACCAAAACTGTCGCAAGTTTACAAAACTCTCTTTTAAAATATGTGGACTTTTCACTTCATTACCATAAATTTAGTACATTATTTACAAAATAATTTTGTTTCTTATTCGCATGCTGTCTAACCGAAATATCCAACATTATTCACCAAGAATTTTGGATTATTTCTTGTAGAAAAATATTTCTCAGAATTATTCATAAATGCTGAATTTATTGTACCTAAAAACCTTTGAATTCCTTACAAATTATAGGAAATCAGCCAACAAATCGTGTCAAATTGTATAGAGCAATTTTAGTTTGTATTGTGGACTATGCAGGTTTAATTTATCTTACGACTCTAAAATAGACACTTATAGTTAGCTGCTTGCTTTCATTGTATGCTTTTCCACTAAAGCCGTTCATATTGATGCTGAAAGTGATCTTTCAGCAAATGCATAAATTGCAGCAATTTATAGTTTTTAATTACATAGAAGTGTAAATAATCATATATGTGAAATAGGTCAAAAGGTGTGAAATAGTGTAAATAATCATCACTGTAAAGTGATGAAGCCACAAATTTTGTATGTGAAATAGGTAGAATTTTCATTAAGATAAATTACTTAGTTTTTTAAATTAAAATTTGATCTAGCGGCATGATAGCACCTGCTTCCCCCCATTTTGGCGGTATCTGGGATTAAGTCTCTTAAATTTCATTTGCGTCGAGTTATTGGCGAAAATCTTTCACAATTGAAAAATTAACTACTTTGTTAATTCTATTTGAAGCAAATTTAAATTCGATAAGCATTCGTTATGTGAGTGCAATCTTAATTCTCATGTTTTTTAAAAAAAATATATTTGTTATACTATTCTTCAGTGATTTGTTTTTATCAAATGCAATTTGTATAGCACTCACCAGTCTACTTTCAGCCTGAAAGGTTTATCACAATTCCAGTCGAAACAAAACTTTCAGCCTTCAAAGCCTTTTTAGCTATTTCAGTTGTGTCTATTTTTCGCTGTCAAAGCTTTATTGCCGTTTCCCTCGGATGTCTACTTTCAGCCTTCAAAGCTTTTTATGTGGTTTACAGATTAAACCACATAAGATTGCAATCTTTTGGGTTTGGGAGCGTCAGCCAACAGAGTGCGGGGACCAATAGTATTAATTTATCAAGACTTAAACATCAAGAAATTACTGAATGACAAAGGTTTTTAAATTTAATTAGCCAGGGGAAAAAAATGTTTTTCTTTTTGGTTTGAACCACTAAAAAAAAATCACTTTTATTAAAACAATTTTTTCCAGAAATTCTGTGATAATAAAAGCAATATAATGTAGTTAGTTACACCGGTATGATTGAATGAACAATTCTAATTAATTTCTCAATTTCGATCTTAGTTTAATTGAAAATTCTTGATAGAAATATTTAGAAAAATTGTTTATTCGTTAGTAATTTGAAGCACAGCTGATGCTTTAGAATGTGAGTGTACGCTTTAAGTGATTTTCGGTTGGTTTAAAAGAAAATGGGGTGATTTGCATCGCTATAAATGATAGCTATTAATGTAATAAATGCACCAAAATAAAGATAAAATTCCAATTTTAAAAAGAATTTAGTAGACAATATCCTTAAAAATTATCACCTACATTAAAAATTAATCTAGTACAAATATCGTATTAATTTATTTTTAATGCTATAAAACAGTTATTAAAATATGTAACTCTTCCGTGCCTATTAAAAATAATTTTACATAGCTACCAATTTTGCTACTAAATCTGTTTTAAATATTCTTCTAACTAAAATAAAAACTAGAGTAATACAGAAGTTGAAGGGTAGACTAGCAAAACTAATAATAATAAAAAAATCCTAATTCTTCACACTTAAATTAATGTTAAAATAAAATTATATTTTTTTTATGTTTAAGCTACCTTGTATATTAAACACTGAAGAAACTTTCAACATAATTTTCTATTTTTGTTGCTTTCATTTATTTTTTAAAGATTACTATACTGAACAGTTGATTAAATTAATAACGTTATAATTTCTTTTTGTAGCATGGTGTATTCAAATAAAAAGAAATGATTAATAAACTAAAAGGCAGGACTTAATTTCTGCAACTTTAAGGACATGAAAATATCTTAATTCATAGTCATTATCAGGGATGAGATTAGCCAAAAGGCATAAAAGCTGAATTTCCACGATCGTAAATTTTACGCAAGCGCAACCCTTTAATAATAAATTCCAGACAGTTTAAGGTAATAAATAATGTGTTGACATACAATTGTGTACTAATCTATTATTATATAAATGATTACATTGATACTTAACATTTAGTGAAAATAAAAATTACCAATTGAAAAAATAAAGCTGGAAATTATATTTTTCCTCAGTTCACATAAGAGACAATTATTACTTGAAAAACTACCTGGTTTAGCAAATTAAAACTACTGAGAATATACATTAATATTTCATTTCTTTTAATAAATACTGTTATGTGATTTATAGCAAATATATCAGTAATATTACTTTTTAAATTATATTGGAAAAAAAAACTTTAACAATGGACCGAATCATTATGTTCATATTATAGTCTAATCTAACTACAGCCCTCTGAAACATATCAATAACAGTGAAGTAGAAATATATAGTAACTCCTTAACATACAAAAATTGCTATTTTAGTTTGAAAAATTACATGACAATCAGCAACTGTTTAGATAATTGTTTTTTATTTGATAAGAATTTTGCATTTTATAGCATAAATAACAGCAATTATAAATAAAATTTTGATGATGAGTTAATTAACTCTTTTTCCCCCCAAATTTTTTTTTAATTAAATCCCTTTTTAAGTGATTGCTTTTGTTTGCTATATCTTTTATGTTTGCTATATTTAGTCGTTAGTCCATCTTCAAACATCTTGTGACAAATCCTATTTTTTCTTCTTTGCAAGCACAGAATGTAAGTTTTGAATATATTCCCTTCCAGTTTCTCTGATGTTGTAACACTTACATATACTAATAATCGTCGTTAGAAAAACAGTCACCTTTATAGTAACTAATTAGAAAAAAAATTTACTTCTTACAAGAATCGCGATAGTTGATCTTAAAATTGCGTGAATATGAATAACAATTATGGATTTTGAAATCACATGAATATGAAACTAGATATACGATTTTGAAAATGAGAAAATACAAACTGGGATATAGAATTTTTAAAACGCGTAAATACAAATCACGATTCATAATTTTTAGATCGCGTAAATACGAATCATGATGCGTAATTTTTAGATTGCATAAATAAGAATTATGATGCATAATTTTTAGAATGCGTGAATGCGAATCCCAATGCCTTATTTTAAAATCACGTATAAATACGAAAATCAATGTTTGATATTATAAACCGCATGAGCAAATCAACACATTGAATTTTAAACTTACGTGAATACGAATCGCTACATAGGTTTTTAAAAAGACGTAAATACGAATCACAATATCGGATTTTTAAATCTCGTAAATAAGAATCGCAACGTACAATATTCAAATCGCGTGAATAAGAATCGCAACACGCAAATATGAAAAGCTATGTTTGATATTAAAATCGTGTGAATAAGAATCGAGATATTAGCAGATTCCAGGCTTGGGACCTCTAAAAGGCTTGTCAGAAGCAGCGTCGTTTGAACTACAAAAATCGGATCTATCTGGAGGGCGGGTAAAAAATTCGGAAAATCTTATCTGCTGTGAGTAAAAGGGGAGAAAATAGCTATAATAAGTAAAAATGAGAAAGGATTGCTAGCTATGTAGTTTGAATTTTTTGTTTCTCTTTGAAAATCGGTGAATTTTCTTAAAAAAACTGAAATTTAAGAGATAAAGTGAAAAAATCTCATCCCTGCATTACGTAACTTGTAGTAAGTAGTAATAGTTTTTGTCACATCAGATAATATGTTATTGCACTCAGCTGCAGTATTGGACATCAGACCCATCATATCAAAACAAATTCTAGCTTTATTTTTTTATTGAATAATAATCAATAAATTTTATTTCAATACACATATGCTGTGAATAATAAGATAAATAAATAAAAATTTGCATAACATTTGCAATCCTTTTTGCAACCCTGCTGAATGATCATATGTGCTTAAGATTTATCAAGTCTAAGTTAACTTGTATTATTTACACATTCGTAATTTATTTATTGACTTCATACTGAAATTCATTTTACAGCCCTTTATGTAAAGGAGGATGTCTACAAATAAAACAGGGAGGAACATATGAATTTCTTTAGAGACAAAGAATAAGAAAACACAATTCAATCAACGAAATCTTTTAATTGACAGCCAGTTTTACAATAGAAAAAAAAATGGTTGCGAAACCTCCAGGGTTTAAAGAGGAATCAACCATGCATCACAACAAATACATTAACTATTTTTTATTAGTTAAATTTATTTTTGCCATCCCACGTGATTCTAATACAAAGCCTATGTACAAGCAAGATCTTTACCTTTATTCTAAAAAATCACATATTCTGAAAAAACACCAGAAATTTATTTTTTTCTTAATATCTTCTGTTTTCCAGTTAATTTACTTTTTCCTGACGAATGAAGCTCATAAAGACATTTTTTTTATTGACTCAATGTGACACTAAACAGATTTCAATTTGAAACCGTGAAAAATCGACTAAGATTTGATATTAGTACAATCAGAAATTCCACTTAAAAACAATAAATTTTTCGTCACCACAGGGACATTGTAAAAAAAGAAGAAAAAAAATTAAAAAATATATTTACAACAGTGATAGAGATTGCAGGTAATATTTACTTTCCTATTTTTATTTTTGGGACTACAGATACTAGTAGTGTCCAGTATTCAGATCAAGAATACAGTAAGATGTAGTAATGGTCATAGTTTACAGTTGTGCTCTATTATTTCTGTGAATGGCATCTCAATTATGCTATCACAGACGATTCAATTTTAAGTACAAAATGGATTACTTTTATCACCCCATCGTACGAGAAACAAATGGTACAGATATAGAACAGTACCTCCAATAATCATGCATTTAAATGCGAGGTAAGGCACTAACACACACACAAACCAAAAGGGGAGAGAAAAAAAAATCTGAGCAATGTTTAAAATTTGATGGAATGCATTTAAGAACCTACTATAAGGTAAAATAGTCTTAAGAAAATTAACATATGGGTGAAAACATTGCATACCTACCATATTAACTAGTATATGCCAGCAATTAAAAAGTTCACACCAAAAAAATAAAAGCTATAAAACAGGAAAATGCTTATAAAAGTTTTAAAAAAAAGGACAAAAAAAAAGACTAATATCCTGAATTTTGAATGTTTAGTTATGCATAACATAGTAAAAAATTTTAAATTTTTATCACATTACAGAAAGATTTAAGATTAAAAACAAAAGTTAATTTTAAAGGAATAACAATGGCAGGTATGATAGCTGAAGAAAAAAAAATTAGAACATTTAGATGATAAAATGAGGGGAAAAAAAGAACATGAATAAAAGACCATGCATGAAAAATTATTATGCAAAGTTTTTGATAGACTAGAAAATTTTATAATGCAAGATGGGGTGTTTTAAGTGAATAGATGAAAGTTTTGGCCTGTACATTACATGTATAAATAATATGTACAGATCAATAACCATTGTGTTATTAAAATTTTTTTGTATTTTTATAACTAAACCATACTTATCACAACTATAAATAGATGTAGTTGTTGATTAAAAACATGTAAATATATATAAATAAAGAATAAAATTGAAAGCACCTTTCACATACGAGTGCTACATAAATGAAACATTTTCAACTGCAATATGTATTAAAATAAGTAATTTAAAAAAAAAAAACTCAAACAGCTTAAACATTAAGCCAATAATTTTGGGACTGAAAAAAAAATATGTAGCTCCAAAATTTAGAGAGGAACTGATAATTTTTATCTCTACCTAGCAAAGTTATTTATTTTAAATTTAAAGTTTAGAAATACTAAATCCTTAACACATTTAAGTGCATAATGCAAGGATTTATTCTTCATAGAGGCACTTACAGATGTGCATTGACACTTGAAATAGTAAAAAATATTTTAGCGATAAAAAATTTATGGATTTAAATAAATAACAAATTTATAACATAATGACTGGCCCCTAATCAACACAAAATATTTGAATAGCTCAACATGGCAGCGTAATATGAAAATTACCACTCTGAACAGATCATTTGAAGTACAATTTTAGAAAATAATAAAAAAAACTATGTCTATCAAATGTTACACTAATTTTTTAACAGAAGAAAATAACAAAAGTACCGCAAAGTATCACAGTTCAGATATAAGTCAAAAATAGCAATATCTATCGACATTGCTAACTAAGCTTCAGAACAACATTTTCACTTTTTTATTTTCAAAATGAATAAATAATCATGTAAATACTATGATAAATTCACTTCAGCTGAAATGTAATACTTTTGTAGAAAATCTCTACCTGAATTTATGACATCATCAAAAACTCAAAATTCTATGAAACTAATGACTAAAAGATAAATCTAATTGTTCCATTTTCTTTATATATACCTTAAATTGCAAGATTCGACTCGCTTCTATAATACACAGTACTCAGTCATGCGCAACTTATGACTCTTAGAGCACCATACTAACAAAATATTATGATATTTAATAAAACTTTATTTAGGGCAATTAAAAGTCGCAGATTTCATTTATCCACTACATAAGAAAAAAGCTTCCTATATCCTCCTTAAATAAGTTTAGAATCACCGGACACTTTTTAAATGGAATTCTTTAAAAATGAAGAAATCCTCTCAAAACCGACTGACCCTAGTTTTCGAGCAGCCGATTCACACGCATTTCTTCAATTGATTTTTACTATAAAAGAAACTAGACTAGGAAATATAAAGACAGCACATAAGGAAATGCTCAAAACATTTCTTTTAATTACTATACAGCAGAAAATTTATGGGCGTACTATTTAACACATTGTAATTATTAGTTACATAGACAATTGTAGTAATTTTTACTACTTTACCTATTTCGCTTTTGCTCGCTTACTGAGCAAAGACTGAGATGAAGTAACCTCTTTTTTTGGAGGTGTTGTAGAAAATTAACACAGCAGTATAAAACTATAAATCTTAGCGGCCATATTATCATACCATAGGCTTTGTTAATCAACCTCTTATGAATGGCAAGGCTGACCTGAATGAAGACAACACTATTAATCCCATTTAAGGAAAGAAAACCTACAATGCCACATACTTTGTTTAAAATTTAAATTATTTTTAAGGTCACAAGACATAACGCACTACAATTAACCTTAAATGGGACAACTAGAGCAATCTAATAAAGAAAAGTACAGGCAAAGCGACAGAGACTTAAACAATGAACACAAGACAATAAAATCACAGTTTATTCTTGTTCTAATAGTGTCACAGGTTAAACACTCCCAGTACACATTAAACAGCTTAATATATAATTTTCCTTAAATAACTTAAATAAACCAGAAGTGGCTTAAAAGGGGTGCCGAAAAATGGGTGGCATTAACACATTAAGTTTTCTTTTATTTTCAATATTTATGGGACAAATCTTCAATTTTTTTAAATTTGCACTTTTTTTTATAAACATTCTACTTGTATAAGCATTCACTCACAATTATTTTTTTTCATACTCTGCTACTTCGTAAGTTTCAAAATATTTACACTTTTACACAGGTTAGCACGCATCACAAAAATATTCTTATATCATTATATGTTTAAGCATTTACTGAAATGATGAATCATTGCAGTTATTTATTATTTTAAGTTTAAATCAATATATTAAAGACTGCATAGTTACAGTGCTATTTAATATTTAGCTGTTAATAAATATATTTAAAACTACATGTTTTCGAATTTTGTTTAATAATTTGTCATTGAATAAATTATAACGGAGATAGCAAATAAATTACATATGTATAAACATACAAGAGAATATGCTTTCTGAGAATATTGATAAAAAAATTTCTAAGATAATATTATGCAGCAGAATAAGATAAGCCACCTCTGTTTTAAGCTTACATTTAGTAAAGAAAATAAATGAATTGTCACTTTGCCAAATAAATGCCAATTTGAGAAGAGAAAAAAAATAAGAGCTTCAGCTCAAACCGCGCTTTGGGACGGCAAAAAACACAGAAATGTTACAAATTTCTATATGCAGGCACACACACAATGCCTAGACATTAATATATATCAATATCATATATAAAGATATAAACATTAATATAGGTCCCCTTGCTGCTTTCCATTATGAAGCACAATATTGCAACTTGGAAAATATATAGGAATGACAATATTAAAAAAATTGTCATTTCTCCCCAGAACAATAATTGTTAAAATGCAACCATCTCAATAAGACGGATGAGGCTGGACATTTTTAAGAAATTAAAATAAAATTTACAAACACTAACAAATATTCTTTTTCTTTAAATTTTAAAATGTTATGTACACCTATGCATTTACAAATTACTATTAAGAGATTTCAACGTCCACGTTATCCGCACATTTATTCAAATTTTTTTTTTAACATTCATTCGTAGTTGCACAACTTCCACACTAATACTTTATTCAACATTAAGCTAATTCAATAAAGATCATTACAACACAAATGTAAAAATCTCACCCATGAAAAATAAACTACATAAAATTTTTAAGTCTATATTTACTGTATAACACACAAGAAATAGGAAAAACAAATCTCTCCCTGGACCTTAATTAAGTCCACAAGCTCTTATGCACCATGAAATGCGAATACTGCACGATTTAACAAACTAAGTAGTATATAAAAAAACAAATCACATTTCATATAAGTTAACAAAAAACACAATGTTGAATATATTTCAGTGTGAGGTTGTATGAGAAATGATAAATAGGTGTATTAAAATGTGAAATACTGTGATGATAATACCAAAAATCATATAAAGTTAAGCAAGTTCAATTTACAACTTCTTTCGAGTTGGAATGGCAAGATATAATTGTGCAGTTCTGAGAAAAATGTACACAACTGAATTAAGAATGCAATAAATAACAATGAAGGCTATTATCATGATACTCATTCTTTTTGAGTGATCACAATACCTATAGCATAAAAAAAAAATTAACTAAATAGCAGCAATGGGGACTGAAAAGTACTACAGCTACAACATACTCAGTGCAATAAAAGTAAACATAAACCACTGGCAAACATTAACTACTTCCGTACATTAAGCAAAATGACATTCAAAGAGCACAATCACCATAACGAAAAGTGTTTGTTAAGAAATACCACTCTATGCTGCAATTGATTATGCACGTGTAAGGGTATATCAAGTTCAAAACTCAAAATAAAATTAAAAAAAGAACAATTTACTGTGCATGATAAATGAATCCAACAAGCATAGTATTCAAACATATTGACCACAGAGCACATACACCTCTATTCATCAAGTAAAGAGAAAACTTAACATATTTAATTGAAGCCAGTGGTAAATACATAACATTAGTTCCCCCACCAATCTGTGCCAGGGGTGGCATAGCTTCCACCATAGTTGCTACGATATGTATTCATGAAGTGGTTTCCACCATATGCTGCAGCAGCTTGAAAGTTAGGATTGGTGAAATTTGGAGGAGGAACGCTACGATTTACATTGGCACCACCTCGTTCACGTCCCAGCTGACGGTAATCTCGAGAACCAAAACCACCAGCACCATACCTATAAAACATAAAACAAGTTAAAATGTACTATTATTAAGTTTGCACTATTATTAAGGTAACACTTGTTACATAGTTTAGTATTATCAAATACCTATTAAGTAATAAACTTTACCAACATTACAGAACAATTATCTTGTATTTAGCAAAACCCTTTTCTACAAAAAATCTCTAGATTTTATACTTAATAAACTCAAAATTGAAAAAATAAAGTAATAAAATATATCAAAGGAATTCAACTTTTTCTTAAGCCAGCTTTTAAATTAATTTTTATTAAAAGCTTAACATACCTCCTGGCTCCATATTTACGTTGGTTGTTCGATCTATGTTCAACTTGTACTTCCTTAGCTAGACCAGCTAGCCAATCTGGCAATTCTTGACGGGTTTCTGTTATTAACTCTACCAAGTCAACAGCCATGTTTCTGTTCTTTTCATTGAAGAAGGAAGTGGCCAATCCTATAAAATAATCAGAACATTAAAATGATATTAAATTAATAAAAAATAAAGTGTAGCACTTATTCATCTAACAATATCAATTACCATTCAAACATGCAATACAGAACACCTAAGATAAATTTACTACCACTAACTACAAAAAAAAAAAAAAACATACATACATACATGATGATGGCAGTTGTGCAAGCAAGACAAACTGGCACAGGATTTTAAAAAGAGCAAATTAATTTTATTTAATCATTATGTGATAATGGAAATCGAGAGAGTGACACAAAAACCTGCTGCTCAATAAAAGTTGGGGAAAATCTGTAAAATGTCTTGTTTTAGGGAATAAGGGAAACCTTTAGTAATTGGTTACGTTTACTAAATAGGGCACACGATTCCCAAAATGAGCAAGGAAAAAATGTCTTACTTTTAATTAATGCATACTTGAACCAAAAATAGATTAATAGACAGGATGTGAATATTAAAGTGTGAGAAAAAGTGCTTCGTTTTGAATAATAAATTAAGAAAATGATTCACAGAAAAGGAATAACATAAAAAGATTAAAGCTTTTTATGTTACATACATATAAATAATCTGAGCAATTAAATGTGTATGAACAGTATACATATTTAGTTTCACAACAAAGAATATTTTTATCTTGTAAGTAACATTTTTGATCAAATGTAAATTTGTTCTGCTATAAATAATGCAGGTAGAAAATTTTAGTTTGCAAAACAATTACTAAATTTCAGTTAAAATATTAGGTACTAAATATTGCTCTCTGCAAGACGTTTAAAACTAATCTCAACTTAAAACTGCTATGAAAGATTTCTGGGAAATAGAAGATTGAAAAATGTTCATTACTAATTTGATAACATAAAAAAAGGTTCTAAAAAAAATCAAATATTGTCCTTAAAAATGTCAAAATAGAAAAAACAGCACCCCTTTCTTAATTTACATCAATTAAAATTTGCATATTATATGAAATTCAGATGCTACTTTCAATTAATAAATGTTAAATGGGGAAAAGTAACATAGTGCAAGCATGGTTCTAGGGGATATAGACATTTATGATATAAAAAGCAAGTATATATAAAAAAAGATTAATTTATTTTTATAATGAACTACACCTAACACTAACTACTTACCCAAATTTCCTACTCTACCAGTTCTCCCAATTCTATGAACATATTCCTCAATATCACTAGGCAAATCAAAATTTATAACATGTTTTACGTTGGGAATATCCAGACCTCTGGCAGCAACCTACATAAATCATGAGCAAATATAATTTCACTAATAGTAATCCTCAAAGATATACTAGTTTACTATATGTGTAAAGAAAGATAAATAAATAAAGTTATTTATAAACAATAAGAACACTTCTCAAGAAAAAAATTGAAATAATTTCGACAGGGTACCATTGCAATATAAACCTAGATCAATAACATTTCCAAAATATTGATTTATTCCTTTTTAGTTTGTTGGAAAACAAAAAAGAATGTTAGAATATCCCTGTAAAACCAATTTTCATTAAAATATATGTTATCCGTCACTTTTAGAAAAATACAAACGAAAGCAACAACCTTGTAAAATAAATTTACATTCTGGATTGCTAAAAACAGGTTCTAATAATCAGCTGATTTAAAAATAAAATTCAGATGCTTATTATTTTGATTGCAAACTATTAAAAGTTTGGATAAGTAAACTAAATAAGTTTTTACATTTAATGTTAGCCAACAATACATAAAAGATAAGAGAAAAAATACATCAGAGATACAGGCTCATACTTCTTGCCAACAAAACTCTTTACCAACTTTACAACTCTTTAAAAAATTTTTATTAACATTAATGCTATTTTTGAAAATAAGATATTGCAAATACACACTTACAGCAGTTGCCACTAAAATGGGAGTTCTTCCTGTTCTAAATGACCACAAAGCTTCTTCTCTTTCTTTCTGAGATCGATCACCATGGATACTTGTCACTGGATAGCCTTCTTTAGAAAGAAATTGTTCCAATGCATCAGCTCCTTTTTTTGTCTCAACAAACGTTAAAGTTAGAGAGTCTCGTGCTAAAGGTAAAAATAAAATACAATTGCAGAATCTAAAAATAATTCTTTTTTAACAAGCCTTTAAATTTAATTTAACCCACTGGCTGTTATGACACTGATTTCTACTGTTACGAAATAAATGTGAAATTTTTTACATTTTTTTAAAAATTGTGGTTCAGACTAATTACATTTTAACCAATCAGGGTAATTTTTCTATTCAAATTTCTAAATAGGTAAAAGTTTCAGAACACTAAATAAAAATAATAAAAAAAAAAAAAAAAAAAAAAAGATTTTTCTATGTTTAGGAGTTTGCGGGTAGAAAATATTTTCTAATTAGAAGGATGAAAAACTGAGACTTTCTTTACACAGAACAGCAGCTGGGTTAATAATAGTAATAATAATCTGATAAAATTTAAAAATTCAAATATATGTGTTAAACAATTTATAAGTCAGCATTTTAATCATCATGCCATGTTCTTGAATGTTGTCAATATATACAAAAGTTGGAATAGTTTACAAATTCTTACATTTAAATCTAGCTGAAATTATTTGATATTGGTTTGATTTTTAAAATTGAAAGAGACTTTGAACTAAGATAAAACTTGAGAGCTCGGAGAATGAACATTTTATACAGAATTTCCTATAATTGATTGCTTTTTTACAATACTTTCTAAAATGCTTCATAACATGTTTTTGGCCATGATTGCACGCAAAACAGCTAGTAAAATCAATTGCTTCGTCTTAACAGCTTTACTTAGCAAGAATAACACACAACTCTTGAGAATTATTTTCTTAGAGCATTTAATACTACATTAATATAGAATGGTAGGCATAAACAAGTTAAATAAACTTAAAATTGTTAAATAAATTTCTTACACAACATGAAGCTAATAAAAGTTTTATTAGCTTAAAATAGTAATCAAGATAATATTTAACTTACAGTTAACTGTATTTTTCAATCCAGCGGCATTTAACAAATCAAGCAAAAACGATCTTTTGTCATGTTCATCAACCCAAACAACTTTCTGTGTAATATTTTCAGAAGTACTGCCAACACGTCCAACAGCAAGAAAAATGTAATTGTTTAAAAAGTTACGAGCCAATTCCTGAAGGAAAAAAAAGATGCTGAGTATTTTACTCAAAGAATATATTGAATATTATGAAGAAAGAAAAAACACATAATGAATGAAACTCTAGTATTAACAATAAAAATAGTACAAATTTTGCCTGATAATAGTTCACTTTAATTTTTAAATGAATAATATTTACTGTGCAAATTAACAATTTACCGTATATTCCGGCGTATAACTCGCACCCATAATTTCTAATAACTTTTTTTAAATGTTAAGATATACTCTTCGTATAAAGCGCACGAAAATTTTGATTGTACATGTGCAATATCTCGTCTAGTATCAATAGATAACCAGAAAGCCTTTTAGTGTGCGACATGTTTAGGTCCCACCTTACAGATAATACAAAAAATTTGTTGAAAGAATGTAACACCAATATGGCAGTTATTCCGGGCGGAATGACACTATTAGTTCAGTCATTTTACGTATGCTTAAACAAACCATTTAAAGCCAATTTAAAAAAACAGTGGAACACTTTGATGTTGGAGGGCGAGAAAACCTTTACGAAAGGAGGACATATGCGTTATGCAAGTTTGGAAACAGTGTGCCAATGGATATTAAAAGCATGGGATGAAATTAAGCCTGAGATGGTTAGAAAATCATTCAAAAAATGCAGTATTTCAAATAATCTGGTCGGATCAGAAGATGGCTGTTTATTTATGGATGAGAGTAACACAGATGACGAAGACGAAACAGATTGTGATGACGTGCCGGAAGAAATAACGGAAGACGAATATAAACTATTTATGTAATAACAAAAATCAATAAAGTATATAGGTAAAGGTATGTTATTTCTTTAAAATAAAAGTATTTTTCTATAGTTAAATTTGTNTGCCGGAAGAAATAACGGAAGACGAATATAATAAACTATTTATGTAATAACGAAAATCAATAAAGTATATAGGTAAAGGTATGTTATTTCTTTAAAATAAAAGTATTTTTCTATAGCTTCTTACGCTCCCGTAAATTCCAATGTTATTTTTTGTATTAAAAGTGCGCGTTATACGTCGGAATATACGGAACTTTAAAATCTTTTATTTGAAAAACAAATGAGACTACCTGAACTTTTTTAGGAAATGTTGCTGAAAACATCAAAGTTTGTCTTTTCCCTAATGGAGGCATGTTATCTTCAAGAACAATGCGACGTATCTGAGGTTCAAATCCCATATCTAACATTCTATCAGCCTCATCAAGTACTAAATATCTATTGCAGAAAAGCAAAGAGATTAAAAAAAAAAAAAAAAACTATAATAATAATCTTACATTTTATGTTTAGTAAATTTTCACATGCATTGCAAACAACTACAAATAACAATTCAGTATTCCTAATAAACAATGTTTATCATAACTAGGGAAATCTTTCACACACATAGGAATAAAAATCCACATTCACAAAAAAAAAAAAAAAGAAAAAAAAAGGCAAGATTTTTAGATTGCATTCATATGAAACATCTTAAAATTTTCCAATAACTAGTTTATTATGCATTTTTTAAAATTTTTTTTTTTTTAAAGAAAATGAAATTTGAAGCGGGATTTAAGTAATAATTATGCTAGCAACAAGACCAATTACTTAAATATGCTCAAATAAAATAAAAATATTTAATTTTAAAGGAAAAATTCACAATAATGAAAGAAAAAAGGTTTTAAGACTTACTTCACCATTTCAAGACTTAATTTTCCTCTCTCTATCATATCTACTAATCTGCCAGGTGTAGCAACCAAAAGATGGCATCCACGATCTAAATCTTTCATTTGCTGCACTGGGTCAGCTCCGCCATAGACAACACATGGACGTACACGCGACCTATATGAGAACTTACATGCCTCTTCATATATTTGGCATGCCAATTCTCTGGTGGGAGAAAGAACTAGAGCCATTGGATATTGCTTCATACGCCCAGGGTAACGAGTCTGTGGCTGCACCTGTTGTATAGTTATCTAGTATATAAAATATTATATTTCAATAAACACATAACATAATCGAGTTACAAAGATATTGAGCATATAATCAATCGAAAAATAAAATAAGTACTACTAAGAAGGTGTTGGAAAAATCAAGGTAATAGCCATAGGAGTAATAAGATGCTACACATCTTTAAAACTAGAAGATGCAAACATTTTAAATTTTACGAAATTTCAAAGAAGTACTTTCATGCCACATATTAGAAACATTTATTATATCTATAGTTATAGCTGACATAATAAAATAATTTACCACGGGTATATTTTTCGGTGGGCCTTCTTCAAATATCTGGTTCAGAATTGGCATCAAGAAAGCAGCAGTTTTTCCTGATCCTATGGTAGAAAAACAATTTTATAATTTAAATCAATCCAGTAAAATTAAAAAAAAAAATGAGTGGAGAACTTACCAGTCTGAGCACAAGCCATCAAATCTCTTTTGTTCAATATTATAGGCATAGCATGCTTCTGAACAGGAGTGGGGATCTTATAACAAGCCATATCAATATTAAATCGTACAAGTTCTGTCAAAGGCATTTCGACAAACTAGATTAAAAAGAAAACGGTTTCAAAATTTAAATAAGGTTACTTGTTAATTAATATTAGAACATGACAAAATATAATGTTAAAACATAACAAAAACAAACTATAATATTTTTGAAAACTTACATTAAAAAAAATTTTTTTTTCAAAGATTTTTTTAATTCATTTTTTTGCAAAAAAATTAATACATATGCTTTGCCTTTCACTTTATTGTAACAGAAGAGGATGAGCACCCCCCTCCCATTTTCTATCTGAATTGAAACTACACTAGTCTCTCTGGCTCTTGCACTTTCCTCCACGTTGCATAAACTCATGTCCTATGTTATTTTCACGATTCACATTATTTTCATTCGTTGACAAGTGTTGACATTTATGCTATAGTGCAACACATTTTAGGAATGCTTTTTGTTGTTAATATGCAAATAAAATCTCATTTTTCCTCTCCTTCTCAAATAAGTTGCGCGAGTTGCGTGATGTAATACAACGACTTCCCGATAGGGGAAATAGATATATATTTGTTGAAGAAGCTGACTAGTTGTTGGTTGATTCAGATGTGTAGCACTGTGTGTGCGAACTATTGTTTCCTCATATTATGTTTTAATAAATACTTTATTTGCCGGCATTAGCCTCTGTGTTATTCAACCAAACAACAGTGGTAGCAGAGCGTGGTTTACGATCATCATGGAGAAAGACTCAGTTTTTGGAATTCCGAAGTTGACTGGAACTAATTATCATCTTTGGGTCATGAAAATGGAAGCAGTTTTATATCTGAAGAAACTAACGTCGGCATTGATAGAAGAAGCTCCAACTGACCCTGGTAAATTGCAAGTTCGGGAAACTACTAACCAAGATGCCGTATCATACTTGAAATTGTCACTATCAGACGAACAGGCTTTGCAATATGCAGAAGAAAAGAATGCAAAAGCTTTGTGGACAAGAATTAAAACTACCTACACTGGGCTTGAGGGAGATAGATTCAGGTGCCGAACTTAAGAAATGCTGGATTCAGAAGCCGTAAACGATTATATAGCTCGAGCTAAAGGATTATCGACTAAGTGTGCTTCCTTGGGACTGAAAATATCTGACAGAGAATTGGTGTTCTACACGGTCAGAGGTCTAGCTGGAAAATATGAGCGCATAAAACAAGTTTTAAAAACGCAACGAGAAAAGTCAATAGAAGAAATACTTGAAGTCTTAAGGGAAGAAGAAAAAGATTTACAACAGAAATCCCGTGGACATAGAAATTTGGAATCCGCATATGCTACTCAGAAGAAGAGTTTACCAAAGAAAATTTGCTACGCCTGTAGACGACCGGGACATATAGCAAGGGATTGTCATTCGAAACATCAAGAAGTGGGAACAGATAGAGGCTACAAACCATCTACCAGTAGAGCAATAGGTCGTCGTAAACCAAATTTTCCAGAAACATTGGTATCCGAAAGTGCTACTCCAGATAATTTCGCCTTAGTTTCAGCTGAACAGAAAGGACAAGTGGACGAATGTTGGATCCTGGATAGCGGAGCCACGTCTCATATGTGCAAGGATGAACGCTGGTTTGAAACTCTAGATGCTTGCGACAGTAAAATATACCAGGCAGGTAAGACATTAGATACTAAAGGAACCGGAACTGTTAAAGCTATTTCACTAAGTAATAATGCAAGAATTATAATTAGTAATGTATTGTATGTACCAGAATTACGTCATAATTTACTGTCAGTACATGTTTAATGGATAAGGGGTATAATGTAAAATCACATTCAAACTCAGTATTAATTATTGCTCCTAATGGACGCATAGTTTTGAAAGCTTTAAATGTGAATAAAAAATTAGAAGTTAAGCTAAAACCTAATGTTAATAACGAGGTATGTCTTTCTGAGTATAACAAAGTTAAAAATAACGCTGAAATGAATGTAATTTGGCATAAAAGATTGTGCCATTTAAATGCGGATTATATGCGTAAAATGTGCAAAGTGTTAAATTTAAAAATTGATAATGAATTGTCTTGTGAATCATGTGATATTTCTAAGATTACCAGAAAACCTCATTCTAGTATTTTAACTCATCAAAGTTCAACAACTTTAGAATTAATACATGGTGATTTGTGTGGGCCATTCCCAGTTAAGTCTTTAGGTAATTCAAGATATTTTTTAATATTAGTAGATGATTTTTCTGGCATGTATTTTACTTATTTCCTTAAGAACAAAACCGAAGTATTTGATAAAATTGTAAGTTTTAAGCTGAAATTTGAATTTCGTAGTGATAATGGTCTTGAGTTTGTAAATAAAGATCTTGAGTTTTATTTCATTGAATGCGGAGTTACGCATGAAAAATCTGTGCCGTACAACCCAGAAAGTTTGGGTAAAGCTGAACGAGCTAAAGCTAATAGAGTTTTGTTAGATAGAGCTAGAACATTAATCTATGATAGTAAACTTCTTTAAATTTTTGGGCTGAAGCAATAGCCTATGCAACGCATGTTACTAACCTAACTCCTCGAAAAGGTAAAACTGAAGTTCCAAAAGAATTTTTCTTTAATCAAAAGCAGAACTATAAATATCTATGTGTTTTTGGATCTACAGTATACTATCACGTTCCTAAAGCTTTAAGACACAAACGTTCTATTCCAGGTAAAAAGGTATTATGTTGGGATATTCGAATGAAAGACGAGCTTATGGTATTTACGACCCTGAAAGAAATAAAGTAATCGAAGAGCGTTCAGGAAAATTTATTGAGAAATTATTAGGTAGTAGTAATTTGTTTAGTGAGGATAAATCTAATGACATCGATGAATTTTTTAATATCCAAACTAACGTAGAAGACCAAAATACAAGTTTTGAATTTCCACTGGATTTGAAGGATAGCCGAGATTTAAGTGAAACTAAAACTCATGGTCTTCCAGTAGGTGCAACAAAAGAAAAAATTAGGGAATTAAATGAACAACGAATAATTGAAGACGAAAACAGGTTACTAGAGCTAGGTGTACGTCGATCAGATAGAATAAAGGAAAAAGCAAGTTCAAACTTAGTAACTAATATTCCGGGTAATTTTGATGAAGCTAAACGTGATAAAAATTGGTTAAAATGGGAAAAAGCAATGAATGAAGAATTAAATTCTATTCACGAACACGATGTTTGGGATCTAGTTGATAAACCTGAAAATGTAAAATTAGTTAAGAGTAAATGGGTTTTTACTATGAAAGAAAATAAATACAAAGCTAGGTTAGTAGCAGCAGGTTTTAATCAAGTAAAAAATCGTGATTATTTAGAGTCTTATTCACCCGTGTTAAGTACCGAATCTTTGCGTTTGTTGTTAGCATTATCTGCCAAATTAAATTTAGAAGTAAAATTTTTAGATATTAAAACTGCATATCTTTATAGTAATTTGGAAGAAACTGTATATATGACTATTCCCCCAGGTTTTAAACATTTGTATGGTGAAAATAAAGTATGCAAGTTAAAACGTAGTCTTTACGGATTACCCCAATCAGGTCGAAATTGGCATTTACATCTTAAACGGGAATTAGAAAAGCTTGGTTTAAAACAGCTAGCTTCGGATAATTGTATTTTCACTAGAATAGAGAATTCTAAGTATTTTTTATTTTGGAATATACATAGACGACTTAATAGTTATTTATTCAGATTTGCAAATGTATAATGATATAGTGGGAAAATAATCTCGGATATTTGAAGTGAAAGAAAGTAAAGACAATAAATTTCTAAGTATAGAAATAAATAAAAGTGAGAAGGGCGTAACTTTGTCTCAAACTGAATATATAAACTATTTATTGCAGAAACATGGTATGTTTGATTCTAAATGTGTAAAAACACCAATCGTAAGAGGTGAGGATAGGAGTTTTAATTGTTCAAACAAAATGGTTAACCAAACACAATATCAAGAATTAATAGGGGAACTTTTATATCTCTCGAACAGAACACGACCAGACTTAGCATTTGTCATGAGCTACTTATCTCAATTTAATCATAAACCTGAGAAACTACATTTTAATTTAGCTAAAAGAGTGTTAAAATATCTCAATGGTACAAAGGATAAAAAATTATTTTCTAGTAACAAATCCGGACTTTTGAATGCTCATGCCGATGCAAGCTGGGGAAATGCTGAAAATGGGAAATCATTCTCAGGAGAAATTGTAATGTTAGGTGATTCTTTAATTTTATTGAAGAGCAATAAACAAAAACAGTTGCTCTATCTACTTGTGAAACGGAACTTGTTTCTTTAGGTGGTGATTGTAAAGAACTACTGTGGATATTAAATTTATTGGAAGAATTGCATTGTTCTATATTTGTAAAGAAACCTGTGACCATTTCGTCTGACAATCAATCTGCAATTGATTGGTTGAATAGTGCAAAATCATCTTCTAGAACGAGACATATCAATTTGAAACTTCATTACGCAAAGGATATAATTGGCAAAATTATTAAAGTAGAATATGTGTAAACGGACGAAATGATCGCATATTTCCTAACTAAAGCTGTAACTTTTGACAAGCTCACTTGGACTGTGTCACAAATAAATTTAATTGATTGATTGTTAATAAGTTTAGGTTGTATGAGAAATTTAGTATATTTATGTCTTGTATTTAGTGGAAAAATGTGTATTTATTCGCAGGGGGAGTGTTGTTATAATATGCAAATAAAATCTCATTTTCCCTCTCCTTCTCAAATAAGTTGCGCGATGTAATACAGCGACTTCCCATAGGGGAAATAGATATATATTTGTTGAAGAAGCTGACTAGTTGTTGGTTGATTCATATGTGTAGCACTGTGTGTGCGAACTATTGTTTCCTCATATTATGTTTTAATAAATACCTTATTTGCCGGCATTAGCCTCTGTGTTATTCAACCAAACAACACTTTTCATAGATATTTAAAAATTGTGACCTTTTTAATTAGAAACGCCATATTTTTTTGCTTTCAAAAAATAAAATAGCATCAGAAATCTAGATTTCTGTCATTCAAGTAAGTTAAACCGCAACACCAAATATATTCCCTCAATTGAAGCTGTATTTCAATAACTTCCTTTGCTTTCCCCCCTTTTTTATGGGTGGGTGGGGGAGGCAAATTTAGAAGAAAATACTGTTAGATATACTTTAATTTAGGACAATTTACAGTATTAATCATGTGATTCATTCAATAACAAATAAAGTACTCTATTATGTAAACATCTAATATAATTCTCTTACGTGGCTCCCAAATTTTGGCTGTATTTCTTTTCCACCGGTGGCAACGTTTGCTTTGTTTTGTTTACATTTCTATTTCTCTTACGAGGCGAATCGACCAATGATTGCTGCAAAAAATGTCACATGCCAAATCTAGCTGAGGTGGCTCAACATATAGCGCATTTAAAAACTGAAGTAACCAGAGAGCATCAGCTGTGGCAATCTCACACTATTAAGCAAGGCAGAAGTGAGTAGTCTTTGTCGATAGATCTCTATTTCAGAATTTTGTCGAAAGCGTTTTTATTCACGAATTTATATATTACGAATTATACTATAGCACATTTCTAATAGGTTTAACGAATTACATGTCATTTATTTGAATTCAAATTTATTTTAATGACTTAGTATTTTCTAAAAAGACGTAATTGTTTTTTTTTTTTTTAAAGTTGTTATATGGATTTGAATGATTGTTTTGAATTCTTAGAATTTTGTGCATTTGCAATATACCTAAGTTAGTAGCGAGCAAAGTGAGCTTGGTTTGCGAAGCAAACCATACAAGATCGCGTAGCAATTTTCGGGGGTTGGCGAGCGTGAGCGAGCAGGTTGAGATTGACTAAACAATATTGTTGCGACAATCGCAAGAATATTAACATTGCAAGAAAGAACATAAAATGATTCGTAGTATACATAAAAAAGATCTAATATTGACTTTTGGATGTTCCTCCATTTATTGTTAACTAAAATTCTAGCAAGAAAATATCAGAATTAGGCTCTACCAGGGTGATAAACTTAGAATTATTAAATTATTTTTTAAAAAGGCATTTCATTAAAAATAGTTAAAAGAATGTTTGATTGCCACATTAGTATGTGATTTTAAACCACACAAATGTGCATTACTTTTTTTTTAGATATATTTGTACTTAAGTGTATAAACTACTTATAAAATAGTGCAGTACATTAAACTGTAAATGAGATTCAGAAATATTATTTAAATTAATTTTTACCACAAATTATAGTGAACATGACAAATATCTGAAAAGTTATATCATTTGCTACATTGAGTGTCTGTGTAATAAAATTTGCATTTCTATTTGGAAATCTGATGACCACCTAAGCACTTGATAATTAGAAAATCAAATCACAAAGAAAAAAATGTAACACTAGAGTAAAATGGCTCTTATAATCAACTTTTTTTTTTAAAAAAAAGTATACTAATGAAAGGCAGGTCTTAAGATCACTCAATACCTCATTTTTGAAATTTAAATAAATTTTCAAGTATAAAACAAAAATATATTACATTGCTGATTTGATCAGGACAATCTTCACCAGTTGCTTCAACAGGAATGTCTTCATATTTTTCAAAGTTGATGCCAGTATGCCCTTGGCCGAAAAGTTGTCTAAAATTTATAATTTAATTTAATTCATTGTAAATAAAAATTTAAGGCAGTGATTTCTGGTAGATAAGCCACAGATTCAAAAGTCAAATTATAACATGAAGTTTACGCGAACATTCGGCATAAGCAGTGGTTTCATTTTTTGCAACAAAAATTAAGTTTTGATGCACTAGATTTGGGTTCTCTAATTTAAATCCTTGTCGTAGACTTCGAAATGCTTTTAAAATCCTGAACTTATTACATTATGAGGTAAATTGCATATTTAAATAATCCCTTTTTGATGCAGTCAGTCTCAAATCCAGTTTTTTTCTTCTAATTTTCATTGCTACTAACTTCTAGTTTTTAAAATTTCAATATTTTTAACAGAATATAAACATTGAATTACACATTTTAGTAATGTTTCAGCAATGCATTATCATTGTAGTGATTTTTTTCAAATCTTAGTTGCTTCGTCAATCACTTTTACAGTAGTTATCTTCATTAGTCCCAGAACATTTAAATAAAAAAATTTTTCAAATACAATATTTTTAAACACAAAATAAATTTAAAAAAAAAAACAAAAAAACTAAGAAATATACAAATCTTTTCAAGTTCGAATATTGTGAAATTAATTTAATGGGATTCATAAATAGTACTATTGTATAAAATAGAACTTATTCAATAAAAATGTACTTTTATTGAATTGAAATTTACATCTGTTTTGGAGGCTTATCTACCCGAAATTATAGTACATTAAATGTTAATTATTTTAATTAAAAAATCTCCATGAACATCTACAACAATGCCAAACTCTTGGAAAAGCAATAGTCAGAGTAACTTACCAAATATAAGAGATAGCGCAGATCTGCGACCGTATACTCCCCAACCCAGGCGCCATTTTCTGAGTAGGGCAAAAAAATCTGAACTCTGTATCAAATTTTCTGAAAGAGCACAATATTGACTTCCAAAAGAAAATTAGATTGACTCGAAAATTTAGACACCCCTATCTTTTTTTAAAACGCTGTAACTGAAAAAGAAATGCTTAAATGATAAAAATTTGTAATTGAAGAAAAAGACACTGAAAGCAAAGTTTCCTATATATGTACTTTTAAGTCAGTGCTATAGTTTAACTAAATTTGTAAAAGAGAGTTAATTTATTAAATATAATAAATTTCTAATTAGGTTCAGAAATGAAAAAAACATATATAAAAAGAAATAAGCAAGTTAAAAAATTTAATGTCCCGAAAATTTTGTAATAAAAACTATATTTAATTTTTGATATCACTAGTAAAGTTAACATTGACAAGAGTTGAAAAAAAAAAGCCTATAGCATTATATCACCAAATTATCTAAGTTACTTAGAATACACTTAACCTTTAAAGGAAATTAAAAACATTACTCATTTCCACAGGATTCAGTGAAGCAAAATATTAGTAAATCTAGTTTCTTCCTTCTAATAAGTAATAAAAATAAAAAAAAGAATTTTGGAATAAAAAAATAAGTTACATTAGATTATACAGCCCAACCTCGATATCACAAATTTTTTGATATCATACAAAATTATGTCTTTGCTCTATTCTGATAACAGAAAAAAAAAGAAAAGAAAAAAAAACTATTTGCTGAATACATTTAATACTTTATCCTCAATTTTACAAAACTTTTAGATCAAAATCTATTTCCTTATTCCCGAAGAAGATAAAATTTTGCTTTAACTCTAATTATTAAAAACTTTTCTTAATTTTATGAACTATTTTTTTTTTAAAGTTGTAATTAAAAAAGATTGCCATATTTGAAATAGACCATTTAGAAGTAGTCTATATATTCTATTTCTAAGGATTTTAATTTAATCAATATAAATAAATTAATACTTACGAGGTAGAACCAGAAATAATAAAAGAGTTAACAGAATTCGGAGATATATCAGAAGAGGAAGTTGACTGAACATTAGAATTCAATAAAACAAAATTAAGATGGAAAAAATATGAGATGATGACACGGTTAGTCGTAACTTATTTGGAGTAAGTAGACATTATATGACTTTAAAATTGCAAACAGTTATTTTGTCTGAAATAATACTATGATTTTTGAATAATTTGATTCATGATATAAATATCTTGATTTTTTATACCCTGAATTTTTTGACTTCTCCTTTTGAGTTTGTGATAATGAGGTTCGACTATATATATTTGCAAAAGTACTAAAAACAATTTCAATAAATCATAATTTTAATAAAGTAAAAAAACAAGTAATTTTGAAAAATTCTATAGAAACTATTAGAATAGCAGAACAAAATTAAATTTTTTTTTTTAAGTGCATTGACATAACTAGATCAAGGTGCCAGGGTGGACGAGATCAACCCTAGAAACATTCGATTACACCAGTTTCAAAAAAACTTTAATAACATGCACTTTATTTTAAACTTACTGATTATAATATAAAGACTAGAATTTCTGTAGAGTGGCCCTGGCTCAACCTACAGAAATTTTTTAGTCATGTCAATGCCCACTAAAAGTATGAAGAAAAAAAAAACAAATTAACTTAAGAAAATGAGTTGTGGTAATAATCTCTTTATAAATGGTTGTGAAACTCACCTTTCAACTCTTTCGTCGCGTGGCAATGGACGAGACCAGTCCTCTTCCTCATCATCATTGCGCATTCCAGTGCGACGATCCCACCTATTTGAATCTCTACTATCAACTTTAGCTTCTCCATCTCTCCAACCTCGTGATCTAAAAATAAATCATGTAAATAAGGGAATCGCCCATGAATGATAGTATGAGAGCTACCTAAAAAATATTTAGTAGAACGTATACAATTATAAAAATTGCAACAAACAGCAGATAACTAAAAAATAAAAAAAAAAACATTTTATGCATGAAAGGTCAGGCCGGTTCATTGCTATGCAAAAAGCTTATTCAGGGTTCATGCTCTACTTTAAAAATAAAATTCAAGTACTTTTCTAGGACATTTTAAGACTTATTATAAAATTCTCAAGGACTTAAATTTCAGTAAAAGATGGACTAAAATTTAACATTTTAAACTAAAATGTTTTGACGATAATAGTTAGTTGACAATAGATGTCAGACGATAACAGCAGTACTGAAAAATAAGACTTCCATTGCTCTCTCTCTCTCGGAAAGTGATCCAAGTATAAAAAAAGCAAGGGTGATTGGCATCAAGTCAAGAATAAAATTCATGATGAATAAAAACGTTGGATTTGAATTTTGCATAAGGCCTATTTTAAGCTAGGTATACAACCTCTGAATAAGCAAAGATTCGGGCAGAGGACGGGGATGTTCTATATAATACAGTGATATCAATTAGATATTTAAAAACAACTCTGCCGGGAGATTTTTATTTAATATTTAAAGTGGCAAAAGCATTTAGACAGTGAAATTTAAATTGTTCTTAAATATAATTTTGAAATTTTGACCACTTTCAGTTCCACTTAAATCAGTTTAATATGAAGATCGATGATTGATATTAAAATCGCCTGAATAAGAATAGAGATTTTGTCAGAATCTGGGGCAGTTCCCAATATTTAAAATTCCTAAAATCAGCCGAACATACATAAAATCCTAAAATCAAACAGTACATGTCATCAGATAGGAGGGAAAGTCGTTCTCTCACACTTACGCACGTCAAAAGTTAAACACAGAAATAGATCTGTTTTCCTGAGTTTTCGATACTTTTCAAGGTAATTTTGAATTTTTCAAGGATTTATTATCATTTTCAAGTACTCCTAGGGGCCCTTGAAAATCAAAATAAAATTCAAGTACTTTTCAAGGTTTTTTCAAGGCCGCGAGAACCCTGCTTATTTTAACCATATAAATATTGAAATGTAAGTAAAGAATAGAAGAGGTAATATGAAACACTCAGATTAATGTGGGATACCATTATAGATATGTAAAAAAGAAAAAAGCTTTTCATTAAAGTTCATGAGTTTTAGCAATCTCGAACAAGTATACCAGTTCCATTCTTAGTTAATATTTTTTAATGAGAATTTCTTTTGAGAAAGTTTGCTGTAATGAAACATTGAATGTTTGAAGCAGAAAGTTCATATTAAATGCAACAGGGTGCGATCAAGGAGATTCTGATTACAAATTATTTTAATTGATTTTTAACAAATATTTAACAAAAAGTCTAAAAATTGACTATAAATATTAATTATCAAATACTTTTTAATGATAAAGAAACATATATACATACCCATCATTCTTTCTAGGCTGATACGTATTTGTACGAAACTGTTCAGACCCTGGTTTTTTGTTTCGATTATATGTATTATTGAAGTTTCTCACAGTCTTATCACCTGAACATTAAGAAAAAAAAAAAAAAGGTTAGACAATTTATATTTTTTTAATGCATACATTAAGAAAGTAAACTATTCTAACCAGAAGTTGGATCATCTTGAACTCCCAGCTTAAGAGCATCACTTTGGTCAGTAGGCATGCTAGACTGCAAATACTGTTCTTGAATATTCTGTCCCATTTGAGAATAAGTTTGGTTGGCAGAATTATCTTTGTAATTACCTGTAAACAATGGTTTATCAACACATTTTCAAGAAAAGAACTATTATTATTGTTCACATTTAATTCATTTTCTCTATTGAAAAAAAAATTATTTTCTATTTCATAATTTTTTGATAGTGTGCAAATTATAAAGCTCAAAGACCATTGAGTCCTAATTTTTCCAAATTTCTTCAAAAAAAAATTCCAATATAAAAAGAATATCTAAGAAATATTGGAAAATTCCAAAATATTTGGGGAAGGGGGAAAAAAACAAGATGAAAAGAATAAGATGTAAGAAACAAAAAACACTCATGCTTCTAAAATAATTTGTTTTCTGAATTCCAAATTCTCAAATATACAGGAAATATCATTACATAACAATCGAATGTAACGCAAAAATTACTTAATAAAATATGCATAACCTTCTAAGAATTGTACATAAAACTGAGTATACTAGTCAAAAATATAGAGAAGAAAAATGCATTGAAATATATTTTGTAATAAATGTAAATATATTTTTAATGTATTATCATATGTAAAAGTAAAAACTTAACAAATCTGTAAAGTGAAAGTGAAATCTAAATAATAATAATAAAAAAATTCTGTTAAGTTACTGATGAGTTTTTTATTTTTAGACTTCGAAACTTGTTTAAATTTAATGGGTTACTTTTAGCCTACAAGCTATAAATAGCCTGTTAAGGCAGAGTGAAAATAAAATTTTCCAAATTTGTTTTCCAATAGCAACCATAACTTGATCCAACTTTTCAAAAAATATAGCCTAAAATATTTTTTATTTCCTATTAACTGATTCATCTGATTTAAATAAAAAATTTCAAATATGGCCTTTCCTCAATTTCTTATCCAAAATCATTTTTAACGTCTCTAAGCAAGGAATAAATCGCAAACATGCGAACAAAACTGCTCTATAGTGAGAGGGAGAAGAGATTTTGTGTGTCATCTTCATTATATCTAGGCAAACTGTTTTCGTTTCCTTATAAAAAAATAAAAAAAATTATATAAAAAAAAAAATAGGCCTGATCTAGGTTATTTGTATAATATTTTATTGGCTGTAATAAGTTCAAATGATCTACTGATCTGGTAAACAGAAATGCTGAAAAATTTTTCCCAGGCTCAATGGTTTAAAAGAGCTAACTGATTATTAGATTTCACAAGTAAGCCTATATAAACCGATTTGACAATAATGGTAAAGACAAAAAAAAAAAAAAAAAAAAAAAAAAAAAAAAAAAAAAAANGATTAAGAAATATGATCTTTAAGACATTGCTCAATGCAAACAAATTAAAAAATAGGATTAAGAAAATTTAAGCCAAAACTGTACTCAAAGCAAGATATAAAAGTTTGATTTGTATAGTTTTTTGTTTAATATGCTTAAACTAATATATTTTTCAATTTCTTTAGTATATTTAAAAAATAAATAGCACATATAGAATCTCAAAACGGTATGTTTGTTTTAACTTATATTGCCGCAGATACATAAATTAAGACAAATGCTCCAGTAGAAGATCTAAAACACCTTTTTTAAAGTAAATTAAAATCAAAATACGGTGAATCAAACTTTCTTCACTAAAAATAAACATATAACCCTATTCACTGTCCCTACAATACATTGTTTGGATAAATTGTAATCTAATCGAGTCTCATTTTGATATCTTGAATTGTAATAAACTGAAACATTGCAAACTTTCTTAATCACAAACTCTAATACTGAAATACTAAGAATTGAACTAATACATTTTACAAACAATGTAAGAATAATTAATTGGACAACTTACCTCTAGGCTTATACTGATTTTTTCTGTCCCAATCTTGCACTTGATTGTGCCACTCTGGAGATCTCTTCTGTTCTGAAGGTTGACCATATTGATTCATATTCCAGTGTGTGGGGTTAACAACTCCAGGATCTGTTGGGCGATTACGCATGTGAGGAGGAACATATCTTTGTGCTGGGTGGCCTAGATTTTGTCATTAAACATAAATATATTACAGTTTAATGGCTTCATCTACTAGCCTTTATCAAATCTAACCTATTTATCAAACACATGGGAGGTAAATTTAACTCCATTATTTTTACTAACTTTAATTTTTGAAATAATTTTAATAACAAGTTATGACCTATTCCCAGTAATGTTGCATGTGACAATCACTCTATATGAGATATGTTTTACTATCTGATATTGTATGTATAAATGTAGTAAAAAGACAAATATTAATTTTGTTAAACAGGTTAAAAGGCCATCCAGCAAAAAGTAATAAAAGTTATACCAATATTTGATTTTTTTTAGTTGGTCTTGAATGTGGCAAAAAAATTATTTGAAAACATTAAGTTTCAAAAAAGTCCGTGAATTACATACATGAAATTTGTTTAAAAATTGTCTACAATAAAAAAGGATTAATGAAGCCAAATTAATAACTATTTCAAATATTTCAGTTTTTATCAGATTATAATTTTGCTGGTAATTGTATGAGACTTTTTGTCTTGCAAAACTGAAATTAGAAATTTTATAATATCGTGACTGTTAACTTTTGGTGAAGACAACACTAATTATAATATTGAATAGGTCTCATAGTTTTTTTGAATTCAGACACTTGCTTAAAAAAAACTACATAAATATACCAGTTTCATTGACAGCGGATATTTTCTCACCATAGGGTTTCCAAGACTTTTTTCTAAACACGTTTACAAGCACATTTGAAATACACTTTCTAATTTTCTTTATAGAAAATGGATATCGAGAATGCAATATTTGAGAATGGGTTGACAGATTTTCTTTTTCATATTTTAAACCCAAAGTTTCTTAATAAGTAATATCTTACTCACTCTTTTGGGATTATTTATTTGATATTAGTATACATATAATTTTTTAATAATAATCTATTATATTTAATTTAATGACAAAGATACAAGAAGCATGAATAATAGTCCTATTTCTGACTTCCCAGAACATAAAAATTTTGATCGCTTGAAAAAAAGGAGTTTCTTCAATGTATTCTTAGTAAAAATATATTAGTAATTGAAAATTAAAATATGGTAAGTACAGATTACAAGTGTTAAGAAATATTAAGATTAATAAAACAAGTGTACTTTATAGCTTTTGAAATTCACTAATTTTTGTTGAAAACAAAATTTTTAAACAAAAATAAAGTCAAATACAAGAAAGATCATATATTTTTCTTTAAAAATATATGTCATAATCATGATAAATTATAATAACCAGCCTCTCAAAATTATTGGAATGAACCTTAAGTTACAAATTCTAACCATATTAGAGATTTCCACACTGTTTTAATTATACTCACATGAGACTATGGGTATTATGTGCACTCAAAAGGTAGCTGTGATCTTACATCTACTCATATAAGGGAACCAGTGATAGAAATGTGAAAAATTAACAGTAAAAATGGGCAAAATTGATATCCTAAAAGATAAATATCTAACTTTTGATTTTGATCAAGTTATTTTACAGATTTTGTTTATTATTCAGATATCTGCAAAATAAATTAAAGCTACAAAGTTTAACATGGCTACTATCTTTATACCTAAAAATTTAAAATAGTTAAATACATAATCTGAGTATCTGACCATGAATAATAATCAACAAATACTATATAAATTAAGTGCTGCTTCACACATTAAATTATAGGTAAACAAGGGATTTAACTCATACCATTAGGTTGCTTTCCATTTTGTCCTCCATTAATATCCATGTTTGCAAACTAGGAAGGAAAAAAAATGCAAATTCTAGAATTACACAATATCAAATAGAAACTAGATTTAAAATGTTGAAACATGTCTTAGCCATGAGAATATAGCCTTTACAATTTACACAAAAAGAATATCCAAGGAGTAGAATCATATTTAATATTCTGTAACAAAACTTATGATAATTTTGCAAAAATCATAAAAATATTAAATTTGTGTTCTTAATATTAATTTAGGAATCTTAAACAAGAATCAAACTAATAAACTTTTATAAAATAATTTCAGCACGCCTGAATATAATTTTCCAATAACTGACAGTTAAATATTATTATATAATCTTTCTTTACCACCCTATAAGTATTCAACTTTCAATAACACTGGTACATGGAACAATAAATTTTTTAATCATATGCCTCTTAAATAATGCTGACTTGATGACAGACATTATTCTTCATAAACACATAATTTTATGAAGCATAATAAAATTTCTTTGATCTAAACATAAAAATTTAAATTAAGTATCCTATCTAAGAAAGTTCAACATATAACAATGTGAACTACAAGAGCTACATACTTAACATAACGTATAAAAGGGATAAGAAATGTTAAATAAAAAACTTAGAAATCAGTAGAAATTGTGAAATGGTGATAAAATTTAAAAATGTTGGCAGCTAAATACGTATACGTATTGAATATATGATACATAAACATTCAATTAAAATAAATGAGATGTTTAAAGAGATATTTGCATTTAATTAAATCGAAACATAAAGAGATCATAAAATATTAATTTAATAATTAAGGCAAAAGTAACATAAATCAATAATAAAATTTAAAACAACTTTAAAATACAACGTAGTCAAAAATTTTTGAGCCCTACAATGACGGTAAATTTGAGAAAAATACCTAATTATTAAATAGGTTTAAAGAAAAAATAACTTGCGATCAACAGTTATTGATCAAATTAAATTACAAGGAAAAATAAAAAGAATTAAGTTCAAATCCGCTTAGAACTGGGTCAAGTTATTAATTACGATTTTTCACATCGTACTCAAAATATTATTTTACTTATTAAAAGTATAATGATTTCTTTTCTTTCATGAAAAATAAGATTTTATTATTCATAAATTATCCAGGATTTTAATAAAATTCTGATAACACTCGATTACATTGTTTGCCTTCATTGATGACAATGACAGGTTTGACAAACGTTTAGGTTTTATATAAAAATAAATCACCAAATTAGAAATATTGATGCAACAGAAAAATATTACTGCATGACAATAATAACAAATAATTAAACTTACGTTGTTGTATAAGACCCAACATGCCATGTCAACTGGAACAGGTCTGCTCCATAACATAGGCATACCGGTATTTTTATCCCAAGTTGGAGTCGGGCTCATATGCGCCATCTTGTCTTCTTTAAACTGTTATCAAATCAGAACGATAAAATATCAGAAAAGTATGAATTATTCTTGTTTGATGACCAATTATAAACACGTTTCTTTAAAATAAATTAATAATTAAAATTAAATAAAATAGCTTGAATATGTTTTGTTGGAATCATTTAGCAAGTGACACAGTGACATGTAACTAATTCAACTGCAGCACTTAAAAGGAAAAAAAAAAGTAATAGAACAGCAGAAAGGAAGATCGATTGAGTTGCCATTTTTAATAATGAAAAAATTATTGAGATAATTTTTTCAGATTTGATTTTAACCATAATTTAACATAAGATTAGAGTTTAATCAAATGAGCTTTGATTTTTTTCGTTTTTTTTTCTAAAAATGCTTTATTTTTCACTTCAATGTAAAGTTCCCTTGTCTGAGTTGAGTTTTAATTCAAGCTCATTCTTGAAAAATAAAGAGAATTTTTTCTCATAATAAGCTTAAATTTAAAGTTTTAAATAGGACTTCTCAAAATTTTATTTATGGAGTGAATAATGTTTTGGTGCCAAAGTATAATTTCATTAGAATGTTTTGGCAATATATTTCGCACTGCTGATAAATATATTAGGTTTTTTAATGTTGGCAACATCTAGTTTATTTACAAAATGAAACCTTGCAATTAGGATCGTAGCTGTCAAAATAGTGATAATTTTTACCTACCCTTTTATTAGCAACCCAATATTTTGTTCTAAATGTTTGAAGCATATATCTTGCACAGTCTTAACTGCCTTATTTTCTTAGACAATGTCTTTTTCAAATAATTTAACTACACATATTTTTCGACGCATTTGGAAATATATTCTTAGCTGGTGCGTTTGCTTTCATTTTGAAATTTTCTGTCTTTAGTTACCATATTTTGATAGATTATGCTTTAGACAATGTATAAGTATAGTCTATCTCTTTGGTTGAAAAGTTATACTGCCAGTACAGGTAATAGTTTACAATCGGGGGCTCCTCTCATTTTTGGCGATTTGTAAATAAGCGAATATATATGTAAATAAACTAAAAACCAATCGTAAACAAAAATTCCGGTAACCCGAAGGTGACGTCATTGAAAGCAAAGACCGCAAAGTATATTAAGGTAAATAGAAATGGAATTTCAGCATAACTGACCGAAAATTATCACCAAACCATGGATCCCCGATTATACACTATAGTCCCTGTCTGTTTTCCAGCTGTTTGGTATAATAACTTTTTGTTCTTTTTAATGTCATATAGGCACAGAGACAGTCAACCGTAATAAATATTTGATTTCTTAACTACTACGATTCAGATTGTAAGATGCCGAAAAGAAGGTACGATGAAGATCCAGAAGGTTTGTCTGTTCCTCTACCAATTCAGAATTTCTTATGGAGACAGACTAGGTAAATATAGAAAAGGTTCTATATCTGGGAAAAGCTGAAAATTTCACGGTATCTTATTAATGTTTGACATATTCTTAATAAAATTGAAAGAGTTTAATTATTAAGAGTTTCCTTTTCTTAAGGTTTACTATCTAACTTACTTGGCATTCAATAACACTTAAATAATATTTTTATGTTCTTATTTCATTAGCCATAGTGTCAAATTTTAGGGAATAGTGCATTTCCTTAATAGAACTGGCAAAATAATTGTTGAGTTTTGGTAACAACTAGCCAGTAAAATGCATAAAACTAAAAAAGTAATTTATATAAAACCCCATAAAATTTGTAAATTTACAAGCTTGAAAGTTAAAACGTGTTGTCGGAGTTAAATCAAAGGAAAAACTTTCTGTGAACACAAAATCTTAATTAAAAAACTTTATGCAAGCATTGATTCAGTCTTGCAGCTAATCTGTATATTTTATTCATCCTTTGTCCCACCTCATTTTCATGTAATTCATTTGAAAATCACTCTTTTTTTAAAAAAGGAAATATAAAAATCTAATAGACAAAATAGGAAAGCCTTGCTCACTTCTTGTATTTCTTCAAGAAGTTGGAGGAATAGCTTAGACTAAAATATTTCAGATAAGCCCTGTTGTGGAATTCAGTCTCGCGGTAGGCCATGACTGCCTATAGAACCACTTTCACCGAATTGGCATTTTCCCGAGTCCTAATTGGCTACTTTGTGGAATAGACAAAATTATGGACATGAACCATTTGTAAGGATGCACAGCTCTGTGTGGGGGCTCTGAGATGAAGAGGTTCTGGAGCACTTGACATCTGCTAATGGGACATTGACTTTTTTCTTTTATTGTGTTCGATTTTATTCATGTTCTTTGTTAATATTGTAAGAGTTTGTCATTTTCCTTTGTTATTGGAAATAAAATAAAAAAATTTTAAAATGTTTAATTTCTGTATTCTTTATTAATATTTTGTAATTAATATAGGTGATGTATAAAATTTTATATCCTCTGTTTGACATGGCGATATATCATATGATCAAAAATCTCTAAATCAATCAATAATAAATCTATAACCAAGCAAAATGTTAATTCTAAAAAAAGTGCTTCTATAACATCAATAGCATTGCTTGATTTTTAAAATTAAAATAATAAAGATGGATTGACTTAAGACTGACAACTTAAAGTAAAAGCAAGCACAAACCTTATTTTAATTTTTTTTTAAAAATTAAAAATGGCCTGAGGGTTATTAGTTTAAATATAGGAATAAAACTGTAACAAAGTATTTCACTTACATGTATTTAAAAAAAAATGAAAGTGAAAAACAAATCAAATCAAAGAAATGTTCATTTAAGTAAAACATTTGTTAAATGTGTTGGAAAAATCATACTTTTGAAACATTGTTAGACCTTTCAAATTCGTCAAATTCTGTACTTAATAATCATAAAAATAAGTTTGAAACATCATTAGATCTTTCAAATTCTGTACTTAATAAATATAGAAATAAATGTATGTCTTGTTTTATTTATTTATTATTATTATTTTCGTTTTTACTATACAATCGACTAAAGATTAATTAATTTAAAAGTAATACATTAAGCTAAAAAGATAATAGTTTGTTTAAAAATAATACATTTTTAAACAAACACATATTGAAAGGAAATTTTTTTAAAAAAACACTGTTGTTAAACTATTAAAAAGCATCAAAACATTACTTAACTTTTTATTTTATTAAAAAAAATTAGTCATTTTAACTAATAAAGAATTTTTTTTTAAAAGTAACTAATGCAAACATTGTTTTTAATTTTCTCAAAAATAAAAACAAATTAAATAAATATAGGCTTTGTTTTAATTTTTTTTATAATTTAAAAAGACTGAAGCTTTATGGGTTTAAAAAAAAATCAAATTATTATATACTTATGTGCATTGAATGACTTTTCTCCGTTAATAAATTTTCTCAGTAATTAAAATTCTGCAAGTAAAATTTGAATGGCGCTTTTAAATCACTTTCTAATGCCCTCAATTTATGCCGATAATATCACAAATCCATGCCACAGGGTTTCTCTTTAATATTATGAAAAATTTAAGTAAAAGAAAATTTTTGTTGATGAAAACTTCATTTAATTCATAATTAAAGTGAAAAATAGTAGACATGTTTTAAGTGCTCAGAAATAGTGTTCATTAGCACATGATTGGACAATACAAGAAGGATGAGAACAGGTTTAAAATTAAAGATGATAGTACTAGACATTTCTTGACTATTCTTTAAATGTCTTTTATTCAGTCTTGAAGAGTCCATTCTATTTAATGATGCAAGCTTTATATTTTTTATTACTTCTTATTATATTTTTAACAATTTTAAAATGATAGTGAGATTAAGTAATTGTTTCTTACCTTGCTAACTATCTTTTCTTTCATTTATATTTTTTGTTGCAATTTTTAATGTTCACTTGGAAATTGTTTAATATCTTAAAACATATGTTATTCCTCTTATTTAGTCCATTTATTCGACCCAAATATGGAAAACTTCATGAAGCATCTTGTATGGTAAGTTCTTTGAACTTTTAGTGCACTTTTATTAATGAGCTTAATATAATTTATTAATTCCCATTATTAATTTTATTCTTAAAATGTTAAATCATAAAAAAAATTATTTCAGTATTTTTTGGATTTTTTTTCCTCTGAAATTTATAATGTAATTTTTATCATTTTGTCGCTCATGTTTTCTCAAAATGTTTGTATTTCTATAAATGATTTGTATAAGTGATTATGCTATAATTTTTTCAGGAGCAACGTGAAGCATGCAAAGTAAGCTTTTTATAAATATTTTAAAGTTTATATTATAAAATCGATAAACATGTACATTTTAAAATAAATAATTTCCATTTCAGTCCTTTGAAAAAGTACTTGTGCAAAATATTCAGTTCGGTCTTTCACCTAGTCTCACCCAAGCAATTAAAAGTATTAGTAGGTTAGTATAGTTTGATTTTTTTTTTTTTTTTTTAAATTTGTGTAAAATGTTTTTTTTAAATGAAGCTTGTTTCCTTAATTTTTTCATCATTTGTTACTTAATGTAATTTATAACCTTATAAAAAAAGAAACTTCTATATGAATGCCATATGAAAATAATTTTTGAAAATAAAAATTTTTTATTTGTAAAGTAGTAATGTCTCTATCGGTAATTAAGTAATACTGTGAGCGTCGGTGTAAGGGTCCCAGTTTTAAGGAGGACAAAATTAAAGCACAGTATCAATAGTTCTCTAAATTTTAAATTTTTTTAAAAAAAATTATTAAATCTACTAAATATCTGTAAAAAGGTTAATTATTTTTATCTTTTGCCTATTTCTAATACTAAGATGCATTTAAATAATTCATGAAAATTTTCTTTATTTGTCTGAAGTATTAAAAGGGACTTTTTGTGATTTCTAATTATTGCAGGGGTTATGTACCCAANTTTTTCCATCATTTGTTAATTAATGTAATTTATAACCTTATAAAAAAGAAACTTCTATATGAATGCCATATAGAAATAATTTTTGAAAATAAAAAATGTTTATTAGTAAAGTAGTAATGTCTCTATCGGTAATTAAGTAATACTGTGAGCGTCGGTGTAAGAGCCCCATTTTTAAGGAGGACGAAATTAAAGCACAGTATCAATAGTTCTCTAAATTTTACATTTTTTTAAAAAAAATTATTAAATCTACTAAATATCTGTAAAAAGGTTAATTATTTTTATCTTATGCCTATTTCTAATACTGAAATGCATTTAAATAATTCATGAAAATTTTCTTTATTTGTCTGAAGTATTAAAAGGGACTTTTTGTGATTTCTAATTATTGCAGGGGTTATGTACCCAATATCCCCCACCAATTATGCTCATTAGTAGTAATGTTATTAAATCACATCATTAAGTACTAAATTACTGCCATTGACTTCCATATCACAGCTATATAAACAAAACAAATAGGAACAAAATATTTTATGGAGCCATAGAATTTTTAGTTATTGTAGTTGCTTTAAAATAGTCTTAAAAAAACAAAAAACGTTTACTTATAAGAATTCAAAGCTTTGAAAAATATAAGTATATATAGTTTCCTTTTAGTGTAATGTCACTAGAATAACATTACTGTAAATTTTATTTTTAGATGGCGATTAATTCAAGCTGCATTTCCCCATGTAATGCATTGCTGTGCTGCTCTTCTTTATCGACGTAAAGATAGATGCCTTGATAAACTTGGTACAGCTGAAACTAAATTGCTGTATACGCTGCAATGGATAATATTAGATGCTATTGAGGAATGTGCTGATGCAGAAGCAGAACAAGGCTTTTATCATCCACCTAGTCATTACCTATTCCCTATTTCTTCAATTCAGGTACATTACAATTTTAATTTCATGTGTATATTCTATTGAACTATTTTTTTTTTTGTTATTTATTTATTTTGTTTCAAGTATTTTCTGATAGGGCAGAAAAAAAACTTTGTGTAATTTATTGAATGAAATAACTTAAAATATTGAGTACTACTATTGTTATAAAGTTAATTTTTTCCTTTAAATACACTTTTTATTCACTCATGTCATCTGTCTGGTGTTACATACAGTGTCTGAACAATTTTGGTTTTCATATTCCTTTCCCAATTGAAGTATTTCTTCATTTTTGAGGAGAATATGAAATAATTGTTGTAAAGAAAGTATAACACAGGGTGCATAACTTTTTTAAAAAGTGCCTAAAGATGCTTATTTTTCATTTACATTTTTAAAAGGCCCTTAAAGGTGCTTTTTTTTATTCAGGATTTGTAAACAGTGCTTAATTTTCTATCTTTTAAAAATAGATTTTTTCTTTGCCGTGTCGATTATAGTTCTAAATTACAAAAAATGCATGATTTTTGCAATTTTTACTGCAATATTTATCAAAAACTAGTTGTTCTATCATGATTATGTAAAGTTTTTGAAAACGTTTTTGAATTTTATTGGTTTTATGTTTATAAATTAAGAACTTTGAACGATAGAAAAAAATAATTTTTATTACTGCACAGATCTTAATTCTGTTTTTTGTAAAGTGATGAAAAATATTTTTTGAGTGCTTAAAAGGTGCTTATATTTTGTTCAAAAATCTGGCTACCCACCCTGTAACATTTTTAGCATTATTTATCTTTACCTTAAATTTCAAAGATTGTCTTGATTGAAATCTTGATTCTTAAATGAAAAATTTTATTTGCTTTGTGATTAGGTCAAGGGCGCCGGCAGCGGGGTGCAAGAGTAACACTCACGACAAGTATCTCAATTCTGGTNGAATTTTATTGGTTTTATGTTTATAAATTAAGAACTTTGAATGATAGAAAAAAATAATTTTTATTACTGCACAGATCTTAATTCTGTTTTTTGTAAAGTGATGAAAAATATTTTTTGAGTGCTTAAAAGGTGCTTATATTTTGTTCAAAAATCTGGCTACCCACCCTGTAACATTTTTAGCATTATTTATCTTTACCTTAAATTTCAAAGATTGTCTTGATTGAAATCTTGATTCTTAAATTAAAAATTTTATTTGCTTTGTGATTAGGTCTTTTTAAATTTTCCTTATTAATTTATCCTTTTAGGTCAGATTATGTATCTTATGCACTACTATTATCATTTCTAGAAGATAATTCCCTCATTACATATCTCAAATTATAAGAATAACTGCTTTCAGATTAAATTTTCAAAAATAATTTAATCACAACAGTTTTTTAATGAAAATAGTTTTTTTTTATGTTTATGTACTATTACTAAATAGTTAACAACTAATTAAGATAAAACAACCTCTTAGAAATAAGCTCAATTAACATGTTTGGGTAAGTAATCAGTATTCTGAAGAAATGCTGTGACACCAGAAGTTTTAAAACTATTCAAAAGTTTGAAATCTATACATTTTACAGAAATATCAAAGAAGGGCCTCACTGTCCAGGCTATGTACATAAAGCAATCTGTATATAAATAATAAAAACTTATTTAATACTCACAGTTTGTGTCTGTATTTTTAAATTTTTCCACAAAACTTCCTACTTGAGTTTTTTCACAAAAACCTACAATTTTTGAGCGGTTTAAAAAAAATTAAGTCAATGATGCACCTAAATTGATGTTTTTCAATGAGATCAGAGAAAAAAGTTTTAGTCTTAAATATAAGCTAATTTTCTGCAACTATTTATCAATAATTTATTGCTTTGACTATGTAATCTAGATATTTTGTTTGGTATCATTAAGCAAAGCATTATATTTATTAATTGCACATATTATTAAATATAATTTAGTGATAAATATAACTTTTCCTATTAAAAATTTTGAAACTTCTTAAAAATATTAATTTTTTTAAAGTAAAAATTGCAATAAAAATATTTGGGGTATCATAATGAAAACAGGTGACATAATATTGCAATCAAATAATAATATAATTATAATCCAAAAGTGTATTATAAACCATGAAAAATGTATTCAATTTGTACTTCTGATGAAATGTAAAGTTTTATCAAATTTTAATCCAAGCATGAAAATTTAAAAACACCCAATAGGTTCTCTGTGCACTACTGTATTCTTTAGATGAGCAGATTTCGTGTTTTTATCTTTATCAAAATTACATTAGTGCACTTTGATAACATATAGCCTACATTTAACTTATGTGAATTGGTAACGTTTTATAGTTTTTCAAATGATCTCAATTGTTTTGTCATAAAATTTTGAGGAAACCCACTTAGCCAATAATGGTTATTTCTTTTAAAATGGGCCTATCCAAAGAAAAAAAATTTACAGTTTTGTTTCCTGATTTATTTGAAGACAAAATGACTTAAAACAGTTTTTCAGTAAGTTCTTTTAACCAGCAAACAGTGTTGCCACCATTGTCTAACAATTGTAAAGTACTCATCCAAAATGAAGGCAGTATTTATATTCTATTCTAATTTGTAATGTAGAAGCCATTATAATTTATATAAAAAATTTATAAAAGTTTATCTTGAACTTGGGGAGAAATGCAAGTTATTTAATTACTTATCCTAATATGCATCCAACAACTTCATCATGCTACATACTATCTAACAAGAGGTAAAATTGATATAATCCCCAATGTTAACAAAGCATTAGCAAGTAGCACCTGTGGATTGGTGCATTTGATGCCGCGAATCCACAGATCTGCCCAAAGTATTAGTTAAAACAGTTTTATAATACTAAAAAAATGAATAGTAAAATTAAAAGAAAGCTTCATATATGGAATATTATATTTTAAATCTTCCAAGCCTTGTGCCCTTAGGATATATTTATACTGAAATTTTCTTTCTATGCCCCTTTTTCCCATGGGATAATATGGGTAACAATCAGGTAATTAGTTGGTTTTCTGATGAATCTGAAAGTTTGTGCAAGGCTAAGACTAATGTTCAGAGTGTTAATGCAAATGATATTTAAATTTATGAATTGCATAAAAAATGCTGTTAAAAATAATTGAAATTGCTTAAATTGATATGATTGTTATGATCTTTAGTTACGAATTAAAACATTTAATTCATAATTTTTTTGTTGCTACTAAAGACTAACGATGTTTGTTTTTTATAAAATTGTCTATTAAAATTTCTTCATTCAACAATAAATGAATAAGGCATTTCATATGACGTTTCAGAATATTCCCTCTATATATTGTGCTTGGGGTAAAAATAATTATTAAAAAAAAAAATTCCTATTAATTTTTCAAGTGCTTTTGATCACCATAATAATAATATTTTAAATGAATTTTTCAATATTATCTGAACTGCTGTAGTCATTCATTTTTTATTTAATGAGGAAGTTTGATATCATTTCTCTGTTGAAATTGAGAAATTCTTCCTATTTGTAGAATTCTTTTTAGTTGGAAACCCATGTCTTATTTAATGTATCTTCTTCAGGAAAATAAGTTATAAATTTCGTGACCCTAGGCACTCTGATTTTTTTATTTCATTTTATTTTTCACTTCTTTTATTTTTATACCAGACTCTGTATGTAACCCTATTTAATTTCATTACCTGAGTATGTAATAACATGAGAGTTTTGCATATCCATTTCTAGATTTTATACCACCAAATATTTAATTGAATCAATTTTGATTTTTAATTGGTCAATTCTGCATTTTTTTCTTAAATTTATAAATTTCAACAATTTGTTCGGTTTTTCTTCTAAATTTATAAGTATTAACAGTATTTGATGATTTTCTAATAAACTTTTTTTTCATCCTAGGTTTTTGTTTACTTGTTTGCACCATTAGGAGATTTTTTGAGACACTCAGACTTTATGACAAGTTTCCGTTTGGAAAATGGCTTAAAATTGTGGGAATCTCTTTGGGAATATAGGCACCCAAATGTTGCTTGTTTTACTACTCATGTGCTCCCAAAGCGCACATTTTTAAAAGGAAGAAGAGAAAAACAAACTGCCACCAAATTTGGAGATGTTTTTATTGGTGGGGGTATGTAAACATGCATGTTTTATCGTACTGTTTTTGACTTCTACTTAATATGATTGTGAGCAATTTCTTAATCTTTTTTGAATGGAGATTGAGTTTAAACTTTATAAATAATTTGTACCAAGTGGGTGTAATCTGTACTTTAAAATTCTATCATAGCTTTAATTTAAACATAGATATGCCATATTTATAATAATCAGGATATGTGACTTTTTTTTAAAATAATTTGAAAAATTTTGTTTTACAATTGGTTACATTTTATAATTATAATTGAAATATTATTATGATAAATCATTACAATATATTGGAAACTATATCAATTCATTAAAAATTGTTTGTAGTAATACATAATAAATGAAAATTTCAAGAATCAAAATTATTGAAAATGAAGGTATATCATTATAAATGACTAAAAAACAGCCTAAAATAAGCAAATATTACAAAATAATTTTTTTAAATAAACCTTTTAAAACAATTAAATAGTGAGGCCTTATACTTTAAGGGCAGGTTGATAAAATATTACATTGCAGAACAACTTAGTTCACCAATTGAAAAAAAAATTACTCTATGAGAAAGGAAAATTTAAATTTATCTTAAAACAGCTGTTTTTTTTTAAATGTAATTTCCTTTTAAAATTGTATGTACTTTAAGATTCAGAAATATATTTGCAGTTTTAAAATTGAGAATTGGTAGAAATTTCATTGTTATTACAATTTTTGCAAAAATATCTTTTTTACTTTTTACAGAAGTAAAAAAAAAGAAAAAAATGCAGTAAAATTTCACTCTTCTTTATTTCCATTCTGAAGAATAATAAGATTTTTAAAATTTCATTGAAAAAGGTACCAGGTAGTTATATAATTTTGTTAATTGAAGCTTATAGCACTGCAATATATTTACAATAAATTTTAAAAATATAAAACTGATAAAAAAAATGTAAATAATCTCATGTTACTATGCTTTATACATTTTTTAAATCAAAGATTTTTTATTGAAAAATAAGTTAATATAAATCATGATTTAAATCAACGAACCCTGATATTAATATTAGTAAACAATTGATTGGTTTTAAAATAAATTATTGCATACTGCCCATGATAAACAAATTGAAATCTGGTCATTTGGATGAAAAGTTATTCAGGTTATTTGCTTTTTTGTATGCTGTACACTATCTGATTTAATAATAGCTGCAAGTTTGATTATTAAATAATGTGCTAAACACTTATTGCTTATTTACATTCTTCTCTAAGTTCCAGAGTTTTAAAGTGGGTGTCACTAATTTTTCTGTTCTTTTATTGTTTTTACGTCAAAGATAAATCTTTTGCATAAAATGTAACCACCTATATTATCATAAAAAAATAAATGGTGTTCACAAACTTTGTGAAAATTGATTTTTATTACCTTTAAGTTGTTATTTAGCATCACACTTAGCAAAAAATATTAAACCTTGATATTTAGTTTGGGATTAAGAAAAACATAGCCATATGTTGTGCAACATCTGTATTTTTAAGATATTGGAAACTTTCTATGCTTTTAAATGTTATAGTCTCTTTGAATTTCATTTCTTATGGTGAAATATTAATTTATGAATTTGAACAATGCTCATGATGTTTTATTTATTTCTATCAAAATTTATGGGCTTAAGTTGAACTTATTTTTATTTTCAGGTGCTGCAAAACGCTTGAGTAAAGATCAATGCACCACATCTGTTGATAGTAGTGACACTGGGCCTACTGTAACAAGTCCTGCATCAACTGGATCTGAAAATGTAAACTTTTCTTTGAGATTTTTTGAAATCTTTTTTCTTTCTTTTTTTTGTAGTTCTCTTTTTAAAGTTTCATCGTAATTTAGTAACTTTTATTGTATTTATTCCCGGTTTTATTTATACATGTAAACTAGTGTCTACAAATACCTGGTACCCAGTCCCCGTAACTGCTAGAAAATAATAGCAATGTGTTTTAACTTTTTATAAATATACAGCTTCAAAAAGTACTAGAACTAGTAATTAAATAAAAAAATGAATAGTACTTTTTGAAAGAAAAACAATTAACTTTTAAGATATACTATTCATTGCATTGAATTTAAAAATTTTTGCAATTTAAAAATTATGTTTTTAAAACTTTTACAAAATTGATATCTTAGAAAAGAATTTTTAAAAAATTTATTGGGAATCATGTAAGCATTTTGCATATCACTTTTTCTGTGTGTGAAATGTTTTATGCTTTCAAGAATAGTTATATGTTCTTTTAAAATACAGAAAGGAGAAACAGAAAGTGACAAATCATCGCCTAAAGAACTTGAGCCTAAGAAAGATGATTTTTTTTGTGAGTTATGCTCCACTCCAGCTGTAAAATTAAAGGTACGTTATATTCTAATTTTTTTTCACATTACATTTTTTTCCTCAAATGTAGTAATTTCAGTTTATAAGTTACGAATAGTGAAAGATCTACTTTTACAAAAAAAAGTAAGATGTTTTTGAGGTTGACAGATGTAAAAATATACACCTAAGGTAGAAAATGGGGTTATGTTTTGCACCCAAAATAACAATTTATAAACCTCTATTTCAATCTCATTTACTCCTCATGAAATTATCTACACCTCAAGTATACTTATTCGCTTGAAGTGTAGAAAAAATAGCCTGTACACATCAAAAATTAATCTCTTTAAGCTGCTTGCTCTAAAGTAGATTTCCAACAACCTGAAGTGTGAACAAAACAACTTCATACTCCTTGATTATACACCTTGAGAGGTTGATCTCTAAAACTGTTTTTGAAGTCAACTTCAAATAAACCTTAAATCAACCTTGACTCCTCAAGACAACTTCAAAAACACCTTGCATTTTTGTAAGGATCATCATGTATAATCAAAGATGACATTAACTGCTCAATTGGAAGCAAAGATTCTAAGTTTAAATTGTTTAGGGTACTGAAATAATAGGAGTTAGTAAATTGAAGGGAAAGAACTGTAAATAATCTCCAAAGTGACTGTATTATTAATAGTTGATGGAGGACAAAGTTACCCAATACACTAGATAAGTTACATAAAAATCGAATATATATGATCAGGATAAGAAGAGATTATAAACAAATATTTACATTATGAGGTTGCATATTAGGGTGCATATGAGGTTGCATAAACTGCATTGCCCAACATGCATGTGAACATTTCAATCAAGCAAGTAGTTTTCATCTTAACTTGCCCAGCAGGGCAGGTATGTATATATAATAATAAAAGTCTTAAATAAGACCTCCAAATTTTAAGGTTCCTCAAAATTTGAGGGTAAATTATGACCCTCAAAAGATCGTCGAGGTTTCAGATGGGATGAATAAACGGCACCTAAGGAAGGGGGAAAATAAAATCGATTATATTTGAAAAGTCCTTATTGTTATTGAGTTTTAATTATATAAATAAAAATTTATAAATTAAAATTCTTTGCTTTTTTTATTCACTTAGTCATACTTATTTTTATTAAAAATCAATTTCCCCTAGCTCTGTGCATGAGAAAATAATTAACATAATGTAAATAATGAAAATAAATATGTTTAGATGGCAATGTGAAAGCAAGCAAACACAAGCAAAACATCATGTCTATCACATTGTTTTAAAATCACTTGGTCACTTGATGACAATCTTCTGAACACTCGTGGAATAAATCATTTGAACTGGTTCAGTCAGTTTCTCTCTTATCAAAATTATGCAAAGATTTGAAATTCAATTAAAGGTGCAATTGTACATTTTATAATCTTGTTTTTTTTTACTCTATATTGACTCTTTATCTTAAAATTTCTATATTAAACCAATAAACTATTTATTAATTACAATATTCAAATTTATGATACTCCAAAAAGCAAACGAATGTATACTAATGGTTAGTCGAATTTCTGCTAGATCATAGTTTTTCTTCCCCTCAGATTTGAGTTATGGTGAATTGATTATAACTACGGTTGGTTGTTTCTACTTCATTTTTCAAAAATATCCCTTAAGTTTCCTATTATATACCCATCCAAAATTGAGTAAAATGTGATTTTTTTTCAAACTTTTACTAAAATTAAAAATCCATTTGTAAGGAATGTCTCATAATCATCTTCATTTCATAAATAAAGCAAAAGGCAAGGATGTAAAATGAAAACAATCAATTAAACTAAGGTATCAGGAGAACTGGGACCTGCGCTCCTGCAATTGACTGGGCGTCATTTACGGATTCATTTATGCAATTATGTTATTTTATTTCTGGTGAATATTTTAAGCCATTTTTGTAAGGTAGATTAATCCATAATCAAGTCTGCTCACTATCTTAAAAGCATTCTGAAAATTATGGGTTTATTTACAGAAATACATAATAAACATACTATACTTCTGTAAATATTAGATTGTGTTCAAACTGATTTTTTTCTTCTTTTTTTTAACGGTATTTAGAGCAGCAATTATCACTCTTATTTTTATTATAACTATTTTTTAGGATGATTCCAATGTCATTAAATGCAGTTGTGGGAATATTTCAATTCACGACACACCTGATGTAAAATTGCCTGAAACAGCTCTTGAATCTGCACTCAAGTGTACTCCATTAAAAACAGAAAAAATTGACATAGCAATGGCAACATATCTAGATGTGGCAGTCTTACGCTGTTTATTTATTTCACAATGGTTGGAAGAAGGAATATTTTGGGCTCTTAAATACCTATTTCAAAGGTAAAACTCCTTTAAAACCTCTGTTTTATGCATTTATTGTTGAAGTTTCTAATTCTTTCAACTTTATTAAGTATGTTAATAATTGGACCTAAAGTTTTAATGTTCATTAGATTGAAAGAGATCAAGGAGTTATCTTCTGACGTTTCTTGCATTCGTAAGCGAAGTTTTTCCCTTCCCATTCCTGAAATTGAAATATCACTTTACCAGTCTCCGGAACAAAATAAGAAAGAGTACACTCCATCAGGTCTAGAAAATATATTCACTGTTGACAACTCCTACCAACCTCCTAGTCACCATACCAGCATGCATGAACTTCACCAAACTACATTTGACATCCCCCAAGAAAAGCAAAGGTCAAAGAGAATGAAAGTGAGTGACTTCAAGTCATTTGTGGAAGAAAAACTCCTGGACAGGGCTTCTGGTAACTATTCATCTTCACCTCCTGAAGCGCCTGGAGTATCAGTATCAGAGCCATACCATGGGTCTGGATTTAAGTCTTGCCTCTCATCAGAGCATTTGGAGATGCAAAGGCCTAAATCAGCTCTTGCAATGCTCGACCACAAGCATTCGGAAGACACGGATTCAGCAGAGATGATTAAAGTAGAAATGGTGAGGGGACGCAGTATGCCAAGTTTACATCATTATGGCGAGCATAAGTTTGATTCGATTCCAACGAGTGTCATACACCAACCTCTATCTTTGGGTGTGAAAAAAATGCCAGCTTATCATACATTCAGTGTACCAAATCCAATAATTACTGTTACAGAACATTCTCCAGTTGCTTCAGTACAGTTTTTTCTGAATCAGGTGAGATCCCTTTGTTCAGTATAATTTGAATTTCAGTCACATAACGTTAGGAATTAGGTGTTTAAATTCTTGGAAAAACTTTTGTTGCAAGTATTTTATTGTTGATTTGATCTCAGCAATTTTTTCCCCTTTCTTTTAAAGTTAAACTTAGGTTGCTCTTTTGCTAATAAAAGTTGAAGCCTCTCTTAACTGATTTAGTTACTTTTTAATAACAAATTGATTAACCGTCTATTAAGTCCCATTTGTTGATATTACAATCATCTTTACTGCCAACTTAGATGGTGGTTAAGAAAGTTAGCAGTTTTAGGTAAATTAAAAAAAAAAAAGGGAAATTTCCTACAACTTAGAAAAATTCCTGTCAGCCAAGTTGTTTAGCTATGTATATATCTACCTACTTATAAAATGGTTGGGATATATATATATATATAAAATGTAGCAATTATATATATCTTATAAATAATAAATTATTATAAAATTATAGTTGAAGTATTATATTTATTAATATTTCAGGGATAATATATTCTTTGTTGTTGTTGTTGCTAATTCCCATCTGGTCTGACGGGGTCAGAGCAGATCAATAAATCCGTTGACATTAAGAAAATCCGAAACCAGACTGGGAGAGGAATGAATGTCATTCCAGTCCAGCCCTAAACAGTTTAAGATGTGCTCAGGTGATACCTGGTTTTGTTGGCATTTAGGGCAAAGAGGAAAGATCTTTTGATTAACAGAAAATGTGAGACTCAGGTGTCCACTGGCCAGTCGGGATAAGCAAGTGTTGGTTTGCCTGTCACCAGGAAGAGATAGAGAGAGTCCTGGTCTTTTTGCTTTATACCAGTAGTGAGTAGGTGGAAGCAGCCACTTTTGTTTGTTCTGGGCCTTTTGCCTTGCGAAAAGTTCAAGGTATGTAAGCTCTGAGGTGGAGGGGACTGAATGGTCTAGTCCCTTCTTTGCGAGAGTGTCAGCCAACTCGTTGCCGTGGATATCGATGTGGGACGGGATCCATTGAAAGTGGGCCTCATGCTGCTGGGAAATGAGCTTTACTTTTTGTAAGATCGAAAAACTGGTTTTATCTCCAATGAGGGGCCCAATTTTTGAGGTGTTGAATTGAACTACGGCTGTCAGATAGTATCCAAGTATTTCCAAGGCTCCCTTCACTCAAGATTTTCTCTAGTCCCCTGTCGATTGCAATTAGTTTGCTTCGATAGACGGAGCAAAAATCGGGATTTCGTTGATGAAGAGTGTAGTTCTCTCGAGGTGTTTCAATAAATAGAAACAACGATGGTTCATATTTATAAAGTCGCTTATTAGTAGTGAAGAAGATGGTTATCGATTTGGTTGGGTTGAAGCTCAATTTGAGTTCATCTGTGTACTTGGACAGGGCTTCTAGTGAGTTGTTGAGTCTCGACTCAATCTCAGCAACATCGTCACCGCTACCCCAAAGAGCAATAATATATTCTTTGTTGATTTTTTAATCAATTCAGAGTTGTGAGTGAACCTCGTTCAATCACATAATTACTCAGAAATTAACCGTATTGTAAGACTTTTATCTCTTTTGAGGGGGGGAAAAAACATAACATTCTTAGAAATGTTTTAATGTGTAAAGAAATCCTCAAGAACAAATTAAAAAAAGATTAAAATTAATAATTTGTTATTTTTTATAATTTTAATTAGTTTTGTAAGTTTTCATTACAGTTGAAGAAGCTCAGTTTATTATCTCAAATCAGTTTATTATTTCAAATCAGTTTATTATTTCAAATATCAGTTTATTATTTCAAATATAATTGTTAAAAAAATTAGTTTTAAAAAAATTTAAAGCAGTTAAAATATAAAACACAATAAAATAATTTTAAAGTTTTGAAGTAAACTCTCCATTTTTTTTCCTCCCCTCTCTCTCTCTCTCTCTTTGAATTCCTCTTATCATATAAGGTCAGACTCAATTTACACAAAACTGTAAATTCAATTGAGTATTTGCCAGTTTTTTTTTTAATATTTTTTGTCGTAATTCTTGAATGTGTTACATGATTTTCACTCTGTAACAAATGAGATAGAAAGCATGCAATTCGAACTCAAATAAATAATTTTAATGTGGTATTAACATTTATATCCAGATTTTTTTTCTTCTTTTGTTTGAAATTTAATGATGTAAAGAAAAGTTTTTCTGTCTCCTTATTTTCAAAACTTAACAACTCAGTTTTTAAAAAATATTATTATATTTGTATATTTTTTATCATATATTTTAAACTGTCAATTTTTTTTTAAATAAAATAATTTGATTAAATGTTTTCTAGAGTTACTAATTACACCAATAAATGTTAATTTCAGGATTCTGTTAATGGTCAAAATGATAGTTCTCCTCCTGCAACTCCTAATCCATCAAATCAACATTTCACAATAACACGAAGCCAAACTGACTCAAATATTAAATATGATTCAGAGAGCAGTTGTGAGGCAACAGGGTCTACTTATTATATTACTTCAGATGGCGAAATAAACTTGGAAGTTGTCTTAAAGGTGCTTTTTTATGGTTTTCATTTGTTCATATTTAATTTCAGAAATTAATGTTGTGTGAAATAAATGAAATTTATTTATTTTTAAAATTAAATTGCTGTGTATATTATTTTATATTACTTATTTATATTTGTAGTAGTTGGCGGGAACTGTCTGAAAAGCATTTAGGTTCGAACATAAAAATTATTCAAAGTTAAATTTTTATAATTTTTAACCAGTCAGTTCAACATGAAAGTAAATTTTATGAAGAAAAGTGGACTTAAATGAATTATTTTGAAACTGCAGTTGAAACTTGAGTTTATGAATACTAGTTTAACCCTTTATTTACTCCCAAATTAATAAAAAAATTATTGGTAATGTGTGAAACTTTTGTCCCATTAAATAATGTTTATTTTACACTTTGACAAATATTTTTTTAATATTTAACAATATTTACTTATTTTTCATGAATTTTTTGATTTGAGACTTATGACACATTATAAAGTTTTAACTAAAGTTAAACATTTAAAAAAGCAATTTTATTTATAACTAGTTAAAAATATTATCAAATCAATGAAAAAAAAAAGACCAAAATTAATCAAGGTAGAGAGATGAGAATTGAAGAATCATAAAATGGCATTCTCAAATGAAATTTCCGCTCTTAAATAGTTCCTTAGATAGTTGGTGTTCAACTTCAAATAATCATGTGTTGTCAACTAGTAATGATAGGAGGAAAATCATATTGTAGGGATTCGAGTGGGATATTTTGTCCTATATCACTGTTATATGGAAATAATATTAATAGGACTACTATGCATAAAGGGTTAAAATAACTTATATGAATTATATCTTATGGAAGCAGTTTTTTTCTGTCATGAAACTTCACAAAATTGTATGAGTTAAAACTGTTTATGCATTTCATAAAAAAATGGATTTACATTTTGTGAGATTCTCATCAAAGTAGTCAGTAATGAAAGTGCGCATCTCTAGTAAATTTGTATAAACCCGAATGCATTGAAGAAGTTACATCTTATTTTATGAAAATCTTTGTGATAAAATGGTAGCCAATTTTTTTAAAATATTAGGACAGAGGGTAGTTACTAAAAAAATTAACAAGCTTAACTTTTTAAAAAATAAGAATTTTAGAAAACTGCTTATTAAATAAAATGCTGAAATAGACTACACAATTTTGCTATTACCTTATGATGAAAAGAAAAGTATTGTGTTTTTACGAAAGAATGAAATTTTTTTCATATAAAAGACAAATGTTCAATTCAATGTGTACTGGTGATTTTTTACCTAGATAATAGCTGTTCATTTTTCAAAGCTTTGTCTGGTACCTAGTTAACTGATAAGTAGGGAAAAAAACTTATAGTTTGCATAATTATATAAATCTGGTTGTTGATATGTATAGCATATAAAAATTTTTACTGAAAAATAAAGATTCTATGAATTTTTGAATTTTAAAATTATTATAAATTTGAGCATAGTAAGATTTATTTTAAATATTTTTTGCTGTTGTTTATTTCAGGCTGTTCATTCTGTTACGCTTGGTGATAGCGCATTATCACTTCGTGTGTGTGAAATAGCTCTTAATTTGCTTGATCTTTTACTGTCCTTTGGTATAATTACGAAACAATCAGAAAAAGAACGTGATCAAATTGACAAATCTGAGGAAGCGTTGATAAGCACTCCTGGAACTGACATAAGCACTATGAACCAATCAGAAAAGTCTAAATCTAGTTTTGATAAGAAAAAAGATGAGCTGACTTTGCATCATCTTTTTATGGACAGTTTATGGAGGTAAAATATGCATTTATTTTATCTATTTGTTGATTTATTTTATTGCAAGACGACACTAAATAAGCTATGAAAGAGATAGGAAAAATGTATGTCATGTCATAATCCTTCACATAATATGTAGGTAGTCCATATTTACTATTTGAAAACTAAATTATATTTCCTTTTATCTTCTCAATAAATACAATATTTTTTTTGGGGTAAACCTTAGCATTTGAGTGGAAAATTAAATTCCAGAAATAAATATTTTTTCTTTAATACCTTACATACATGCATAAGTTTTTAGAAATTGTTAAATGCTTGTTGCAATGTTTTAATCTTACTACCTTGGACATATAGCAATTTTTAGCTAAATCACTGATTCTTTATTCATTCTTCATGAAGTATATGTTTAATTATCACTACATTTTTTGCCCGGAAAAAGCGCCTTGATTGGTTTAGCCTTTGTTATTCTATCCTTATTTCAAAAATGAATAATTTTCTAATTTCAATCATGAAATTTTTTCTTTTTTTTTTGCTACTGACTGTTTATTAACAAAGTACAATGATCTTTTTATAAATTTTATTGTTCTTATTGGATTAAAGAAATAATAAACACATAGCAAATTTCAGTCGTCATATTTTGAATTTTTTTACCAAATTTTCAAATTTAAATACAATTTTAAATCTGTATTCAATTCATGAATAGGAATTTTTCTACATTGTATTTATCTTTGTAGCATATTTGTGTCTTCCTTTGGGTATGATAACTATACATATTTTCAAAAATATATTTTCAGATAAAAGTTTGTCATATGCAACTAATTTTTTGTTTAAATCTATTCTTTTTTGTTTAATCTATATTGGATAATGTTTTGAAATGTAACTTAATTTTTTTTTCTTTTAAAAGAGGCCAAAATTTTAAATTAATATTATTTGGAGGAATAAATATTAATTACAAAATAAATACTAATTACAGTACAGAACCCGTTATTCGGAAATCAGAAAACCGTAAAACCAAAAAACCGGAACGAAATTCGGTACATTTTCCCGCCATTTTTAAAAACATTTTTTTTTTATTTTGCCCTTAAGATTTTAGGATTTTTCTTTCTTTTTTGAAAGATGTTTACCTTACCATCATTTTGGAAATAATCATTAGTGTATTACTTCATATTTTTTTCTTCTTTTTAAGATTATTTCCAAATATTTTTTTTTAGTTGGGTTTAACAATAAAAAAAACGGCCTTTTGTAGCGATTCAGAAAACCGGAAAAATCAGTTATCTGGAATACCGATCGTTCCGGATAATCGGTTCCCTACTGTACAAACATAATATGATTTGAAACTAAAGTTTCAAATTAACGGTATATATTATAGACAAGTGAGTAAAATTTCACAAATTATTTTTTTGTTAACTATAAAATTATTTATAGCCAATTGTTTAAGCCTTCTTCAACTATTCTTTAAATACTTATTAATTATGTCAATATTTACTTAAGTTTTTTGCTTTGTTCATTTTTAGTTTTATTAAATTTTGCCTTTATTTATTAAACTCAAATTGTGTTTTTGTCAAATTTTTTTTTATTTCTAAAAATTGAAATAAAACTGGAATTTCTTGCAGAATTTGCAAATATCTTGGTTGTCCACTAAGCTGTCAAGAAGGACATCGTAGTCGACCAACTGCTGAGTTACTTCGCATGCAAATATTGAATGCATTTAATGGACTATTTGAAGCAGATAAGCAACAGTTCAGAAGTTTTCTAAGAGAAGTAATAAATTCACGTCCTCTGACTGAAGTGATAGATTTTTTTCACAGTTTTGTTGGATTCTGCATGGAGTCAGGATCTCCAGTTTCTCCCTTAAGTATGTTTTAATACACATTCAAGATTTATTTACTCAATTTAATTTGTTTCACTCAATTTGCTTTTATACCACTGAACTCTAATAACAAAAAGTAATCCAGGGCTGATTGTGCTCCGGAAAAAACCGGATTTCCGGAATTTTCGCTAACAGTGATCCGGAAGTTTCCGGAGATCGATGGTCCAGACGTTTAAAAAAATCATTGATTACAGAAGTTTCCGGAAATTAAATTTTCAAATGTGGAACTTAAAAACACAGTTTATTTTATTTGTTTGTAAGGGAGAGCCAGAGAGATACTTTATAAGTTTATATTCATGATTAATATTCATTTTTCATCAGTAAATAGTTGTTATAATTATAAAACTCAAGAACGAAAGACATATTTGCAAATTATAATTACTTCTCCAGGTCATCATAGGCATGTGTAAATGGTATAGATATGTGTGAAATTTTAAACATATTTTAAGTAAACTAAGAAATGTTGAGAAAAGGGAAAAAAACTTGTTTAAATTTTTTTCTAATTTTTCAATTTAAACTGTTTTATTTTTTTAACTCAAGAAATTTTCCGGAATTTTGACTTGGGTTCACAATCACCCCTGGTGATCTGAATAATAGCTCATTTGGAATCTTTGAAATAACTTACACAACTCTTTAACTTCGTATAAACTCACAGATGGATGTTTTAATGTTTAATCAAAATAGAAAAGAAACTGATTAAAAATAAATTGAAGTAATTCTTAATCAAAAATGAAGATAGTGTTTAAGAATATAAAAGACCCACACGATTATATCAACAAAAAAGAGCATGTATATATATATCTAAGGTTTGCAGTCATGTATGTGTAAGCAGAACAAACAGGCACAGGATTTATTTTATTTAATCATTTTGTGATGTTTGACGAGAGAGAACGAGCCACCATTTCATCTTGCTCCAGCTTAAATGTTAGGGAAAATTTTGCAAAGAAAATCCATGAAATGCTTCGATTTAGGGGGAAATGGACATCTTAGTAATTATAATTGGTTTTTAAATAGTCGTGCGATTCCCACAAAGAGTAAAGGGGAAAATGTATTACTTTTAACTAATGCATGCTTGAGCCAAATATAGATTTAAGGACAGGATGTGAATTTAAAAGTGTGAGAAAGTGTTCCGATTAGAATAATAAATTAAGGAAAGAATTTTCAGAAAAGGAATAATATAAAAAGATTATTTGAAGCTTTTTATACATATATACACACAGTGATGCTCCTGTTATGGACACTCCTGCAAAACAGACGCCTCTCAATATGGACATATTTTTAATTCCTTGTGAATTTCTATGAATAAACCATTATGTACATTCTCTGCAAAGCGGACACTTGCATAACCGGATGCGGACAGTCATTTTTGCCCTGAAACTTTATCTTCTCTTCAAACCGGACACTTCTTTTTCTAAATTTGAAATAATAACTATTTCTGCTTTAAATTACAAGAAAAAAAACTATGCAACTTGACACCATTTTTAAAACTAGTAAATTGTTAAACTATTTCACTACTGAAGAATCAATCTTTCTCCTGTCACCTTGCCCTAACTTTGAAAAGAAAGGAGAGAAAACGATACTGCTCTTGTGAAATAATTCAGACAGCTGCATCTTTTGATCTTTTCATCTGGACTACACAGGTTATGTGACCCCTCAAGTTGAAATGAAGTCTTACATGCTCTCAATGCTTCTTCCCCACTGAAAATTTCTTTCATTTTCTTATTAATTTGAAGACTGTATTTAATACAGCTGGGTTAAAAAAAATGGTCTGACGCTGGATAGGCTTCAAGCCACTGCTGGGGGAGGGGACTCTCATCCAAAAGTGTACAAATGTGCTCTAGTATTGACTTCAATGGCAATTTTTAATATTTTTAGAAATTTTAAAATTTATGTATTAATATTTTAAATTTTAGATCAAAAGAGAGCAAGTACATCCGGTAGCCAAGAAAACAACTCCCGACATTCTTACGCTAATAATTTTGGTGCTGGATTTGGAAAACCAATTTCAAGAGATGCTGAAAGTCTAGTTATTCAAAATTCCTTTAAAGCTGTAGTTTCTCGCTTGGTGGTTGCTAGAAAAGATTTGAAAAGTCAAGAAAACTTAGTAAGAAGATTTTCTTTTCTTTATATTAAATTTCAAATGTGTTTTTTGTCATATATTTTTTTTTATTATGTGATACTTTCTTATTAACTTGTTAGAATGAATATCTTGAAAATCTACTTGTAACTTACTCGTAAAAAAGTTTGGAAGAACTATTATATATAAGATTGCATCAGTAAAACTTATTAAAATTGTGTTGTAATTGAATCAACATGTCACATTTAAAAGTCTATTTTCAACTGCAAAATACCGCAAATAAAAAATGATGGTGATAGGCTGTTCTTTTCTATTATGGAACATATTTTTAATTAACTTTAATGGAACATATTTTGAATTATGGTTTCAACCTAAAAATTGATTAATAATTATGGTGAAATGTCCAAACAAAGTTCAATTGTGAGATTGTACTTGAGTGATTAATGTTAAGAGATAGCCACTATTCAGAGTTATCAACAAATTGATTATTTGAAAATTAAAGAAAACTGAGACATTAGATTCGTTCTACTAAAATACTTATTAAATAATGATCACTTTTATGTTAAATATTTCCATTTTACCACAGTGATGTAATGTCGTTAATTTTCACATGCTTTTTTACTACCCTCCATAACATCAGAGCAAGAAAATCTTTACTTGCGATAACGACTCATATTTTGCTTATTCATTTACCAAAGTTCTCCTTCAAGCATCTCAACCCTTGTTTAGAACTTAAATTAAAAATAAAAAAAATTAAATTGGTCAAAAAATATTGGGTCAGGTGCATGCTTTTATACATTGCTTTAAGTTGCCTAAAATAAAAACAAACTGATCAATAATTTCTGCCCAATCGTGAATGCTGGAGGAATAAAATTCATAAAAGATGCAAGTTATCTGTTCTAGGCCGAATTGAACTGCCAAGTGGTATTTACGATCGCCTTCTATACGCATGTGCAAAAATTGTCCTATAACAGTTATTGGAATGGAATGTGATGACAATTGAGAAAATTTATTTAGTTATAATTAATTTTATTTTATTTCATAACCGACATTGCACAAGGAGTCCAATTCTGAATTCCAAACCTGGGTCACCTCATTGGGAGGCAAACAATTTATCCCCAGAGCCTTCACAGCACTAGTTATTATCAATTAAAATTATTGCAAGCTAAAGTAAAAAAAAAATAGTTGATTAAGTTATACCCAGAAGCAAAATTCATGCTTACAATAGGTGGCCTTTGTTCAAAAAGCGCTGTTTTGAGGTTTAAATCTCATTGAAGATGTTCAGTTTCATAAGTATATGGCCATTATTTGGTGGTTGATGCTGTTCTAAGGGATAATTTAAGGAGATTTAACTGTATTATAAGAAAAAGCACTCCAGCAACAGCCACTTGTTGTCAAAGGGTTTCATGGAAATGCTCTATGATTCCGAGACCCACCCCATGATAGTGGCAATGTCACTTACAGCATTAAACACTGGCTAACTTTATATCTCAAACAAGTGCATTTTTATCAAACTGAAGCAGAGAAGGGTTCATTCTACCATACGGATATTACCCTAGCTCTACAGTAACATTGTGTTTTAATCACTATACCATTGTGTCTCAATTACCATTGTGCTATGTCAAAATCATTTAACTCAAATTTATTAATAGAAGAAAAAAATTATAAGTGTTACAACGATAAGTTTTTCCACCCCTTTAAATATTTGTTATTTTTGCAGAAAAGAACAAGTTAAAATTTTATCTTCGTTTCTCATTTTAAATCACTGTAATTAATCAAATTGGTTTTTTCTTGTTCATTTTTAAGAGACTAAAATAGAAAAAAAGTATTGGGGTAAGAAAAGAAAAGTTTCACTTATATTTATTACATGTAGATTTTTTTAAACTTGTGTATTGATAATATAATATATGTGTCATCCAGTTTACTGCTTTGTAAGCAATAATTCAATTTTTGTTCTTTTTAGTTTGCATGAAAATAATTTTTGATACAGAAGCTATTTTTAGTTTCTGTGTTTATGAATAAAAATAATTTTATTGTAAAAAAAAAACATAAATTATTTTCTGTATGCCACTGACTCGGTCTATTTGGTTTGCAACTGAGTTTATTTTATGTAAACTAGACAAATATATAGATAGAACAAATGAACTTTGTGACTGGATGACTTATATACTACATTTATAATTTTTTTGATGTTTTTGTTGGTATTTTCACTTTATTTTCTCATTTTTTATTCTTTCCTGATTTTTGTATTTTGCTTTCCAATTTATAGTCGTTATATCGAAACATTAGACAATTTATGGCATACGTTCGAGAATATCATGGAGGTGTGTTTAGAAGAGTGGCTCTGAGTGGGTTGCTAGATAGTGCAGAAAGACCCCACAAAAAGAATAAAAGTACAATTGCTACTACCAGGATTGTAAGGTAAAATAAATTATACAATTATAAATATTATATAAGAGTTATATTTAATGTACCCTTTTACTCTATAATATTTTGTGCATTAACTATATTATGGTATCTAAGATAACTATGTTATGGTATTATCTCTTGCAATATGTTTTATTCTGCAGAAAACGTTTTGGCCACAATTTTATTTTATTGTATATCTCCTTTGTGGTTAGCTTTTAACTTTTTATCGTTACCTTTGCTAGCTTTGATCCTAAAATAGACACCTTGTTCTGTGGCAGAACGTTGCTTAAGTTAGTGATATTTTTCAATTCTCGCTCTTCATAGTCCGCATTTATTATATTTTGTGTAATACTTTTAACTTTTTCAATAATTGGAATTATGTTTGATTTGCATTGAAAATATATTTAAGTTAGAGCATGGAGAGGGGAGTAAAGTTGAGATAGCATTTTAGGCCGGGATAAGGTATCATGTGGGTTTCTGCCAAACAATATGCTTTAAAGGCTACTTTCCTCAGAGCAAGAAGTGATCATCTAGATGCAAAATAAAGTAATAATCAAGAAATCTTAATGGAAAGTGTTGATCCTTTATTGATCAAGGTGAATAAAACCTTGTGCTATGTAAACCTATTGCTTTTTCATTTAGACAAGCTATCTATGCCATATATTAAATGATATGAAACCAAATGGGAAATTACATGCGTTAAACCAATTCTAAACATCATATACGAGCTGCGCTAATGGGCTACTGGCTATTGTCTCAGATTCATCCTTAATGACGATCCAAAGACAATACTAGTCCATACACATAATACTCTACCACAAATTTGATCGGTAGCCAGATGTGCTCATAATCACCCAGCCTCTGCATCAAGCTTCCCAACTGTTTGTGGACTTTTCTGGCTCATAAAGCACTAGAAACATTATATAAGAGTTGATTTTGAGTCTCAAAGAAAAGATTGAAAGAAGTGCAGTCTTCCAAAATACCTAGCTTTTAGCATAGGGAATTCAACCTCAGTCTTAGCTGTATTAAACAAAGGCTATATCCACTGCACTGACAGGGAAGCTGCATTCAAATAATTTCTTTAAGACACAAATAAACACTGTTCTTTTAAAGATACAAAAAAAATTGCTCTTAAATTAAACTTGTAAATAAAAATAGTTACAATGGTTTCTTTGCATTGCATGAAGTTAATTTGATAAATTTCTTTTATTTAGACACACAAAATCTGTTGATCATGATGATTACAGGGAAGCGTTTTCTCCAACTGTAGTCTTAGTGGATGAAACTGCTCTATCAAAAAGTACTAGAAAGTCTTTTTTTAGGAAGCGAGGTGTTCGCAAAGTTCCAAGTGCACAGGTAATTAAATTCTTTTAGATTTCTCATATTTTATATTCTTCATTTCTAATCATAATAACATGTATATTATGATTAGTATAAACAAAAGTATAAACATATATTAGTATGAACATATGTTAGTATAAACGTATTAGTATTAACATATGTTAGTATAAACATATTATGATATGTATAAACAAAACTATTTTTGTTTATACATATAAGCTGCATTACAGATATTAAAAACTATTGATTTTATCTATTAAGATTTCAATTTAGCACCTTCATTTACATATTTGTATATACTTGGTAAAGTAAACAATTGTTAGATTGGTAAATATAACTAAAATAAGATATTTCTGTGAGAAATCTCAAATTTCATCCTTTCAAAAATGTCATTTGGAACCTTTATCCACTGAGCTCCTAATTTCTGTTTTCTTTGATAGAGTGTCTTTGATGACAGAGAGGACCTTTCTTCATGTCCTAGTCCTGCACCTGGGCAAGTTGCGCCACCTCTCTTAAGGTGTGAAAAGATGGGGACACCAAGATTGAGTGTCTCTGATGATGAGAATTTGTCTCTTCAACCAACTCCGAAGCATAAGAGCAATAGGTTCCAAATTGGTAAGATAAACATCTATAAGTGAATAATTCAGTAAGATGTTGGCATTTTTAAAACTAAAAAACTTGTGTAAATTATTTGAATTTATAGCACATATTTTAATTTTATTTATTGGAGTGTCAAAATTTAGTGTCTTAAACTCAATATCCATGGTTAATTATGTGAAGATGTACCTTTGTTCCATTATGGTAAAAAATTATAATATGGATATAATAAACTCTATAAATATTGTTAGAATTTTTGTCTGAAATGAAGTGGAAAGTATGCACATCTAGAGTTGTAAACTAATATTTATGCATAAATGCTATTGGTATCTGTTCAATTTCTTCTGGAAAAAGGCAGAATAAGAAACATCAAAACCAGTTTGATTGCACAATGAAGCTATCTATCAATTGCTTTCTACATAAAAGCATACTAACTAACCTAATTTCATTTTCCGAGTATAAAAATCCCTTTCAAGTCCTCTCTGTTTCCACCAGCAAACAAACATGTGCAAACAACATGTTTTCAACACTGCATTCCCCAATAGTGATTTGTTATATTTTAATTGAATTTCAATACAAACATTGGCTAAAATATCAATTTGAAACCGATTTTTTAAAATTATTGAAGTACTGTATATGCTTTTTTTTTACATTTCTGAAAATTTCTCTAAAAATATTTACTATACCACACCCTGTTTAAAGATTTTAAATGATTTGCAGTTGATTTTTAAATTCTTTGTAATGAAAATTAATTATTTGTTTTAGTGAACTGGTTGAAAGGAGATAAAATGAAGCAAAATGATTTCTCTTTATGTGAGGATGATAACAACTTTCCATCAGCACTCCTTGAAGGATATTCTTTGCCAGAAAAACTTTCAAGGGGATCAAGTATCATTAGTAGAACTCCAAAGCTCTCTCAGAAATCCTCAAGCCATGTAGGTGTGACTCTTTCGAAAGCTAAAAAGCGAATGGAGGACCATTTGACAAAAATAGGCTTTGGACGCAATAAAAACAAACATGGGAGTTTTGAAGAGCCATTAGGTAAACTCCATAATTATGTTTATTTTTGTTGATGAATTTATTATTGGAACTGTTACTGTAAGGAAAAATGCCATATTATATTAGAAAAATTTTATTTTGGAATTAATTAAACTACTTTATTTTATTTAAAATTGAATTAGCCATTTCATTTAATTGAAATTGAACTAATTAATTGATCTCTAAAATAATTAAAAGCAGGATACATTTAAAAAATTGTTATGCATTAAAACATTTAAAACAGATGCTAAGCAACAGACACAATACCATGGAAACAAACCGAGCAAGATATTATTCTTGTGACCACCAGACTCATATTATTAAAATATCTGTGGGAGTACTTAGCAGAATGCGCTTCGTACAGCGGTACTCGTGACCTGAAGGAGATTTCACTTTAAACGCGTGCAACAGTCAACGTGTTAAATGGTGCATGAAATTTAAATAAAAATGCAGAAATTGAAAAAAATAGTTAAAATTTAAGTTTAAATGTTACAATTTTAACTTTAAACTTAGTTATTTTGTGTTTTTTATTATCAGCAATCAAAAAAATTTTTTAAGTGCCTGAAATTCGTATATTTTCCCTCTTTAAGATATTAGTCGGAGAAATTCTTGTGATTTTGATCATGGATTGAAAGAAGGTGAATTTCTAGTTGCGAAGGAGAGTAAGCTTGTGAATATCACAGCAGTGAAAGATGGCATGATGCGACTTTCATTTCAAATGGAAGCTTGTTTGCCCGGTACTACTCCCGATCCTCCCCTTTTAGCAGCAGCTCTGGACTTAGTATGTTTCATCTCTCTGTTCCATCTACCTCTGTAACGTATTGATTTTGGCCTTTAATTTAGTTTTATTGTTTCAGAAAGCACCAGTTGTTGCTAGAGCTGCCTTATACTTAGAATGTGCTCATTTTGTTCATCGTTGTAACAAAGGATGCTGGCCTACTTGGATGCGAACCAACTTACCCATTATCCGTACTTCGAATCCTCATGCCAACAGAATAACGCATGCTGATTTACGAAGAACTGATGCTTTACAGAAAGCTTCTGGAAAGTTGTTCTACCAGTGGGCTGAAGTTAGTAGAAAATGTTTTATCTGAAATTTATAAAATATTTTAAACTTACAATTTAACAATATTTTGCACCTTTTTTTGGATTGAAATTTATAAATCACTTAGTAATTTTGTTAAATGTTTTCTGTTTGGTTTAAATAATCATAGTACATAGTTTGTACATTAACATAGTTAAACATAGTTTGTACATTTGTACAAACTTAGTTGTAAATTTTTGGTGTTGAAGGATTGAAACTAATTTGTGCTGATGCACCAGTAAATGCTCAATTGTATCATTTACTCGTTTTATACTTTTTTGCTGGTATATTTTCTTTTGTTAGATAGCATTTGTTGCCCTCAAAAACTATTCGATTGTATTATGATAATAACTGTCTGCAGTTTAAACTGTTTTTCAAAAAAAGGTTAAGTCATTTATCTCCTTAAAGCAAGGCACACCAAAAAAATTTTCTTTTTTACTGTAAAGTAAAATTTTGCTCTGTGGAAAATGGTAATCATGTAATAAATAGCATAAGATATTCTTATGCTGTTATCGCTAGGCAATAATTCTCTAAAGTATTATTTTTTAAGATATTTTTTTCATTTTTTGTATTTTCTATTTCATTCTTTATTTTGTAGCTAAATATTGTTTATAGAATTGGGTTTTTTTTAGTATTCACCAGCATAGTAGATTTTTAAAAGATTCACACTCATAAATTATAATAAGAAGTAATAACAATTTAAATAAGAAATAAACTTTCAAAAAATATTTTCATATAATACTTTTTTTTTTAACCCAAAAAGCTAATTTTAATTGCAAAATGCTGTGGGAAAGTCAGTATTTATCAAATGTGTTTATTTCCATTAGGCTATTGGCTATAGATTGGAAGAGCTGTTAGAGAAAAATGATAAAGAACAAGGCCTCAGTACTAATGATGAAAACAAAAAACGGCAGTTGAGATTAGAAGATGAAGAAGAAGATTTTTTGGATGAAGGTAGCCAGTAGTTCTTAAAATATTATTCATTTTATAGAGTTTAAAATATCTCATTATTTGTTATAAATGTGTTTTAATATAACAAAGTTTTTTTTTTTGCGATGATCTTATTCCTGACCAATCTTTTGAGTTCCTTTTTATCTCATTTCTAACTTGAATTGATCAGTAGTAAACAGATGCATTTCATCAAGTCCCGCTGTCTGGCCACATAATTTGGCACACACCGATATTCATTTTGAAATTTAACCCGTCTGACGACCTTTCTATTCTGAATTGATTTTTGAATTTGAACTATGTGGAATTTGCTTGTACTCTTTCAAACAATTCTGTAGGATTTTTTTTAACACATCCAAATTTATATGGTTCTTAATACCTTAGGTCTCTTAATTGACCTAAAAGCAGCTTTGAAATTATCACTTAGGAAACATTTTAATTTCGCTCCTTTTTTTCTTAAGTTTTGGATTACAATCTCAGAAGTTCTTATTTTAGTTCAATTACCACTTGGATCATTTCTCATTTGTTCATTTAAGTTTTTGTCACTCAAAATTGTATAAATATTAGCATTACTTAACAGTATATCCCAAAATTCACTTTTAATTGTGCCAAATTTATATTTTTGTTTATAATTCATCCTATCTAATCTATGCTAAAAGTTAAATGCTTAAATTTTATTGTATTATGGATGTAAATGATTTTTGCTTATAATATTTAAATTTTTTGGATTGCACTTAGCAAATTATGCATCAAGAAATGATGTTCTTTTTAGCATGTGTCAATCCTGGTGGGTCAGATTGTCCATTTGCTCTCCAAGTGGCAGCGTGTCAGCTTCTTTTAGAAATCACTGCATTCATGCGAGAGACATATCAGTACTTGCCTCATAAGGGTGGACGACTGATGTCAATGAGAGATAAACCTATGTTTGAACCCAGAAGTACCACAAACCGACGTTGGAGTATGGCACTCAGCAGCGTTGGTTCAATATCAGAGCCTCAAAGTAAGACATTTTTTTTTCTGTAACTTAATTATTTAAAAAAAATGTGCTTGAACTAATTCAGCTTCCCATTACTTGTAAAAAATAATTGCAACAAGTGGGTTAAATTATTATTTTGGAAAAATGTGAAGGTTTAGTAAAAAGAAAAATTTGCTTCAATAAGAAAAAATCAAATTTCTAACAGCCAATCTATCACAAATGTTCAATTCATTAATTTTTGAATTTGACTCAAAAGGTAATGATACTTCACAATACGTCCATATTTAAAAATGATTAATTACTAATCATAATAAATAATAATCGTGTCATAAATAATACGATAGAAGGTGAAAGCCTTATTTGTTTGCATATCAAAATTACTACATTATTTTAAGGTTTTAGAAAAATTACATTTAAATTAAAATGAAGCTCTTGTAAGACATAATGAGAAAAAAAAATGTAATAAAACTTCATTTCCCAGTTGCTACTGCATATAACAAACAGTGTTGACCATGATGAAATTGGTCATACAGCTACGTTTGTGTACATTAACCCATCTTATTATCATTCATCTTTGTAAGAAACATCAACAGTTATAAATTGGTTATGCATAAAATATAACCTATTTAATTCTTGCTGAGAGGGACTAAAAGAATTTTCAGTACAGAGTCTGGAAGCATACCTAAAATCAGGTACAACAAATTTTATTGATTATTCGACACTATTTGTTATATGCTAAGCACGACAACTAACGTACAACTATGTTTGATTTCGCTAACCTGTTTTATTATTAATCATCTTCGTAAGAAATATCATTGAGGGAAATAAAATAAAATATACAACATGTGTAATTCTTGCTGAGTGGTGCTAAATGAATTTCTGGTGCAGAGTCATGAAGCATACGGAAAGTCAGGTATAAAAGTTTTTATTGATTGCGATGGGAAGCTAAAATCTTTTGATTGTACATGTCTACTGTTGGCGAAGAGCAATCCTGAAAATTAGTCGGTCAACAAGTTGCAAGAGGAAGTTATCAACCTTTTTTTAGAAGTTGCTCGATTTTTTTGCTAGAGGACAACACAGCTATATATCCCAGTGGTTGCTTGCCTTGATGAGAACGTCTTTAAAATGCCTTCCTTTAAGAGAAATCAGGTAAGCATTTGATGAAAAAATCAATCCTGAAAATTAGTCGGTCTGCAAGAGGAAGTTATCAACCTTTTTTTAGAAGTTGCTCGATTTTTTTGCTAGAGGACAACACAGCTATATATCCCAGTGGTTACCTGCCTTGATGAGAACGTCTTTAAAATTCCTTCCTTTAAGAGAAATCAGGTAAGCATTTGATGAAAAAATCAATCCTGAAAATTAGTCGGTCAGCAAGCTGCAAGAGGAAGTTATCAACCTTTTTTTAGAAGTTGCTCGATTTTTTTGCTAGAGGACAACACAGCTATATATCCCAGTGGTTACTTGCCTTGATAAGAACGTCTTTAAAATTCCTTCCTTTAAGAGAAATCAGGTAAGCATTTGATGAAAAAATCAATCCTGAAAATTAGTCGGTCAACAAGCTGCAAGAGGAAGTTATCAACCTTTTTTTAGAAGTTGCTAGAGGACAACACAGCTATATATCCCAGTGGTTACTTGCCTTGATGAGAACGTCTTTAAAATTCCTTCCTTTAAGAGAAATCAGGTAAGCATTTGATGAAAAAATGTCACAATCATCTGCAGGGTTGAGCTCACATAGTCAATATAGGCGTATCAACAAAAAAAGAATGAAAGAAAGAGGTTAGGATATTAATCTCTAAGTCATCTTTAGGATGGTCAATGTGTGAATGAATATTCTCTGGGAACGTTTCCGTTTTTATATTCCCAGCTGGCTTTTGCCAGCTATTGAAGTAAAATATTAAACTATTTCTTCTTAAGCATAAGGTAAAATAAGGCTTTGGTTAAGGTACCCCTTCAGTTTTTACAGGCTTTATTTGTACATCTTATTGCCACCTATGCATAAAATTGTTTTTAGAATCTATCAACTTTGTATTCCATATAATTTGCATGTAGTTCCTTTTTATCTGTTCTTTGTTTCAATCCATAAAATGCTAAGAATCCAATTTTAAAATTTACTGTTTGATTGGTGCACACATATCATAAATTAAATATCAAGAAAGTTTTCATTAAGTTCATGTTTTATTGAATTAAAATATTCTTTAATTAAGTTTATGCTATGACTTTAGTGCTTTCTAAACGAGGTGCATAGCGTTTTTAAAAAGTACTTAAAGGTACTTATTTTCGATTTGCGTTTTTTAAAAGCCCTTGAAGGTGCTTTTTTTATTCGGTGTTTGTAAAATGTGCTTAATTTTCTATCATTTAAAAAGAAATTTTTTCTTTGCCGTGTCGATTGTCGTTTTAAAGTACAAAAAATTAATGATTTTCACAATTTTCTCTGCAATATTTATCAGAAAATAGCTATTTTATCATGATTATGTGAAGTTTTTGAAAATGTTTTTTAATTTTATTGATTATATGTTTATAAATTAAAAACTTTAAATGACGGAAAAATTTTTAATTACTGCACAGATCCTAATTATGGTCCTAATAATTTTTGGAAAGTGATTAAAAATATTTTTTAAGTCCTTCAAAAGTACTTAAAAGGTGCTACTTTTTGTTGAAAAATATGGCTATGCATCCTGTATAATAAAAAATCTTTAATTCTTAACAAATTTCACTAAATCTAAATTTCAAAAACTATTTACGTAATTAGTTTACAGTAAGCAATAAAATTAAAAATTATTCTTTGTGACTTAAAAATTATTCTTTGTGACAAATGATAATCCCCCTTTGTATAAAGTGTATTTATTTGAGCTTTGTGACATTGAAGTTTTTGATTTGATTTGTTTTATCTTCTTAGTTGGGGAGCGCAGGATTAGTTTTCTTCTTCAACAAGATACTGATAAATATATTGACTTTGATGGTGAATCAGAAAATAGCAGTAATACCACTCTAACTGTTCAAGAGGAGGAAGATAAGAAAGGTTAACATTATTCCTTATTATTTTTTGAAAAGATGGTTTTTTATTTTTGCTTCTTTTAAAGTTTCAAGCATTACTATGGCATATCAAAATGAAACTAATTTAAAAATAAAGATTACCTAAAAAAAATAAACAATAATTTGATATTTGGTTCAGTTGCATAAGATTTTATTTTTCTTGTCATAAAATTTCGTTCACTTTATGCTTATTACTACCTCTTTTCCAAAATATTTGTCCAAAACTAACGAAATTGAATTACTGCAAGTCTGAATGATGAGGCAGATATGTTATGCATGCATTAGTAAAAGCATAATATGTTAAAATTCATGTGACTAATACTATTTTTTAATAGCTAACAAAAGCTATTATTTATCAAAGTACGAGTGTGATGCTTTATGAAAACTATTTATGTAATGAGTAACACTGAATAAATCATTAAAATACATTACAAAAAAATATTAAGTCGAAAAAGGAAGTTATGTGTCTCAATAAATCATTAAAATACTGTATGGGGCAGATATTAGACAAAAAAATATAAGTTATAATTTAAAGATATTGTGTGGCTAAACTACTGACAGTGCCAACCACCATTTATCTAAAGGTACCTCTAGATAGAATTGAGTTAACATGTCTTCTATGCACTTGTAAAATAGAATTGAATAATTGTAGTGGTAGCTACGCTACAATACTCCCCCACCAGAATTTTATCTGGGTTAGAATTCGATGAATGGGTATCACTAGTTAATTCATTGTTGTACGCCAGCGCTGTATTAAATTCACCAGACTAGAGCGCAAGTCGTGAGAGTTGTAATAAGATCACGGTTGTGTGCATGGCTCTTATGTTACTATTACCAGTTGAGTGTGTACACGCTCGCAATGTGTGTGATCAAAACTGAGTATCAACAGCACGAGGAGGATAATGTGCTGAGTTACAAATAGCAAGTCAACTGTTCAATGTGTTCCATTCATCAAAGTAGACATATTCATATTGAAGTTGGCGTTTCTATTACGAAAGACATGTTCAGATTACTTCCAAAAGTCAGTGTGTCAGTGAAACAAGGGCATCTTACTTTGTGCAATAATTCAAATTTAATACCTGTAACTCACTTTTTGCCTTAATAACAGAAAAAGTGCCTTTATATGTTTTAAATAATACCTCAATCACTTTTTTTATAGGAAGACGGCTAACTGGAAGACCTCGTTTGTTAAGAAGAGGGTTGGGCTCATCGGCTGGCAATAGCTCAAGCTTCAAGAGAAGAAGTCTTAAACTGAAGAAACCGAGTGAGAGACGGAGTCGAGCTAGATCTTCTACTTTTGCTGAAGATGAAGAAGACATAGCTTCTAGTAAGGTTTCCTTTTGTTAAAAAAATGTTTTATTGATTGTGGCATACAGTGAGCCGAAAAAATAGGTATCATCCTAAATAACTTTTATTCTAATGACCTGATTTTCATGTACTATGTTCCAATCTTATTGGTTAAAAAGTTATAAAGTAATTAAATAGTGATAACTAACACTTCTCACTTTTACTTTCTCTCAATAAATACTCCTTTTCTAGAGATTTGAATTCTTGATTATCAAAATATGGAATTGAGCCATAATCTGGAAAATATGGTGCCTATGGTTTAAATGGGAGACTTAATTGTAAGACTTAATCCAATCAGAGATTTAATGGTTGTAACTGAATTTATGATTAGCACCAGTTAGTTAGCATATTTGAAATCTATGATCTTTTTAGATTGCCCCTTAGTTTGTAAAATTCTGATCATTGCAATAAAAGCTACTCAAGGTCAAAAGGGAAAATTTACTCTTTGGTGCATTTCCATTTTCCCATTGTAAATTCAGCTATTTTATTTATTTATTTATTTACTTTTTTGTGAAATAGCAGTTTTATAAAAGGAAAAACGGTTGAATTTACTTTTATCTGGTGGCATTGCTTTTGGAACTTTATTACCTATCATGCAACTTTATCGCCTTTAATGTACTTATTATTTTAGCATGCAGCTTTGTATGAATACAATCAGGCTAATTACAGATAATATGATTATTTGTAGTGTTGCAGCGAACAGATAGTATTCGTTCCAAAAGAAAAGTGAGTGCTGTATCAGATCGAAGTGACACTAGCGATAAGGTTGATTTGTCTGGAGAAGAATCTCCGGGAGTACTCAGCGACGACTTAGCTCCTGAGAGTCCACCCGATGTTCCTGAAAGTGATGATACCATGCTGACAAAGAATTTTCCTTGGCTGAAAGTAATTACTTAATATATTTTTATTGATTTTGTTCGTTGCCTTTTTGTGTGTTTCTAATATTAAAAATAAGTGTTATAAGTTTGATCTGTGATCAACAGGGAATGAGTCAGGAGAACAAAAATCTGAAATTATCAGGGAATTACATTTTATTTCCGAAAGTCAGGGAAAGTTGCAATTTTTTTACAAAATCCTGGAATATTCCTGTATCTTACCTAGAAAATAACCTAGAAATATTTTCATATGACACTTTTACTTACTTTTAAGGTGTTAGTTAAAGTCCTGAAAAGCTTGAATTATGATTGTCAGCATCAATACTTTTGCCCTTCCAATTGCTACAGAAGACAGATGCGATCCTGCAACCGTTTGGTCAATGCTGTTCGAAAGGTAAAATAATTCATCTATACCATTATTAATTTTTTTAAACTTTATAATTTCTAACAACAACAGTATTTAATATTGTAAAGTAATCAAGTAATGATTTAGACCATTTGCTATACTTATGTACTACTTACATATTTATGTACTAGTATTTGAAGTTTTGTAAATGTATGTGGAAAGAGTGGAGGTTTATTATTGTTTTAAATCTATAAAAAGAAATTTAAATCATTATTATTTTGCGACTGGCCATTTGAATCTTATTTCAAATTAAAAATAGGCTTATTTTTATATTTACTTTATTTCAAAAAATTAGCATACTTTATGCTCTTGAATTTTTTATTAAAATTAATTCCATTAACTGATAAAATTTAATGTCTACAATCTTTAAAAATGTTGAAGCATTATGGCAAATCAATATTATTCTGACTCATAGACTACAAATTAAATACATGCTCACTTTTATATTTCCTTTATTTGTGCCCAGTGTAACCAAACATTTTAATTTTATGCTTAACTTCTAAAAGTGGCCTTATTTTTTATTAATTTATTTAGTTTTATTTTGTACCAGACATTTTATTGCATAATATAACCTTTTAAAAAATTAATTTCATTTAATAATTCAGTTTAAGAATTATTTTTTGCATTAAATTGTTAATTTACTTTATCAAAATTTATTTTTGCTAGAAGTATTAGTGTATTCATTTTTTAATTAAACTGTATTTTGAAATTCTCTTGGAATGGTTTTAAAGTCAAAAATGTTTTCTGATTTTTTTGTTTAGGTCTATGGAGATACTTTTGGTATGATGGTTGATGCTGAAAAGCAGGAAGAAGATAAAGGCGAGTTGAAGAAAGAGAAGAAAATAAAAAAGGTATTAATTTTATCTGTTAGCACATCATTTTTAGTTCTTAGTTTTTATTGAACATGAAATGATAACTCAGATTTATATTTCATATGTTTTTTTAAGAATACATAGTTACTTATTTATTTTTTGCAAGAGCTATTCAAATATTATAATCTTTATTGTAAGTTTCCATTGCGGCATTATGTTAATGCTTGTTTCATACTTTTTTGTAAAATAGATGGAACAACATTTTAAATCAATTCTTAGATTAATCTAAAGATCATAATTGTTTTGAGAAATAATAAGATACAGTATTTTTCTTTGAAGATAAGTATTATAAGTGTTTAAAATTTTCTATCATTGCATTTTTTTGTTGTTTGCTTCTCAATTTTACATAACTCCTTGTCTGTCAAAAAACTGGTATAGCTTATTCAAATGTTTTTTAATTTTGTATTATTATTTAGAGAGAAGTATATGTTAGTATTATGACATATACTGATATTTTCCCTTGCTTTAAACTGTTTGAAGCTTGAATTCCAAGTTTGGTTTACTGAACCAGTAACATTAAAATATGTATCCCCTTATTATTTTATTTTTAAGTACTTTAAATGACTAATCCTTTTACTTGGGAGAGTTTGAATTAATCAATGTCAATAGTTTGGAAGCAAAGTTTATTGTATGTCTTTGATTAGACTATGGGAAACTTTAGTGTTTAAATAGTAATTGGTATAGTTTTATAATTGTTCTTATTTTCTTTCGTTTGGAGTAAACAAATATCAGATTTTTTCATTGGGTTTCTAACTTAATAAAAAAGCAGACAAAGTAAACTGTTCATTATAATATTGCAAACGATGGTTTTTAAAAGTACTTTATTGGTCATCAAGATTTATCACTTATCGCATTAAGTCAAGCCCCTATTTTCGACTAAGGGATAACAAGTTTGTGTATGTCAGCTGTATAATTCGTTGGTTAAAACTTTCTAAAATTAAAAAATATATATATTAATTCTACAAAATTTCACTTCGACTTTTCATTCTACAAAATTTACCTCTTTGAACCATTAAGATTGAGTCCTAAAACGTAAAGATCTGATCATTAGATCAAAAGTTATTCAGGGTAGTCTTTTTTCTTTGGCGTACGGTACAAGTAGACACCTGATTCTTATAAAAATAAAAAATTTGGGGGGAGGGGGTTGAAAAGTCTACTTATACACCTGAATTTATAGTAATTTAAAATTCAAGGAACTTGTCACATCAAATTAAGATTTTCTTATCTCTTCTAAGTCAAGTATAAACAGTTTTAGACTATTTATTAATTCTTATAATAACTTGTACAGTTGAAACTGACTTATTTTTGTATATATGAGGGTGAAATAATGTGTATACAAATATAAATGAGACTTTTTTATTAACTAAATAATAAAAGTTTACTTTCCAAAAATACAAAAATGTTATTTTTCAAATGCTTTCCACGTGCTTCTCCACACTTATTCTAAAGTTTCGGAATCCTGGTGGCATAGAAAGAAGTAGGACGTGCAGTGAACCATTAGGCACAAAATGTTCTATCTTTTTGTTGAAGAAAAATATCCCTCCCCAAAGGCTTCTTTAGGAGGTCCAAACAAATGGTAGTCCACAGGTGCCAAGTCCAATCATTATGGAGAATGTTCAACTGTTTCCCTGTGTAATGTGTGTAACTTTTGTTGTGTTACTGTGGCTTTCGATGAACTTCTTCATTTTCTTACATCCTTTTGGTTTGTGGTCAAAAAGACATCCACCTTGCTAAGGTTTTTCGATATTCCAAATCATCCTGAATTATGCTATGCTTACTGCCATAACTCATATCCGTGATGACACTAATTTCTCAAACTTTCCTTTGTCAGTCCTTATGAATAAGGACACAAACTTGGTCAATTTTCACTGTTGTATGACTCATTTTTGGTGAAAGAGCGGGAGACAAATTTTCAGCTTCTTCATGGCCTTGTTTAAATATTGTTGCCTTGTTGTGCTGTTTGCGTGCTTGAGCCCTCGACCGGGTAACATTGCCGAACTGTGCGCCTGAAATCTGTGCAAAATTTCAATAGGTTTAACATATACTCTTGGTAAAAATTTGATTATGTGTTGTGCAACTGCATTAGGAGCATTACGCTAACTTATTCAAGTTGCTAAAAAAAGAAAAAAGAAAGAACTTGCGAAGTACACTGCCAAGCAATTTTTCAGAGTCTAGTTAAAGTTCTATTGTTGCCATGACAATAAGAATTAAAAAAGCCTGCTGCTATTAAAAAAGTTTCCTTTATATTTGATCCACCTACGTAGCTACAATTAACAATTTATACATTGTGCCTTAAATTGTAGTAAATTTTTGATACATTTTGCGTACTAATGCGTTAAAACTTCCAAACAGTCCAATAAAATAACAAGGTTTCACTTACCTTGTTATTTTATTTGATAGTTGGGAAATAGTAACGCCATCAGTATGCAAAAATATAAATTCTCAATTTTATTGTCACGATTTTAGATCATAACTGCTCCAAGTTCACCTCTTCGGCGAAAAGCTAGTGTTGCACACATTGACAAATTAGAACGGCCTAGTGATGTCCCACATTTAGCAGCTTTTAGATCTCTTCATAGCAGCACAACTTTTTTAGCCCATGACATTGAAGCGGGTATCCATTTGAAAGAAGCAGAAGGAAAAGTCCAACCTCCTGGAAATGGAAAAGATAAAAGCAAATCCAAAGAAGAACTATCCGTGTTGAAATACATTAAATCTCAGGTATTAACTTTGTAAAATGTGATATTAGCTTTTGAAGATTGTGAAGTTAGTAATTTTTCTGTAAATTTTGATTTAGAAAAAATCTAGCTTTTTCTTAAAGTGCAGTAAAAGCTTAACAATCTGGAATGCAAGGGAATAGTTAAATTTCAGTTTAATGAAAACTACTAATGAGTGAGGGACAAAATACTTTTTTTTTCTGCATTTCTTTATTTTTTGGAAAAAGTGCAGTTCTATAAAAAAAAGTCAAGTATATCAGAATCAAAATAATATTTATAACAGCTTGTTGTTTTCAATTACTATTAAAGATGAATAAAAAAAATTATGTAAAAAAGAAAGCACAACTGTGCAACAGAAAGAAAATTGTTTATAATTTATTTAACATGATTTGTTTAACCATAAGTGTGTATGTATTTATTTAAGAAAGTGAGGATAACATAATTTTATTCTAATTTAAAGTAATTAAAATGTAAAATACTTTTTTTTTAAATAGTAAGTATGTAAATTTTGTACTTTCTGATACTAAATAAGAATTTTATTTTTCTAGTTCTAACGCTTCTAATTTTTTTCATATATACATAGTTACTGTGACTAGAACCGGTAAATAAAACTTACTTTAATGACTTGTAAAAAGAAATCTTGCTTGCCATTTGTTATGATTGTTTAATTCCAAATATCTCCAAATTACCACATACTAGAAAAATGCCACAAAGTGAAATAAAACTATAATAGTTATCCATGCAAGATATTAATGATAAAGAAAAGCTATAATAATGTAAGTGAAATTAAGTGAAATTGTTGAGTGTAAAAAAAAGAGAAACGGAAAACATTGTTATTAATTCTTAAAATAAAATTAAGTCAAAAATCTCAGTTTTTCATATTGTATTTTCTGAAAAAATAAAAATTCGGATAAAAACATAAACTTCACTGTTGAAAAAGATAAAGGGAAGTAAAACTGTAATAGTTATCTATAAGAAATTTTAACCACTGATTAACAGCTATAATAATCAATTTCTTATCATTATCTTGAGTATCGTAAGCATTAACTAAACTGGCCTACTCTCTTGGCTTTGTCCTGAGTCTCAAGCTTTTATATCAAAACTAAGGATTTCTGCCCACCGAATTGTTTTCTAAGGCTCTTTTTCTAATAAGAGTTGGCAGGCAGATGCATACTTTGCATGTATCTCCGAAAACAATTAGCAGATCAGTATCATCTCCTGATCAGCTATTTTGTTGTGTAAGTGTATTTGGCTTATCGTTCATCCCTTTTCAGAACGATTTCTTGAAATTTTTAAATGTCTGATAAAAAGAAGTATTTTAATTTATCCAAAGATAGTTAATTAGAGTTATATTTTTTACTTTACTCACTTTGTTTTTACTTTGAGCATCAAGTTTTCTGTTGTAATTTTTTCTGTGATTATTGAATTTTAGAAAAACAGCTATCAATGCTTGTTTTTTTTATGTTCTAGAAATTCAGTTTCATCCTTTTCAGTGCAGAAATAATTTGGAATTTTTTATTCGTTTGATAAGATTGATACAAAATGGTGTAAAGTCAGCAGCAGGAAAAGTAATGCCTACTGTGTGTTGGCCAAGTTAAAGCTGACGATATTAATCATTCTGTATAGTGATGTAACTTGTAAGAGAAACAACGAAACCATTTTTTTTGTCAAAACAAATTTTGAATAATTTTTTGACCGGGTAAACAAACCAGAGAAAGTTTCAGAAAAGCTTTTATATAAAGCTTTCAAAAAATGCTACAAATTTTTTAGGGGTAAAAAAGCCACTTAAATGAGAATTTTATTTAAAGATAGTGTAAATTTATTATTTATTTTCGATTTTTATCATTGTTTTGTTTATTATGATTTGCAGTGGTTTCAAAAAGTCTCTAGTTTTTTGAATTTCTGAGGTTGACCTGTCTAAGTATCGACTCATTTTTTATATAAAAAATGTGGAGTCAAGGTAAAAGTTTTCAAAGTTGACATTTAACAAATTTAAAACATGTCACTGGATATTAGAATTAGTAGAAGAAAATGTCATGCTGCCATTTGGCTTTACGACCAAGTCAAGAATCTATCAAATTATCTTTTTAAAAGTATATGGTTATGAGTAAATATAATCTGATTGGATCTCGGTTTTTCTTGTAAACGTTAAAATTATAGCTGGAAGGTAATTGTAGATTAATGTTGTAAAAAATCTGAGTTATTACATTATGTTTTATTGATTGTTTCTTAAACATTTTACTAATTTGAAAATTAGCTCAGACAATATGTTAAGATTATCAAGGGAAATATAATCTGAAAAATTTATATATGGTTTAATCATTTTTCAAGTTTTACCCCCTGAATTTTATCAAAATGCTTATTATAATGTGTTCAAAATTAGTTCTAAAATCTGCTGCAAATTTCTTTAGTCAAAGTTATGGGAAACATTTTTTAAAAAAAGTGTTGAAATTCTGTTTACTCTTAAAAAAATCTTTTGAGTTTTTTTTATTCCAAATTAAAATTTTCTGTGATAGACATATTTATAATCTTTACTAGAAACCAATTTTATCTCATTTGCATAAAACATATCTAATATCTTTGATAATAAGTAAAGTAGAAGCAGAAAGAAAATTTAATGAAAAAGTTTAGGATTCTATTAAAGTTATGTTTTATAGCTTTTTTTGTGATTATTACTGTTTCTACATTATTACTTTTAGCCCTGAGTTAACCATTTTTTGATTACTTTAACTATGTTAGACTTTATAACTATTCATCCAAATAGCTTGAGGAGTAGCAAAATTACAATATTCAATGGGAAAGCTGTGTATAACAGGGAAATTTCAGAGAAGTTTTGCTCTTGCAGGCTCTATGCTCTAAAAGTTTATATTCTGAAATTAAAAATAATTTACTATATTATCATTACTAAATTAATTTGTTAGTATGGTGGATAGTGTTCTCTTACAATACTTCTCCTACAACTTCCTATGCTAAAAATTTTCTGTATGTTGAAAGTTTAGTTTAAAGTTTAAAAGTTATCAGATTGTACATTCGCTGTTTATGTCTTAGTGGTTTGGAATCCACTTTAATATAATAATCCCAGTGATTTCAGGATCGTAAAAGTACAAACAAAGTGAGACAATTGTGAAACTTGGTATGGAGACTGAGCGATTACTATCATTGACTCTTCAAACTATAATGCGCTAGTGTTGTGCACTTCATAATTGTTTTCAAATAATCACTTAGAATATATCCCAAACCATACCAATACCTAATAGTTTAGCTCTAGTGTGACAGTTAGTCATCAAATAGTTAAAAAACATATATGTGTATGTCACATTACATTAAATGAGATACCCACTCATTACATACATTTACATTTGTTTAGTACATCACACATGTAGAGTATGATGTAATGAGTGAAGTTATTTTTTGTTTCATATAATAAAACTCTCCATTTTCTATTTTTTTTCCTTTCCTAGGTGAAGAGTTTGTTCCATTGTAGTATATCGACTATAATCAAAGGTGCCGTAGTATTGCCTGAAGAACTATTTACTGAAATTATGAGTGTGTCTTGGGAGTTATTACTAGAATGGGATTATCAGCTCACAGCTTCAGCTGGTAAATGATATGTAGTTATTGCAAATATAATTTGAATTTTAAAGAATTCCATATCACTTTATTAGTGGATTTATTACTGAACCATTAATTTTCATAAAATAAATTTAACTTCATGTAATTTTTTTTCCTGTAACCTTACTTATTTTTTATTTGAACAAAAATTATACTTCATAACAGTATGTAATATTATTTTTGAATATTGTTAAAATAAATTTATTAGTGGTCGAAATTAATGTTGATCATTTGTTCTGAGAGTGCTACAATTCAACTCGGACCACTTTAAAATAATTATCAGTAGTCTCTTAGACCACCAGTCAATATAAAGGGGTGGTATGCTGATTTAGTTTTTAATTTTCGGTTTCATGTTATGGTCTGTATTGTTGTTAAAAAATAGTATATTTTATCATAATTGTGATATTGCACATTCTTTATATTGTAATTTTTCATTTAAATTCATTTTATTATTTAAAAAAAAGTCTAATAGTGACATGTAAGTAGACCAGTGAAAATGTGTATGGACTAGTAATATCTATTAGTTTCTGGCCCCTCAGATGAGTGTTTTAATTTTCTTAATTTCTACACCCGCTTGTTTAATTAACCATATAACATATGTCTTATGGAAATATAGTCTGTCTCTGCATGGAACTTCCCTCGCCATTTGTCTGGAGTAATGGCTGTGACTACGGTTACGAGGTTTAACTATTTCAAATAGGGGTGTTAGATCAATATTTTTAGGGCTGTGCTCAATGCCTTTGGTCCCATTTAACTTGTAGTTTTCAGCACTTGTCAAACGAGAACAACAACAGATCAATATTTAAGGCAGGGTTTGTCTCAGGTTTGCAACAGAGAATCAGGGTAGAGAGAAGCTCCCCTTTTTGAAATGCACTATTTCTTGTTTCCATAGTGGTAGACGACCTTAGACTTTGAGGTGAGGGGAGTTCTTTCTATAGACAAATTATACCTATTTGAAATTGCATGCCTAGTTCATTTTTAGAGGGGAGTTCTTTCTATAGGCAAATTATACCTATTTCATTTTTGGAGGGGAGTTCTTTCTATAGGCAAATTATACCTATTTGAATTTACCTGCCTAGTTCATTTTTGCTTGTCAAAATTTAATAAATCTGATTATGTTTATGATTTAAATATTGGTCAAAGTCTTAAATGTTTTAAAAATCATTGTCTCTCTGAGTAAAATGTAAAATATTCTAAAAATATTTTTTCCTGGTATTTATTGATGTAATTAGGTAATATTCAAAGATAATTTCCATGAAAACATTTTTTAAATAGTTTGGGTTTAATAAAGTGACTAAGTTTTTGAGACATCATTATCTCTATAATCGACTAATTTTTAACTTTTAGCTGTTGCTTTTATCCTGGCATCTGTAAAAGCTCCTGAATTTGCTACTCAATTATTAAAAAATGAATTAAAACATGATGACCCTACACATAGAGTAAATGCTATTTTAAAGTAAGTTGCTGCAGTATTTCATTCTTAAATTCCATATTTCGTATTAAACTTAAATATAATTTCCTGATATACAAATTTACGAATCTTTGGGTAATTTCAGATTTCAAGTCTTATGGAGAAATAGGTATCAGTGTTGGCCGAGAATGGAAGATGGCGCCCATATAACTTTCAAGGTATAATGTTTGTGACAACTGTAGACATTTATGTGGTTAAGAAATATTGACCCTTCTAATCTGTGGAGTAATTATTTATATTAAAATAATATTTGCAAGTTTTTTGGCTGTTTTAAAATAACCAATGCCCTCCAAATAAATGTATATAATGTCGACAATGAAATAAAAAATATGCATATTAGGAATTGTTAATCAATACTATATATTTTCGAATTTAGGTCAAGAATTTTTGGAAAAATTTTGAGTGCTAAAGCAGTGGGGGTAGCTTAAAATTGGATCCATTAACTTTGTAAACTTCCATGTCAGGCATTCGTGCTATTATTAGTACTCTCCGCACATGTGATAGCCTGTAAGTTTTAACTTGTCATATAACATTTTCTTCTACCACTCCTTTTTTCTCATAAAATCGCAAATGATCAGAAAAAGTTTAATGTGTTAGCTGCAGTTATATGTATTTTGAATTAGAATTTCTTCAAACTGATTCAATATATTACGTCAAAAAATTTTCCTATTATTTTTACTTTGAATTTCTATCAGACTATAAAAAATATTTACAATTACAAATAATTTAGATTTATGATATCATCTATTTAATCGAAATATTAGATACTTTTTGTAAAAATACTCATTTGTTAAATATATATTTTTTTCGTAACAGGTGCCTCCACCTAATATTGAATTCACTCTACCTTCTCCAAAAATCGCCTCAGATCATGTACCTGTTGCAGATACCCCCTGGATGCCCCAAGTTAAAGCTAAGGTTCAAGAAGTCACAATTAACCAAGAGCAAGCGGTAAAAAACTATTTATTCTATTTTCTCCCTTCAAAATATGTTTAAAACAGCTGTCACCAATCTTTTAATCCTAACAGACAACCAAGCAAAAAATATTTAAATTCCTACACAGCTACCTCATTTTGTGATAGGAGGGGGAAAGTTTAGCGGTTAATTAGGGAGCAGTTTTGAAATGTCTCCCTTCAAAAACAAAATCAACATGTTTCAGTAGTTTTTAAAAATTGTACTAATTAAAAAATTATTTAAGGTAGCGAGTTTTCATGGGAGAAAAACAAAAAAAAACATGAGAGTGATTAAGTAAAGTTTACTTAATAATTATCTTAAAAGTAATATAGCAGGAGATCTTAATAATGCCAACCTTGAAGCATGAGCTTTGCATTATATAGGATTTTGAGTTATACAGTTATATAGTTGAGCTATATATTTTCATATATTAATAAACTTATTTACTAAATATGGCAATATGTATATGAAACAGACCAATAATGCTTCAAAATAATCTTTATGCACAAATGGTTTAAATCATATGCATTCAAGCATTCATTATTTGCAGAAAAAAATTAACATTCCAGAGCAATTGAAGTAAACCTCTAACAATTTTATCAATTGGTTCACTTCAGAGATTGTAAAATTAATTCAGTTTATAGAATTTCATAATGCAGAACTTCTACTATGATACTCAATCAGTGTGAATTTACAACTTCACATAAAGGAAAATATTAGATATGTGACTGATGAAGAAAAAAAAAAAGCCTTGTTCATGAATTAACAAATCTTTTGCATGCATAAAAAAAATATTTTTTCTGATCATTGGTTAGGCAACAGTTATTTTAGATAATTGATAAAGGGAAATATTAAATTTAATATATAAAATTTTATGTTTGGTTTTTCAGTTACAAAGATCATTTGTGACTGCCACCAAAACAAGACGAAAGCAACAAATGGAAAGTGTGCAACGTGCCTTGCAAAATGAAGAGGAGAAAAAACGAACCGAGCGACAGAACTACCATATAACAACAGCGGCTGCTACCTTACAAGCAGCATATGAACCTGCTTTGTTTCATTCTATTGAAGATCATGAAGAGGGTAATGATTTATTTAAATTTCAATTATACTGAAACTGGATGCCTAAATTTAAAGTTGTAAACATAAGTAACATAAGTTGTTAGTTTATCAGTTATGCTAGTTGTCAAAGTTGAGCTCATTTTCTTTCTTCTACCAATTAACTGAAAAAATTATTTACAAAATCTTCCGAGTTTACACTTTCAACTATGGATTTCTAAAGTTCAAACAAGTTCAAATTTTATCACAATAATCTCTTAGTCAATACTCAATATCCTTACTCAATACTTAGTTTTACTCAATAGTCTTCTTTCTTACGTTTTGCAAGGTACCTCATATTTCTAGTTTTGAATAAGAACAGTTCAGCTCAAAATAACTGGACCACAAGTAAATTAGTTAAAAATCCTGTATGAATGTAACAATGTGGTAACTTTGGTTACCGCATTGTTATGGACTTATTTTACGTTATGAACTTATCCATTGTTATGGATTTATTTTGAGAAATAACAAAATTAAGCTTTGCGAATATTTTATTGAAACCAAAAGAAAATCATTATATACAATAAATATTACGACAGAAAAACCTCACTTATTGTGTTCGTCAGAATAATACTTTTTAGAAGGAGGTTATAATCAAAATCAAATGGGATGGTAGCGCCATTACTGCATTATAATAAATATTAAGTTCTAATGTCACAGGCATAAATGTGATATTTATTAAATTTGCATTAAAAAAAATTATTTTATTTAAGAGAATTTTATCATTCTACTTTCATATGTAGCATGTATATTTTGTGTATTCTTTTATTATTTTTATGTTCAGTGATTCTGTTAGACCTCAGCAACTGCAAGTCCTTAGAACCCTGGACTTCCGTATTTCTTGGTCCTTTTTTACTAAAAGTGGGTCCCTTTGTGAAATATATAAAATATCTATTTTAAGTTGTACATAAAAAGTGAATATTTAGGAAATATATATTATTAGCTAATGATACAGTAATAATAATTCAGCAAAAAATTAAAAGCAAAATTTCTACATCAATTCAACTCAAAATCATATTCATTTTTGCCGTTTGATATTAATTAAAAAAAAAAAAGATTTTTTTAAAAATTTTGTTGTATTTTTTCTCTTTTTTTACATAAATCTCCTAGCACTTTTTTTTTTGGCCATGGAGAATTACTCATTGTAAATTTCTTCCCACCCTCTACAATGGCTTATTTTATGCTTTGTAACACGTAAACATAATCACTGTATGTTATACATACTCAGTTTAGAAGTAAATGATTAAGACTTGTTTGAGGTATTTTAAATTATTAATTTTATGCAAAAATCATTTTAGATCAAGATTTGTCCATTGAAAGAAATATTACTCACCACATACAAGCAGCTCAAGCTCTCTTTCCCTCATGTCTTTGTTCTGCTGCTATTCCGATTATAGAGTCTTTAGAAGATGCTCAAGTTAATAGCGAAGCAATTTCAGGTATTTTTTTAAAGCTTTATAACTTACTGAGTGTTTTAAAAGTGTCACCACATTGAAAAATTATTATCATGAGTTTATTTATAATTTTGTTATTTTATAGCGTGCAATAGTTTCGAACAAAGTATTTACTATCACGAAACAGATCTACAGTGCAAAAGAAAAATAATAAAAACACCCGGGATAGCTTTTAATTATTGGATTTTCCCATACTGGAACTCAATGGTTTGAGGGTTCTAAGAATTCAAATTCTAACTGCACAACTTTTTTAAAAATTGATAATTCAGAATCTGTTCAACTGATTTCATTAAAATTTTTCATTTGCCATTGAAAATTACATTCTTTAAAATTATTAAAAAAAATTATACTCATTCAAATATTGATTAATATAAAATAATTAGTAAAAGTTATTTTTTGCATGATTTTTTTTTCCTTCAATAACCACGTTTTTATTATTGTGTTCAAAAAATTTTTTTAATTTGTTCAATATATTGCAATCTATGCAAAAAATAAAATTAATAAAATTCAAAACTTGAGACTACTCTCTTGACCAAACTACTGGGACCATATTTCCCAGATTGCGGTTACCCCACATATTTTGAGGGTCAAAATTCCAAAGAGAGTCTGCTTTGATGTCTGATTTTGTAAATTGAAGTATTGCATGCACTAATTTAAATTAATTAACATGTTTAAAGTTAGCCCCCTGAGCTATTAAGATATAATTTTTTTCTCACACTGTACATATAAAATAAATGAGTTATTTTTATTAAAAGAAGTTTTAAATGTAAGTTTGATTTTAATAAGGATTAAACATTTTCATTCAAAACTTAAACTACAAGAAGATTTTGAAGATTACAAGTATATGCTTATGATTTATATTGCCAGGGAACAATTAATAGGATCAAACATATTATATATTTTCTTCTACCAATTCAGTTAAGAGTTTATTTTAACAAAACTGTAAGCATTGATGATTGTGTTGAGAAAATGTTTATTATAATTTGTTCTAAAGTTTAATGTAATAATCTGCTTTTTTTGTTAATTACAACTTTTATGGGACAATTTGATTGAAATTTTATCTAAACAACGTTTATAGAAGACACTAAACTCCCTTTTATAAAATTCAATGTGAAATGACATTCATTGTTTCCCTTTCATAACTGTATTTTCTATAAGTTCAAAAACATTTGTCTTATTCTATTATAACTTATTTTTACATTTCACATTAATTATTTAAATTTTTCTTAAACATTTTTTGTAGGTTTTAAAGATTTGAGCATGAATTCATTTAAATCTTCTTAAACAGTAATGTTATTAATTTATAAAATGCTAATTAAACATCAACGCATTAGAAAATACAATTAAAATTTATCATTGTTTAATAAATATCCTAACAAAATGAGTTTTCTTGATATTATACTTTTTTTCTTTCCTAGTTCATGAAGCTGCCCTCAAAGTTACATATCTTTGTTTGATAGAAGACACTGCATTGTTTTTGAGACATATTTTAGAGAAGTTGACTAGAGAAAGACAAAATGAAATGTTTCAGATTTTAAGAAAACTTCTTCGCTTCATACCTCAGTTACCCCCGCAATCTGCTTGTGCCCTTTATAATTATTTGGTATGATAATTTTGATACATTTGTTTGCAAACATTCAGTTTATCAGCCTTTAAGGGTCTTTAAACTTGCTACCTTACTGAACTCTTAGAGAGATGGGGATATGGGGAAAATTGAGACATGGGATTAATCAGTGTGGTATGTCTACCACTATGAAATTCCAATTCACTAGTATATTAGACATATTAACTCGATTCTATGACGGGGTACCTTTTAATAGATGAAGGTTGACATTGTTGATAACTACTCTCCCCACATTGGTGACCTTCGGACGTTATGTGAACATGCCTACCTTGACAGAAACTCCCACTTTGATATGAACACGCCTGTCTTGACAGTCACTTCGATTTGAACATGCCTACTTCTATGGATGGACCCCATTGAACAGTTGACTTGTGACTGCAACTTTATCCACCTCCTCCTGCTGTTGCTACTCAGTCTCGATCACACACAACATATTCACTCGACTGCTATCGGCGACCACGTTCGTGAACTTAATACAGCTCTCACGATCAGCACTCAAAAGTACGGTGATCTTAATACAGCTCTCCCAGCTTCTCAAACAAACTGCAATGAATCAACTAGTGGTATCCATTCATCTAATTCTATCACATCTATAATTCTGATGGGGTAGTACTGTAGTGTGTCTACCACTACAAAATTACAATTCCAATTCACTAGTATATAAGACATGTTAACTCAATTCTATGATTGGGTACCTTTTCATAGATGAAGGTTGACATTGTAGATAACAACTATCCCCCACAATCAGCTTTTGACTACTAACTGCTCTAATTTGAATCACTTCTCGTGAGCTGTGCTCTGCCAGCAGTAGTGTATTAACACATTACAATGTAGTGCACAATCCAGTGACTATTTTTATTACTTTGTCCACAGAAATAAAACGATCCAAACATTTTTATTTTCAATATATATTCACCATTTTCAATATATATTCACTTCAATATATATTTTCAATATATATTCTATTTCAATATATATTCCAATCTATATTCAATGTTTATTCACCAAGAGAAGAGTTTTAAAATGCATTAATTTGATAGTTAAAATGTATGTATTTGGATTCTGAGAACAGAACAAATAACAACACAAATACTCTTTATTTAAACAAAATATTTATTTCAAGAAATTAGAAAACTAATAAAGCATTTCCTCCGCTTCTAAACTCCAATTTGAATTTAAATTCTCTTCTTCTGTAGAAATGCTAATTATTCTTCCCCAATTATTTTTCCTTTTATACGTAACTGTTGCATTATTGATTTCAATATATTTGATTAGTGGACGGTGAAATATCTTGATGCGTTACATGCATTTTCCCTTCATTGCTACCACTTAAGTTTGAGATTTCATCTAAGTCTCTGTTGTATCCAATAACAAATTCTTGACTTTTAAATTATATGACATTTTCGTCACATAATTATTATTAAGTACTATTATATTATGAATATACATTGGAATTGGACCAAAGTAAAAAAATCTTTTTGTTGCCATGTCACAGATTTTTATGAAATGTTGTTGTGAAAAAGTACATGATGAATAAAAACTAAAGTAGTTTTTTTTCCCCACATTTTTTGGACCATTAGGGAGAGGGATGCACTTAGAAATTTTTAACAAATTAACATGATTAGCAGAAGGTAGCTCATGTCTTCTTAATATCTGTAACTTTTTATGTTTCAAGCCAGTTTTCTAAATTTTGGTGTCATTACAAAGAAAAAAAGGAACAACATTATTAAAATGTTGGAAATTGTATTGAAACAATTTTTGGGGAAATTATTTTGAAAATCTCAAAACATTTTTACAAGAAAATTACAGTTTTTACCACCTCTTGTTTTTTGCATTATGTTAAATATCATACTTTTCAGCATAGAGAAATATATTTTTTTTTGTCATTAAAAAAGTAAAAAGTGATTTTTAGCCAAAATACTTCAATATTTTTTACACAAAAGCAGCTTCTGGATGTTTTTTTGCTAAAATATTACTAAACTTGCAAAAATATTTCAAAAATTGCTAAAATATAATATGACATTTAATATTATGAGGAAAAAAATTTAAATTAAAAACCTTTTTTTTTTGTACTATAAAAAATTTTAAATATTTTAGCTAAAAATTACATTTTGGTTTTTTAATGACAATAATCAACTCCATAATTTATTTTCATGTTTAAAAACAGGCTTATATATGACTGATTCAATATTTTCAGTTATAAATAAATATTTAATTTATTTTGTGTTTAACTTTCCTGTTTTTTTTCTCCAGATTGGTTATGTTATGTTTTATGTTCGAGCTCCTGTTGAAGGAGGGCAAGATCATATTGGTAATGCACTTTCTGTTCTTTGGCAAGTAAGTATTGCTTTTAGAAAACTTCTCGGGGCCAGCCCAACCTTCTTTGGCACCATTAAGGGAAAAAAAATTTCAGCCTCATATATATGCACGCACTATATATATCTTGCGAATTACATTATATTTTATGAATTGATTCTGAAAATTTTTGTTTGCGTAATTTTATCTGATTGATTGTCATGAATAATTATTGTATTTCCCAACTGTATAAAAAAATTTTTTTCGCATGAAGCAGTAACAAATTCAAAATAAAATACATATCAAATGTAATACGATTTGTTGAAGGAAAAAATTAATTCTAAGCATTAAGAAATATTCCTAAACAATACATTATGAATTAAAAAAAATTTTAATTTTCCTTATTAGCCAATAAAAATATAATATTTTATGTGAAAAATATTTTTTTTCTTTTGTGTTTGTACATTCCAGATTATAAAAAACATTGAAATGAATATTTTTTAAAAATATTTTAAACAAATCAAATTTTGAATTTTCCACCCTAATTCTCTAGCATTGCTAGGCGATTGCTTGGATTCTCCTAATGGAAGGTTGGGCTCTGATACTTATCATTCAAGACCCTTTATTCAATGTGATTTTAACATTGTTTCTCTTCTTTGCTAAATGTAATTTTTCTGTTTAAGGTTGCCCCGAGTGTTAATGGATTATTTCTAAAAGATTTAAAACAAGTTTTGAGAAAAGAGCAGTGTGATGTAAGTCAGTTAAAAATTAATTTATCCTGTTCTTAAAATATTTTTATTTGACACTGAAGTTTTGTTAATTAGTTTTTAATCTCTAACAGTTTTCATATAATACTTAAAGTTATTATGTTTCTTCAGGCAACACTTTTAATTACTGCAAATGTGCCTAGTGCAAAGAAAATAATTATACATGGCCCAGATGCAAGTGGTATACCATCACAGTATCCTATTCATGAGGTTTGCTACAGTTCTTTATATTTCTATAATGTATTGAGTTGTATGAGTAATAGGCAGTACATATTACCTAGCTTTTAAATGTCATTTAATACTTAAAAATTATATTGATTCCTCTAATGCTTTGATTAATAAGTATATTGATTAAACATTTTTCTTAACTGAACATGTCTGATAAAAATATTCTTCAAATAGATTCTAATTGCAAAATAAGTATTAATTAATGAGACATCAATACTTTTAGTAAAAGTTGAAGGCCTTCTTTACTGTAATGTGTTTGCTTAAAACTGTCTGTTAAGTTTCACTTTTTGGCCAAATCATTAAAATTAAGTTTTCCTTTTTTATTGCATTTGGCTCAAAATCATGTTTTCTATGTTTAAATGGACAAAACCATCTCCATGATCATTTTTATTGAAAATTATCACGCTTTAAGAAGTATGAATTATTATTATTATTTTTTTTTTAATTTTTTCACTAGCATTGAAAGTTATTCACAACAATTATTTGTAATCCCTGCATATAATACTTTGTGAGTTCAAGAAGGAATTATTTCAATACTTCTGTTTTAGTCAAATTAAATATTAATTTAAACAGAGGTAATGTTTAATACTCAGACTTTAATACTGTTTTCATCAACAACAACAAAAAAATTCTATTTGCATTTTATGTTCATGGTATATAAATACAGTGACCTTGATTAATTTAATTAATGACCTTGCTGTTTTACAGCAAGCAATGTTTCCTATGATAAGATTGTTGCCAACTCTAATAATTATTGTTAACTCTAATGGTTATTGTCTAATTTTAGTTATCCCCAAATTGTAAGCACCTAACTTCAAAGTGTTTGACTTTTGAAACCGAGAAAATAGTGCATGTTTTTAAATAATGAATCATTATATTAAATGGTCAAAAATAATTAATCTGCATGCTAAAAACTTAAATTTTATTGAAAACTATTTTCACATTATGGTTATGAGTTTTAACTGGTTGTTATAATATCAGATTGCAAATATTTTAATGTATGTTTAGAGAAGGTATTAAAAGCTTTTTATAAATGTTACTGTTAGCATTTTCTATTGATTATATTCACAGTTGTATTGGATTTAAAAATCATGAAGAGAGCTTTAAAATTGTGTTTTGGTTCAAATTAGTTCTTAGCCTGTTTGTAACTTGCTATTTTCAAGAAAAATTGCTCTTGATAAATAAAATTTAAGGAAAAATATATCTAGTCTAAGAAAAAAAAAGGTATTTTATGTTGAAAATTCATGAGGAATTTTAAATTATGGATTGTAATGAATTTATTAGATTTGAAGTGTTTATGCTGAATTTATAAAAGTATGCTGCGATCTATAAATTGACTATGTAATTAAATGGACTGAGTCATTTAATGTTTGTTACAAAAGTTAAATCAACTTTATCATAAAAGTCAATTTTGTATTTTTAACCTATTTTCTTGATTTAAATTTACTTTTGCAGGATACACAGTTTTCACTTATTTTGCAAGATAGCTTAGATTTCTTTAGTATTGAAGAAAACCAGCAAAATTCTTATTTCTTAGTTGACACCAAAACAAGTGAGAAGGATTCTTTCTATATTCAAATAAAATTAAAAAATTTGCAAAACTTTTTACTGTAATAATTTGAATTAGTTATGAATTATATAAATAAACTCTGTTTCCTGGACTACTATGTATGTTAACATTGTAATATTGCCATTGATAATTATACCACATCTTCAGACCACGAACTGTTACAACCTACTATATATATATATATATAGTTTACGTGTCATATAGATCAAGCTTGACGTTATTTTTGCTACTAAATTTAAAATCTGCATATGTTGATGCATTGAAAAACTTATTAGTTTTTGCTCAATATAGAAATTTTGTTTATAAATTATTTACTTGCAAATGAGCCAATTTAATTTTTCTGAAATACTAGTGATTTTTTCTCTTTTATTTATTTATTTATTATCTTTTTGTCTCATCTTTTTATTTTTGTCTTAAATATAGTTTCTGGCACTGACTTCTAAACCATAAGTATATAATGTTATTTATGATTGGTGCGATGCGATTACCTATTTTGATAAATTTTTAATTTGATAAATAAATTTTTGAGCATAATAATCTGTTTAACATATAATGTTTAACAACATAATTTTTTTTTTTAATATGAAGTATTGAAATTAATGAATTATGAAAAAACAATGTTAGAAAAAACTGTTCTGAGATATGTAGATGATCTCCTCAATTTAATCTCCTCAAAAAAGTATAAGATTTTATTATTTGTAAAAAATTGCATCACATGTATCTAAATATTTATTTGAAATAATTTTTATTCATGTTCTATAATAATTTTAAAAAAGTTAATACACATTACAGATTCATATTATCTACATTAATATCATAGAAAAAAAAAGATTATTGCAGGTTGTACATATAATTGATTTTTCAAGCAATAAACGAATAATAAAATATATAATTATAATAATATGTATTAATAAAAGATTTGTCAAGAGATTTACATGTTATGATATAAATCAAATGAAGTAATATTTTTAAAAAATATTTTATTTTGCAGATATGATGCACTGTCCTGAAAGTTATGTTCGAGATTTTTACTTTTTCAAGCGTTCCCAATACCCTCAGTTATCATTAGTTCATATAAACCCTGATTCAGCTTTTGAATTAATGCAAAGTCAATCATTTAAACTACGCTTTCTAGAATTAGGAAAAGTAAGTAGAGTTTTACGTGTAAAGTAGTATTTTAATTCCTGCGTAAGTAATTCTCTTGAATGTAAAAAATTTTTAAAAAAAATTGTTTTTTAACTTCAAATTTTGTTTTTAATGATTTTACATACTTTTAAATCTCTTTGAAATAATTGAAGCATTTCTGCATTGTTTTAAAATTACAAGAAGTTGGTTTTCATGAAACAAATCTATGCTTGCAATATAAGTTTCATATAAAATGTACTCACACTTATTTTTACTATATTTACTAGGAGAATCAAAGTTTATTACTAAATATGTTTTATCTTCAGCTGTTTATATAATAACAAAAAATTTCACTTGCAATGTATTTAAATTGTATCAAGAAATTTACTATTTCATACTGTAACTGGTTAATGTCAACAGCATTATTGTTCACCTTTTAAATATTTCATATGTTTACGTTATTCTGAAATAATTTAAAACTGGAAAGACATTTTAAAAAGATGTTCTGTTGATTATTACCTTTCAGTATTATATAATTTAAGATGTAAGTAATGGGTAAAATGTTTATTAGCTAAAGTAAATAAAATACTGAAAAGCATGAAAATGTAATTTGATTTGGCAATATTTTAAAAAAAGTACATCACACCTTTGACATTTAGATTTATTAAATTATTGTTTCTATATTAAACTTGTCTTTAGTTTCTATTTCTTTTTTGTTTTCAATTAAATAATTACTAGTATATTATTTTAAATATTTGTTATTCAAAAAGAGCTATGTGTCAAAAAATTTTATTGCTGAAGAGTTTAGTGAAAATCAATTTGTGTAACAAATGTACCTAACTTCTATTTTTTTTAATCTCAGAATTATATATTACTTGCAACAGTGTTTTTTGTTACACACAATTTATGAAATGACAGCATTCTTTGAATGATATTTTCTGAGAATTATTATTAATTTACTTGATTTTATAGAAAGCCTGAAAGTGTGAAATATGAGATTTATTATTATCCTTTTTAATTTTATAGAATTCCTGGCAGTTTTAGGCGAAGTATTAAGTATGAGAATTATTAATTTACTTAATTTTATGAAATGTCTGACAAATTAAAGTGTGAAGCATTATAATTATTTTAAATTTACTTAATTTTATAGAATGCCTCACAGTATTAATTAAAGTATGAAATATGAGAATTATTATTAATTTATTTAATTTTATAGAATGTCTGACAGTTTTAGGCAAAGGATGGAATATGAGAATTTTTCTTATTCTACCTGAGCTTTAAATGTAATTGGTGGGCATTCTGTAAATGGCAAAAGCTCTTTAGACCAAGCTTAAGAAAAAGGTCATGATAAGACAATTATTTCAAAAACGCTCAATCCTTACTCCTTAAAAACTCAAAAGTTTTGGTTTGATAAGAATAACATTAATATTTTAGAGAAAAAGAGCTTGTAGTTTGCCGGTTTGTAATTAGACTTTGCAATGTGTGTGATGTTTAACCCCTTACCTGCCGAGTAAAATTTACATGATTCACTCCCTAGTGCCACAGTTTTTCGCTCAAGTGCGCTTTGTTACTCTGTTTGGGGGGGGGGGGACTTTGTTTACTCTGGTACTTTGTTTTGGGGGGGGGAAAGATGCTCGCTTTGCAATTTAAAAACAGATTACTTTCGCAAAAGAAGAAAGGGGAAAAAAGAAAATACAAAACTTAAATTAAAGAATAAAAATACAATATAAAAGATGTTAAAACTTAGCTGTTGTATGATAAATCCTGAAACATGGTTGGACACATAAGCCAACATCACATTCATTGCACTGATAGCGGGATTCTCGATGAATATACACTGGAAACGAAAGCGAAAGAAGAATAAACCCGACCTTACTCAAATAGAAACACACAAGCAATAAATATTATGATATGACTTTTCCAACACAGCCCTTTCCCATTCCCCCTCCTCCGAAATTGGTAATACATTCAATGCAAACACTTTCATTGGCGAACACTTACAAGGTCATTTTACTGCATTCACAAGCCGGGAGTGTAGTTCTATTTATAGCAGCGCAATGCAAAGCATAGTACTTAGAGAAAGCGTATATATAAGCCTGCGGCAGTTAACGCATCGTCTGGCTGAGACATATATATACGACCGCGGCAGTTAAGGACTTAATCATTTTATACTTTGCCAGTTTGCCTTTTGACATTCTGTAGAATGCCTTGATAATTACTGAAATGCTAAATCGTTTCATATGTTGCTGTTTGTCATATTGCATTCTATAGAAGTTTTAACAATTTATGAAATGTTTATTCATCATTTTGCATTTTGTAGAATGCCTTGGCAGTTTATAATGTGCTTTACTGTATCATATTTTGCCAGTTTATCATTTGGCATTCCATTGAATGCCTTGGCGATGCATAAAGTCCTTACTCTTTTTCTTTGTTTTCCAGTTTATCATCTTGCATTTACAGAATGTCTTTCCAATATGTGACATGTTGAATTGTTTCATTCCTTACCGACCAATTTTAAATATCCTTTAGGATGATAAATTTTTAATTTTGCCAGTGAAATATCTATTTCTATTAAACTTTGTTACACCAATTTGATCATAAAATTTGTGTTTCTGTTTACGTTTTGTTCTCATTTCCAATATTAACATTCCAACAGGTCCTGATGAGCTTGGCAATTTCAAAATCTAACACTCAAGTTGCTCAAAGAGTTTTCTTTTTGCATGAGGAGCTTATGAAGCTTCCATCCTTTCCTCGTAAAGCTTTGGAATGCGATTTCAATCTGTATGCAGGCATTCTTGGAAAGGTGAAACATGTTAAATGTTCTAACATATTTTACTCTGAAGTTATTTATTAAAACAATAAGTTTACTATGTTTATTCTTACGTATTTAAATATAACATTTATTATAAATGTGTGATTATATATATATATATTTTAGGAAATGCTTAACATGGATACTCTTCATAAATTGGTATGGGTAAAAGTAAGTGTTATAATCTTTTATATTGTAATTGTTATTAGCCCAGCAGAGCCAACTTTTAGCTAGCACTTTATATCATTTTTTACCTGTGTGTACCAAAAAAAAACTGCTATTTATGAATTTTTTTGAATTAAGTCCCTTAGAAATATTTTTTGCTTATAATTTAATAAGAACGCATAAAATTACTGTAACAAAGATGTGTAAGTTAAAAATTGCCTGATCTTGAATTAAATATTTTCTTAATATAGATATTTTTTTTTAAATAAATGTTATTTTGGTTTCCCTCTTCTTTTTTTTCATCTGTATTTTATTTACTTATTTTCAATTTTATTTCATTTTTATTAAATTTAATTTTTCAGATAGATAAATGTCCTACACCTCTGAGTAACAGTAGCTATTTTTTTTTAATTTGATTTTTTCATTGTTTTAGCAGATTGGTGTTTTTTTTAACTCCATTTGATTGCTTTTCACTAAGCACATGATATAATATGTATTTAGATAAGTACAATAGCCATTTTTATCTCTTGTTAATTTATTCATTTATTTTTTTACATTACATTAGCCAAATCACGATTTTTGTAATAAAGATGAAATGTAATTTTGTAATAAAGAGATGAGTTATGATAGTTTTATGAGAATTTTAAAGAGGAGAAATAAATTGTTAGTTTCAGATGTACATAATACTCTTTTTTTTATATAACATTTAATTCATTCCAAAAACATAATTTCCAGAAAAGGTAATGTTGGCGTATAATTGTTTCTTTTGAAACATTGGATTTTTTTAAAGATAACTTTTGTTTCCAGTTATAAGTTTTTAACATAAATACTAAATTACTATAAATACTTTGTGAAATTTAGGGCTATCAAGATAAGGATTGATAAAGTAGGGTAATTCGAAGTAGTAAACATTTTTCCATAGTAAAAAGGAATCTGCTATCCTTATAAGAGAATGACAAGGACCTTGTAAATTTGGTCGCTGACTTCAGACTATTGCTTGAATGAAAAGGAAGTGACATGTACTGGTGTAATGAAAGTGATTTTTGAACTGTTAATTTTCAAGTTATAAAAAATTTAAAAGAAGCAAAAAAATATATTTTATAAATATTTTTTTAAAGAATGAGAAATATTAAAAATTGCCATTTGAAGAGTTTGAATCCCTTAAACACCTCCCTTACCTACGTCCCTGTTAAATACATTTCTTTACCAGGTTTATAGACTAACTCAAAATTGCAACATTTCAACTGTAAATAGACAATGGTTAACATTGTTGTTAAATAATTGTCTATTATTAACCATTGTTTATTGACAATACAATGGTTTTTTCAATATCGCAATAAAAGATTTATAATCTGTGAATATTTTAAATTTAGCATTCAAAACAAAGTTAGTAAATTTTCTTTTCAACCATAAAGTACTGCTAGGAGCTCTTCGTCAATGTGTGCACACTTTATAATCTGTTTTCTGTATTAAATTTATTATGTCATTAAAGATATTTTAAAACATATCTACTTCAAATAAAGTTTTATCATACAAATACAACATAGACAGTTAATTGGAATGCTTTAACCATCAGAAACTGTAATGTCATACATATTGTTTTCCAACACTTAATAATGCTTGAAAAAAATGCTTTTTTATTACTTATTTTGAAATTCCTAGTATCTATTGTCATTTGCACATATTATTTTTACTTCAACGATTATTTTTACTTTTTTTGACGTTGGAAAGCTACCTGTTGAAAGTTCAAAAAAGCTGAGACTAATGCCCAGAGGGTTAGATGTAAACTAGTGTAACTAAGTTTATGAAATATATATAATCTTTTTTACTGTGTATGATGTTATTGTTATTTTATTTTAGCTTGTTGCTCGGATGTTTGAAGCCATGGCTGGTCTCTTTGTTCATTCATCAGATATACATCTCTTTTTAAACGTTATTAATGGGGCCTTAGTTTTACATCCTGAAGATGCCATGATTTTACGTTTTTGTATGTCTACTTTTATGAATGCAGCTTTGCAGTTCAAAAATATTTTTGCTTCTAATGGGTAGTTAACTATTTATTTTTATTAACAAAATTGCAATATTACGTTTTATTTGTAATAATTCTAATGTAAATTATATTTTTTTACAGGTACTTACTTATTATGCCAACAATTTTACGTACTTATTCTAATCATCAAACGAATAATTTACTTTGCCGTACTTTGGAATTTGTTTGCAAGCAGTTCTATATTTTGCATCGAAAGCCATTTATACTGCAGGTTAGTTTTGCATTTTGTTTCAAAGAAGAATTATCTAAATGATCTAAATATGATTTATTTTTATTGCTTTTATGTAATTTAAACAAATTTATTGTAATTAATAATTTTATTTTTCTTAAATGCTATTTGTCATTCACTTTTTTCAAAGTGCAAAGTGAAAGATCAAGTAAATAAAATGTCTCAGCTCAAATTAAAAACTTTAACTTTCTTAATATTAACCAGTTTTTTTCATATATTTAGATGATATTGTATTTATTATAAAACACTTTCTTAGTATTTTTTTCATAAAAAATATAAAACAAAATTTAAAGACTAAAATAAAAATTTCTATGCATCATCATTTGTATGCATCTAACAGAATTTGTTTATGATACTTAATGTTATGGCAAATAGTAGTAGATTTATTAGTTCTAAGAACTATTATAGTGAAGATAATTTAGCTATATAAACACTGAATTTTATGTGAAGTCTTACACAGGGTTCCCCGGGTCAGGGATAACAGAGAAAACCTGGAATTTTCTGGGAATTTTATTTTGACTTCAAAAATCAGGGAATAGTCAGGTAAAGTTACAATTTGTTTTGAAAAAAAAACTGGAATATTCCTATATCATACCTGGAAAGTAACCAGACTTAAAATTGTCAGTAACAGTAATCAGCTATTGAGATTTAAATTAAATAATTCTAACACCTATTACAAATATTTTTTGCAAAAATTTCACATTTTAGTCAAACTGAAATGTTTCCTTCCTCTTTTCATAATATTTTTTAACACCGAAAATGTAATATTTCTCATTACAAATAAATGAATCAAAGTTTTCTGGTGAAAATACAATCTCAATTTTCATCGAAATTTACCTCGTATACATGGTAAAGTCAGGGATTTTTTTTCTGAAATTGAGTGGGAACCCTGCTTACAGAATTTGTCATTGATGTTTAATGTTACAACAAATTATATTGATTTTTTAATTCTAAAGAGTGTTTCAGGGTAGATAATTAGGTAAAAGGAACATTGAGTACCATGCAATAAATTCCATGTCATTAAGTCTTCGAGAATTTAATTGATACTAAATGCTATGGCAAAAAGTAACAGAATTTTGAGTTCTAAAAAAGATGTTTTAGTGAAGATAATTGAGATAAAACTAATACTACATTCCATGTAAAGTCCTATAGAATTTGTTATTGATGCTAAATGCTATGACAGATAGTAGCAGATTTTTTAGTTCTAAGAAATGTTTTAGTTCTAAAGAATATTTTTATTATTGATAATTTTATAAAGTGATTATTGAATTCTGTAGAAAGTCTTCCAGAATTTATTATAGAATGTTGTAACAGAAGCTAGTAGATTATTAGTTCTAAGGAATGTTTTGGTGAAGATAATTAAGATTAAAAAGATACTGAATTCCATGTAAAGTTGTGCAGAATTTTTTACTGGTGCTAAATGCTATGACAAATAGTAACAGATTTTTTAGTTTCAAGCAATGTACATAGATAATTAGATAAAATGAACATTGCATTCCACAGAAAGTCCTACAAAATTTGTTATAAAATGTCATAACAAATACTAGTAGAGTTATTAGTTCTAAGGAAGGAATGTTAGTGACGGTAATTGAGATAAAATAAACATTGAATTCCAAGAAAAGTCCTATGAAATTAGTTATTGATGCTGAATTTTATGACAAATTATATTAGATTTGCTAGTTCTGAGAAATGTTCTTGTGAAGAGACATTTAGTTTCATTTAAAGTTTTGCAGAATTACTTATTGATGATGAATGCTACGACAAATAATAGTAGGTTTATTAGTTTTTAGGAATGTTTCAGTGATTGTAATTAATATCTAAGAAACACGGAATTCCTTTAAAAGTATTATAGAATTTATTATTAAATTTAATGCTGACAGCAGTGACGAATTTATATTGCTTAACAAAACTTTCATTGTATTCATACAAAAGTTACAAATTATGTTAAGGGAATTATGTTAAAACATATAATTTTTCTTTAAGCTATTGTATAATTAAAAATTTGATAATTGCCTCTTTTCCTTTGCTGACCGCTGACCTTTGCTTTTTTTTTTTTTTTTCTAGTGAGTAAGTTGAACAAACTAAATCAATACTTAGTAAAATATCCTCTTATAATTATTAACACATTTCTAACTGTGGGAAGAGGAGTTGTCAACATACATCTATCTAAAGGTACCTCAGGATAGAATTGAGTTAACACGTCTTATATACTAGTGGTATATACTAGCGTCTTATATACTAGGAATAGGTTATTGTAGTGGTAGTCACACTACATTTCTCCCCCACCAGAATTTTATCTAGGATGGAATTCGATGTATAGGTATCACTAGTCAAATCATTGCTATTTTGCGAAAGACCGGGAGAGCTGTATTAAGTTCACCGGAGTTTGAGAGCTGATCATGACAGCTGTATTAAGTGCACGGTTGTGAAAGTGGTCACTCCTTTGTTGCTATTAGCAGTCGAGTAAATACAAGCTCCAGTGGTGTGTGATCAATACTAAGTAGCAACAGTGCGAGGAGAACAATGTCGCAGTCACAAATAGCAAGTCAACTGTTCAATGTTTACCATTTATCTAAGTAGATATTTTTATATCAAAGTGGGCGTTACTGTCAAGATAGGCGTGTTCAGATCACATCCGAAAGTCACCAATGTGTGGAGAGGAGTTATCAACAGTGTCAACTTTCATCTATCTGAGATACCTCAAGACAGAATTGAGTTAACACGCCTTATATACTAGTGAATTGAAATAGATTATTATAGTGGTAGTTACACTACACTAACACATTTTAAAAGTATAAGTAATCAATTCAGCGCTTCAAAAAAAATTAAATTTTAATGGTGACATACAGTTTCTCAATTGCTGGGAGTTGTAAAGTAATGTTATAAATATAATGTAACACTATAACTATTGATGTTTTTAGATGTTTGGAAGTGCAGCTCCCATTTTAGATATGGATGTTCAAAGCAGTTATGGTGATGCAAGCAAGGTGATTTTTATCTTTCATGTTATTCTTTTTTTGATAACTATTTAAAACTGGGGAAAATTTTCTTTCATCGGAAACTGAATTAGCGTCTTTTGTTTTTTGATACTTAATGCTAAAACTGTTTCAAATATTAGTTTAATAAAAATAGTTAATGATTAGTTTTAATTAAGTGGATTGGAAAATCATTTCTTTTAATAATCTCTTAAGAAAATTTATTCATAATAATTTTTTAAAAGTTCTTAGTATTATTTTTTTTTTTTTAAATATCAATTTTGTTGTAATTTGTGGATAATCTTTAACGATGATTTTTGAAACTCTTTACTTTAAAAATTTGCTTCAAGTTTTAGGTACTCGAACTGTGTACTTTAGTTTAAGCAATATGACAATTTTTTTTAAAACAATTGACGAGACTTTATACAATAGTTTTATACAACAGTTGATAAATAGTTTTAAAAAATATTAAAAATACCCAGTATGGCCCAATTTACTTTTAGACCTAGATAAAAATCAATAAAAACAATGAAAGATCTAATTGTTTTGTATATTTTTATGAGTTTAATCATGCAGCAATGAAATCACTTTCAAAGTATTAAATAATTAAATTGCTGACGCTTCTCACTTTCAAAAAAACTGTGGATTTTCTTTGTGTTATTTTTACATTAATCAAAGAGAGAACTGATTAGAGTTGAACTGCACCTAACGTTCATGGCCATGTTACAGATCCATAACAGCCTTAAAAATATGTTATTTATAAAGAGCATTATTTCATATGGCATAGAGATTTTATTCAGTTCGCTCTTTTTCTTTAATTATTTTCATAATTTCAGTAAATAATAGATTGTGGTTATCTTTATTTTTAAGGTTCAACCAAAAGCTTTCTTTCAACTACTGCAATCTCTGGAACAGTACGTGGTCGACCCACTGGATATTTTAGAATTAGTAGATTGTGAAAAACCCCTTCGCGCATTAGACTTTTGTTATCAAAATGATCCAGATACTCTTTCTATACTGGATGCTATCTCTCTGTGTATTACAGTGGTAGCTTATGCTGCCGATTCTCAAAGGGGTCATCAAATGCTTGTAAGTGTGTTTTTCTTGTCTTTTTTTTACGTTTTCAAAATTTATGTAAATATCAAGTTTTAAGAAAGATTAATTTTGCTCAAATGCAAAAGAAGAAAAAAAATTTATTTAAAAGGAATTTTAGAGAAGATATTTTCTTTTTTTTAATTTTTTAATTGTAGAAATATATATACCATTCCAACGAAATCATAAAACTAACTTAATCATTATAATTAATAGAAAATTTTTTAAAAAAAACAATGAAAATAATGAGAAATATAATAATTACAACTAAAATATAATATTTTTATGTCTTTCGGGGCTGTTACCCCTTGACAACGTCAGCTTTGGTTATCATTATTATATTTTTCATTTATTTATTTCTAAAATTTTCCATTGGTTTCAAATTTTCTTGTGGAATTTCTACTGCATTGTGCAACTTTCTTTTGGAATTATAGTTTTTAACTGTTTTTTACATGATTTTTGATTTCTCTTCTTATTAATTATTATAAAAGTTATTGAATGTGCCTTAGATTATTAGAGCTTGATAATTATTTCATGTAACTAGCTTTATCAGCAATTAAAGCTTTAATAGCTTCTTGGATTTTTCTGTTTCTAAAATTAATCCTGTACAGTTGCAAAGTCAATGATTGTTGTATAAAAAAGTTACAATTTATTTTAAAAGTAGCGAACAAAAGTTTTCTTTTAATTTTAAAACTATCAAAATATTTAATTTCTAGATTTCACTTTATTTTGAAAATGACATTTCCGTTTTAAAGCTAAATATTATTACTTACTAAATTGTGAAAATGCCACTGTAGTTAAAATATCTAGTTTCATCCAAAAATAAGCGGAAAATATAAGTCTCCTACCGCTATTTTATTTTTAATAAGAGGCTGTGATATGTAGGATGTTTTTAAATTTATAAATGTTTTTATTTTTTTTAATTATTGCTTAGCACGTGTTTTTACTTAAGCTTTATTCACTTTACGAATATAAAGTGAATAAAACTTTCCCCGCATTTATAAAATTCATGTTTTTTTAAAATATCTATTTTATGAACCTTTAGTGTTAACTCACACTAAAACTATCACACTAGAACTATACTTACGAAAAATGGTAAATATTTATATTTTTAATATTTTAAGCATACAGATTCTTGCTTGATTTAACTGGCATTCTTGTTTAAATATATGAAAGTTTTTATAAATTATCTTTCTAAATTTTTTTTAAAAATATTGTTACTGCCGAGCATTAAGTTTCCTTCTAAAATTATTGCCAACTGAAAAAATGTACTTTTTTTTCAGCTGTCTGTTTAAAAAAGATCAATAATTATGTAATGTACTTTTTTGTTTTTAATAGTTAATGAACACTGTTTAACAAGTTCATTATAAGTACTTAACAAAAATGGTGTTCTGAAAGGGGATTGAAGCAATGCTAAAATATTATGTCTTAAAAATTGTTCATATGCTTATATTTTTACAAGGAGGCTAACTCTTCTATACTATATAAATTTAACTATAAAATTACATTGTTTTTAAATTTTTGCTTAGTTAGAACTATTTGGAATTATTTACTTTTAGACAATTCTTGAGGCTATATTACCTTTCTACTTACGGCATCTGCAGAATCTGACTACGAAAAAGGAGACCCCTGGTGGTTCCCGATCTGAGCTGAGCATGATTCACAATATATCGATCTGTATGAAAACTCTTATTAGCAACTGTGAAGCTCTTGCCAGGTTAAATTACCTTCTGATTTCATGTTAATTTAATATTAAATATTTTATTTTGTTGCTACTTTTCTAAGTCGTGTAAATTTTCATTTGTATATAATGTCTAGAATTATTGATATTTGAATACTTTCCTATTTAACTAATTTACATTTCCTAATATATTCATTATTGGCGAAAAGTTTTACTCAGCATTATATTGTATTCCATAATTAAAATCATTGATAATGCATGTGATATTATCTTATTCAATATTTTACATTTTCGGTAATGATCCTGATATTATTTTGTTTCATAATTTTCATTATCGATGATATGCATTTATCCAAGTCAATATTGATCTTGATAGTATCCTCCTTAGTGTTTATAAGAAATTTGATATTTATTGTCCGACTAGACATTTGTGATACATCGTAAGAATACTTTTTAAAATGTTGTTATAATGATGTTTAAAAAATATTGATATTTAACAATATATTGCTCAGCTCTAATGACAACCCTTGGTAGATATTGCAATTTTTAAGTAATAAAAAATATCAATATAAATATTAATTCGTTTAAACAATTAATTATCTTCTTTAAATTATGTATAGTGTCATTCAAAACTCTTCTATTGTAAAAGAAAATACTGCTATAATTTTCTACAGAAAAAAATTTTTTTTTTCAGTGCACTTCATTTTTGTGTAACTATTAGCCCTGTAATATATATTGACTAATTTAACAATCATACACAAAATAATGATTCAGAATCTACAGATTGAGAAAGGCAAATTTATTTGACACACACAAGTTATTGATAACACAGAAGAAAAAAATTATTGATTAAAACACTTTACTGCACTAAATATTGTATGCAAAATTTTTGATATTTAGTTTGAAAGAAACTTTAATAATAACTGATATATTTGTAATTAATAATTAAAGCTTTTTATTTCTTATGAAACTAAAGAATGCTTCATAGTGCAAATTATTATTTTTAAAGTTTAAAGAGCTCTCTTCAAACCCTTTAGTGTTACAGCTATATTTTTATGTATGTTGTGATATTACGATGTTTTAAATTTATTAGCTTTTTTAATCTCACTAATGTTTAAATTTTTACTTCACTGGTGTAAAAAAATATTTTACCCATTTCTTTTGTTATTGAGTGTTCTGTAATCACTGCCCTTAATATAAATTTTTAAAATCTTTCTCAAAAATGAATTTAAAAAATTAATAATTAATGGAAGAAGATGAAAAGTATCAAAACTATTTTTATATTTTTTGATGAAACAAGGAGACATTTGAAATAATATTTTTATAATCCCTTGTGTTTTCTCTGGCAGCTTTGATTCAAACAGCTTTTGATGCTTACAGTCAGTAGTAATTCATAGCTGTTTTCTTTTTTCCGAATTATTTTGCGATAGGTAACATGTGCTCTTTTTACTTCATTTTTGATGAGGATTCTAAAATTATATAATAAGGGTATTTATTAGGGAACATTCTACTTGCATTGAATATAGGATGATCCTTAATGAATGTCCTTTTGTATTTTTCTTTTTTGTTTTGTTCTGACATCGGCAAACATGTAGGAACTACACAGGACCACAGCGTACAACTGATTTACGTGGATCCAGTATCAAAAATATGTCAAGAGGAGCTTATTCTCCTCCGTATGAAGTAGATGACGATAGCCAATCTAAGTAAGAAAAAAAAATTTTGTTCATATAAATTATTGCCGTTATTTGAAATTACAGTTTGGTTGAATATTGTTGTCTTTTTATGTCATTACATGTAATTTATGCATAAATACTTCATATCATTTTAATTAAAATTTATTAGTGTGTTGAAGTACTTTCTATGCATGCATAGAAAGTAGATAAGGTAAGTAAAGATAAGGTTAAGCTGCAGACATAAACCTAGTCCCCATTACTACGTGGAAGACATACAATCTTTCAAGATAAAATGTTCATACCTCAAATATATTTTAATGTAATAAAATAAATGTCTAAAATTTTTTGCAGGAACTTAAATATATTAAGATATATTTTAGATATATTTTATTATAATTTTTATCATTTTTGCGTCAATATTTTTAGTTACTAAACATCATTTCGTAAACAAAAAGGTTGATAAATTTTTTGTATACTACATTAGTAACTTTTATTGCCATTGTGTTTCCAATATTGCCTCATAATCTTATATTCAATTAAAAAATATTTTGCTGTATGAGTTACTTTTATTTATCTGCATGTTCATATTTGCTTATAAATAATATTTTTTTCTTTCAGATTTATGACTGACAGCTATTATAGTTCGCGCAAACCACTTACACAACCACAATATGATCGCCCAGCTGGAGACACTGACATTATGAAAACTGAATTTCGTCGTCCCAGAGATATTTTACTCAGTGTTGTATCAGAATTCCTTACTATATGCTCTGCTAGACTTGCAGAACTGGCAAAAATAATAAAAGATCTTTCCAGCAAAGCAACAGAATTGTTGGATCAAAAATGTCATTTTGTGAGTATTTCTATCTATGCTTTGAATATATTTATGTTTTATAATAGTTTGAATAAACTCTAGTATACTACTTCACTAAAAAATTTTAATCACTCTTTTAAAAATCTAAAAACTAATAAAAAACAACTTTGAAAGCACAGACTAAAAAAGATTGAGGTCAGGTAGCAACAATTAGGATTTTTCAACCTAGCTTATTATGAATTTGTGCACTAATAATCATATCAATTAAACGAAACTTCCATTTGTTAGTCTTGCTATGTTAATCTTACACTAATAGTTTTCTATTTTAATAGCAATTTAATTTTATTTAATTGAAATTTTATGTTATTAACATGTTATTCACAGTTAATAGGAACATTTCCCAAATGCTATATATATATTTTTATTTTTTTATTAGTAATAAATTGATTCTTTTTTTAAAAACTGTTACAAGTTATTGTTATTCAGATATTTCTAAATTTGATATCCGCCATCCCTAGCATTTCAAAATTATTATATTCATAAATTTCTAGCGTATTCTTTAAATTTTTTAAAAAAATGTTCTTCTTTTTTACAATTTTTGTATATATAATGTAATGGAACTTTGGTAGGTATGCCAAATTTATAATGAATAAGGTTAAATTTAATATACTTTACATTTTGCAATAATTTTATTACAATGCACAATTTCTTCATAGCAAATCCGTATACATTTCATTATAACAGCACTTTATCCTTACATTTTCATTAATGCTTTTTACAACAAAAAGTTTTTTTTTAGTTGTTTGACTGCCTTAGGTGCTGAAATTTCTTAATTATATTTATTCAAATATCCAAATTGATGTTACTAGATTCAATCCGAAAAATAAAATATTCCTATCATGGAGAAAATTAGTTTCTTTTGGAGGGAAGCAGAAAAAAAATTACAAATAGCGTTTAAAGTTAATGACTATACTAACAATTTCTACATTTGTGCAATATTTTCTTTTTCCTTGTTTTTTAGTTATGAATGTTAAAAAGTTACTTATGAGTGTAGTTCATTATCTTCCTGCTAGCTAACTTTATATTGCAATATTTATTCTGATTATTTTATGTATATTCTAAACTTATATAAATATGTTTAATTTCAGAGATTAGCTGAAGTGGCTCACAGTCTTTTGAAATTTGCACCATATGATCCAATTACAATGTCTTGCCGAGGTTTGCAGCGTTACATGAATGAAGTATTGCCTCATTCTGAGTGGGCACAGGAAACAATGCGACCAGCCCTCATAATGGTCTTGCGTCGGATCGATAAGACTTTTAACAAGATTGCTAAAAAGCCCGCTATTCGAGTAAGTCTATTAGGAATTTGGTTGTTATTTAACACAATTGTTATTTATTGTTATTCGGTACAATTGTTATTTACTGTACATATAGGGGAGAGTCGGGTAGCCCCGCCCACTGTCAATTTCATATGTATAGAATATTTTTTCAAGTCAATGGGCCATCGTACATTAATTGTTATATTAAAAGAAGATTATTTTCAAAGTTTCAAGTATTTATGCAGCTGTTAACATGGTAAGGAATAGTTTTGAAAATAAGTGTGATAGTCATGAAATTAAGAAAAATTTGTTGAATGTTTCGATTAAACTTCATTTTAATACTAAAAAAATAATTTTTTCTATACATACAGCATTAAAGTATGTAGTCTTAAGTTTAATTTGCACAAAGTAAGAAGTTTATGTGTGAAAAATTGTTCGAGTAATTACAAATTTACAAAAAAATTAGATTTCGGGGAGCCCCGCTCACATGAATGTCGGATATCACCGCACAATTTTATTTCGTCGATAAATGTACGGTTGCAAAGATTATTATTTTATTGCTTCAAATTTGAATGTTATATGCATTTTTAGCAACAAATATTGTTGTTATTAAATTATGGAATTCACTAAAAGTATATAAATATGTAATAAATAAAATAATTTTGTGATAAAAATGATAAATAAGGTTTATCTATTGTCAATACATTGGTCATTTTCCTTTACACCTGAAAAAACAGTCAAAAAACATAATTTTTGTAACTGGGCGGTGCTACTCGACACATTTTGAAAAGAGTTGAAAAATATGTTTTTTTAAATTTCTATTTTTTTAAGTTAAACTATTCTTTTTTTGGTTTATTCTTTTTGCATTATTTAATTAGATGATAAAACAATCGAAACATACAAAACTATTGAATATTACTCAATATTATACAGAAATATAAGCAATACTCCTTAAGTGGGCGGGGCTACCCGACTCTCCCCTACATCTTTTGTTTTCAATAATTTTAAAAGAGAAAACTTCATTTTTTAAGGGAATTTTTCCAATACGTTTTGGATAATATCTCAAGCAACTATTTTAAGATTGTTAAATTTAATTAAATGGAGAAACTTCATATAAAATATTAATCAACTAATTGATTTAGTTTATTTTATAGACTTTTAATGCTACTTAAATAAGATTATCATATTATCTATTTATTAGATTATCATAATTAACATAAAAGCAAGACCTGATTAAATGCTGTCCTCTCAGTTCCTTATATGCACTACTTTGAAGTGAAATTCTTCGATTTATTAATGTTCCCTTTTTATAGACGATTCGTTGACGATTGTTTTATAATGATGGACAATTCTGGCATTAATCACATTCTCAATATTATGAATTCCATAGATCATTGTGTACAATTCTTAGTTGAACAAGAAAATAATAAGTGTTTACCTTTCTTAGAAGTTCTTATTTCTCATAATTGCAATAAATTTCTCACTACTATTTATCAGAAACCATTTGAAAAAAGGATTATTGCATTTAGTAAAAAATTGAAATTTAAATTAAAATTTAATAGAATTACATTTCCATATTTATTTCCTATTGTTAAATTTCATAAATGTCCGGTCAAATTTAGGTTTATTGCGTGTGGTACTGATTGTTACAATTCTGTTATTAGTAAAAAGTTATTTAATTTTCTTAAAATTATTTTACTTAAAATTAAAAAAGAGAAAAATATCGTTATAAAAAGTAACGTTGATGTTTTGGACTATATTAATAATAATGTTATTTCTAGTAGTAATACTTTTGATTTTGAAAATTTGTTGAAACAGATTGTTGAAATTTGTAGTGGCATATATGATAAGTATTTAATTAATGAGAAAATTGATAAATCTTATTGGTTAGATTTATGCAGGTTTAATCTTTTTGAGAATATACTTTTTAATGGTTTAGATTTTTATAAACAAATTATTAGAATTCCACTAAGTAATTTCTTTTCTGGTTCTTTTGTTAATGTTTTTTTACATTTTTTTGAAGCTAAATTTCCGGAGTATAGTGATTTTAATGCATTTAGATATATTGATGATTTGATTTTGTTTAATTGTGATAATTATGCTTTTATTTATAGCATTCATCCTAAAGATTTGGTTTTGAAAAAAACTAATGAGAATTGCTTAAATGTTGAATATTTAGATTTTAAAATTGATATTGTTGATAAAATAATTAAAATTGGTGATTTTGATTAACGAAAAGCTTTTAAATTTGAAGTTATTTTTTTCTATAACTTTAATACTAATTTGTGCAATAAAATTTTCAAAAATTTGTTTTTTTAGCAAATGTTTAGAATTAAAAAAATTTGCAATAATGTTGAAAGTTTTTGGGAGGCTGCGAATAATTTTGTGAATAATTTGAGTAATAATGATTTTCCTTATAATTATTGTAATGTTAATTTTTTGATTAGGAAAATGATTGAGAAATACTAATTTATTTTAACAGGGCGAAATTAAAGTCTTGACTGAGCAGCCCCAGTTGAGCATTTCATTAATCTGTTTTGTAATCTACTTTTACTATCCTTTTTCCCTACTGCGCATTTTATAGAGGGCGTTTTCTTTTGTTTCAAATGTTTCTTTCACATTTAATTAGTTTGTGAGATTGCTGTTTGACCGGTTTGCTGTAAGTTTTTATTTCTTCACTTTTATATTATATTCTCAAGTTTTTGTTTGAAATTTCTCTTCTTATTTGATTTTATGTATTTCTTGTATTTCTCCCTGGACTTTTACAAAACCTTCGGGGTACTAAGAGAGCTAATTTTGACATTTGTCCACTTTATTTATACACACAATAGAAAAGGTTTTGTTCTGTGGCTTCCAGACCTGGTACTCACTGAAGATGTCGGCTTCAGTGGCCATATTTTTATTTTATTTCCATTTTTTTTTATTGCTTCAATTAGTCTTTCTTTTGAAAGTTCTGCTACTTATAAGCTCGTTGCTTTCAAAGAAAGTTCTGTTATTATAGAATTTTATATTTTGTATTCTTTTACTTCATATAGTTACCTATTCAAAGAAGAGCTCCTTCACTTTAAAGCTATCACAGTAGACTGCAGTTTCCTTCTACTATTATTGTTTCCATCTACAGAAAATTAATCTTTCATACCATCAAACTCTCTAATTTGAATTTTAACAATTTGATTGCTTTGCCTTGTTATCGAAAAATAAGTTCCCAAATTGCTACGATTATGAATAAATTTAAGTTTAAAGTAATTTTTTCCCTATGAATAAACTAAATTTCATGAAAATTGAAGACCATATTGCTGATATTAATTGCTAGAGTATTTATCAAAATCATGTTAATGTGTTCTTGGAAATTTCCTATGTTCAACTCAACTATAGCTAAAAAGGCATTTCATTGTATTTTTCCTTAATTATGATTATTCGTTTATTTTTTTAATGTTGCATTAACTTTTTCATATTTACTGTAATAAGCATAACACAAGTTTTCCTTTAATGTTAAGCTTAAACAAGTTTCCTCACAGTTTTATTCAAATGTTCATATTTTAGCGTTCAACCGATTGGAATGCTGCAAATGCTGCATTAACTTTTTTATATTTACTGTAATAAGCATAGCACACGTTTTACTTTAATGTTATGCTTAAACAATTTTCCTCTCAGTTTTATTCAAATGTTCATATTTTAGCGTTCAACCGATTGGAATGCTGCAAGATCCCTCCTAAAAGGTAAATATACAGCATTCTTCTTTGTTTTACACTTTTCTTACAATATTTATGTCAATTTATATTTGTATTACATATACTTATATTCTGTTAAAAGGTGTGTACCTCACATTATATAGACACCCGTACATAGTACATCTTCCTCATCTAAAAGTAAGCATATTTATTTTTATGAAATATTTGAATGTTTCTATTCACTTTAAATATTTTTTATCTGATCAATGTTATAAAAAAATGTGTGTTAATTTTTCTCTAAATAAAAAATTTGGATAAAATTGAAATAAAGTGTAACAATTATTTTTTAGTTTATATTACTTTTACTTAAACTTGTTATCCTTCTGTTCTTCTAAATGTTATTACATGAAAATGATATATAATGAGCAAATTACGAACTCTTCCAGGTAATTAATGTTGTAAGGGTTTTGAAAATTGCTAAAATTCTACACACGGCCAATTATCATTTTTTTCTTTTCTTCTTTTTTTTTTTAATTTTAGAATAAAAATTCAAATAACATATATTTTAAATAAGTCAGTACTGATTAATGTTGTGTGAGATTTTAAAAAAAACTTGTTTGAACGTTATCTAGTGTGAATTAATATAAATTAGATATAGTTTTTTTTTTCGCATTGGAAATTAATGTTGTAAATTAGTCGAAATCTCTTTTGCTTTTTAAATCAAATTCCAAAAGTATTTTTGTTTTTTACATAAACTGTTTGCAAAGTATGGTACTTTGTTAAAATTCTAAACATAAGTTTTGCTAAACTACTGAACGAAAAAAATTCTTTAGCTCCTATTTTTTTCTTTGAAGATAGGTGCATGTTTTAAAACCAATGAATGTAACAAAGTGTTTTTTTTTTTCTAAACTTTTAGTCTCTTGTGAGTTGCTGTCAAAGTATTATTCTTGGTGACCAAAGTACTCTAGCTGAAAGTTCTAGCAACCTTCCTTCCTCTTCCTCTGTTATGAATCAATCCCCACCCCCTGGATTTTGCTCTGTCGTTGTTCGTCTTATTGCTATGCAGATGATTGCATTAGGGGTAAGTTCTGCTCAGGTCCCTCATAATGATTCTGATTAAATTACAGCATGACCCAATTATGTAATTCCATTCTTGAGAAGATTTCAAAAATTTAATTTTGATGAAGCGTTACGTTTGGCTCAGTGTTATAAATGCATAAGATTATACTCTTTTAGCTAGAAATTATATCCCCCAAGAAATTCTTTCCCCCTATTTCCCCCGATTTAGTGAGGGAAAAAATTCAAGAAGCAAGATATATATATATATGATGTCAGAAAAAAAAACAATTTTAAAGCAAAAAAAAAAAAAAAAAAAAAAAAAAAAAAAAAAAAAAAAAAAAAGAAGAAAAAAGATCAGTGAATGTAGTAACTCAGAAAAAGAAGATTTACTTAAAATACTGATCTGAACTATAATGATGTAGATTCATATTCCCTTCTTACTATAAGATAATCTGAAAGCGATTCCTATGAGTTGTTTTTCCTTAGTAAAATTTTTGCACTTTTCTTAAATTTGGATTTAGCAAGTGAACTGATTTAATGAACATTAAGTACAGGTCTTAGGAAAGTTTGAATTCAGCTTTTTCTAATTTTTATATTCTTACATACAATAATTGATTTGTTAATTGTGATTATGATGTTATTTCACATTTTGAATTTTATTTCCGATGATGTTTACATTCAAAATTACTTTAATTTCTTAGATTTAGTGTTTAAAAAAGTTTCTGTTTAGAGCTGACATTTTTTGTAGTTAGCAATTTTTCTTAAGGCCATAATGTGGATCTTTTTTTTAAAATAGATTTTTAAAAATAAGTTACAAATTAGAATTTGTTTTTAATTTTAGTAACGCATATTTTAAATATTGGTGACAAAATAACATTGAAAAAAGGCTAAATCAAATTGTCATTTACTTGCTCAATAACTTTTGGTTGAATTGTTCTTAACAATGCTGTTAAAATTCTGTAATAAAAACAATGAAATCTCATAGTTTTTAAAAAATTTGCATTTGCATTGCTATTACATATATTTCCCATATTTTTCACTTTTTTTCCAATTGTTTTTTTGGTAATATTATTGGTTACATTTATATGTTTTTGAAAAAAATATTAGTTGTAAAAAATAGTTGTTCTCTTTTTTATAATATCAGTTTTCATTATTATTGCTCCATTATTTAGCAAAAATATGTCCAGATGCTGTATTTTAGTTTAATTTTTTTAATATAGTAATTTTTCCCCCATTCCTCTTCATTCAATGAAGATAATAGATTGCAAAGTGAAAACTTTTTTTGTAGTAGATGTAAAAATTAATTTTTAATGTATAAATGAAATTGAAGCATGTTTTGTGTATCAAAATGTAGGAATCCCAATCATTAGAGACTGTTTGTGGTGGAACTTCTGCTTTCTCCAGCCCTGAAAAACTAGAAATATATTTAATGAATTTGATTCTTCCCCTCTGTATTAGAATTAGTAGCAGCATAAAAGGTAATTCACTTGTAAAGTTCTATTTTATGTATAAATAATAGTGTCATTCTAGCTCTTGCAATGAAACTTTTGATGCAACCTATTATTTACTTATTTTATTTATCAAAGTCATGATGAAATAAATATTTTTCAGCTTAGTATTTATTTCTCGCTTTTAATTACATCTCATGACAATGTCTTTTTGTTAATATTCTGTTGTTGTTTTTAAAAATAAATTTTTTTTGTTTGCACTTAAACTTTTGTGATGAAGTGTATTTTAATACGAAATTCAATATATTTAAATTAGAATGCACATAAAAGCAAATAAATTTATTCTATATTGAGAACTCTTCACTTCAAAATATTTTATAAACTGTGTCTTACACTTTACTTAAATTAGAACAAACTAATATGTTTCTTGTTCATTATTTGTTCTTAAAAGAAGTATAGTAAAATAGATTCATTTAAACAAAAGTTTTGATCCACTTTTATTTCGTTTTAAACCACTTACATTTGGTTTTTATTTTATTGTTTCATTTATCTACTTTGTCACATCTGTGATTATAATTTTATTTAAATTAATTTAAATTCTTTATCATTACCTACTTAATAATTTTGTTCATCACATAACACATTTTGAACATTATTTAGCAATTTAAGATTTTTTTTTNTGTCGGTATTGCAGATAAAGTTCGATAAACAAATTCGTAAATTAAAATCCATATTAATAAAAGTGTAAAAAAAAAATATTCAAGAAAATTTCAGCATATATTTTGAAAAGAGGGGAGGAGTGGGGGAAGGAGGGGAGGGCCCAAAAACGGCTATGCCTAGGGCCTACGAAAGGTATAATCCGGCTATGTGCCTAGGGCCTACGAAAGGTATAATCCGGCTCTGCCTACTTAATAATTTTGTTCATTACATAACACATTTTGAACATTATTTAGCGATTTAAGATTTTTTTTTAATAACTGCAAATATATATTCAACTAGTTTTTAAATAATATAGTTTTACAGTTCACAATTTTATGCACTATACTGCACTGTGTTCTATAATATATGTTAGCATTTTTAACATTAATGGTAAGTCCCTGATTTAAACTGGTTAGTATGGATATATAATTGTATTATCTATTTACTTTTAAGATTTCTCTTTAATTTATGATTTAAATATTTTTTTTAGCATTATTAGACAGTGCATTTTAGGTTTTGATTTATGTTCTTATGTTAGCTGCTTGCTGTCAACTCATTAAAATACATGAAGAACTGAAATATTGTTTTTTAGATGTTCCTAAACTTCGACATAATGATATTGCATTTGCTTTGACCATGGTGCTGCATGCTTTAGCGCCTGTTTCACCACAAAGTAGCTCTTCAGCTAAAGGGGCTTCAGACAGCAGTAATTTTGGCAAATCTCCAAATAGATCAAAAATGTTTCTTTTTCATATTGGTTTCGTTGGTAAGTATTTATTTTGTAGTGTAATATTTTATGATCATTCTTACTAACATGGAACTGTACCATGAAGATATACTAAGTTTCTAAACTAGACTGACAGTTTTAAAAAATTTATTACGGGAAATCAGGAATTTTTATAAATTGGATTAGTAATTACTTCATTGAGTACATTAATATACTCTTACAAATGTTTTCTAAATGTTTCTTGGATTAATATTTGTAACAATGTGATTAACTGATTCTCGAAAATTTAGAATTTATTTTTTGTAAAAAATATAGTATTAAATTATTTTAGATTGATTTATATTTCACATTTTCAACTTTTCCATAATTAAGAATCTGTAAATTTGTTATTAAAAACCAATATGCACCTTATAATTAGCTATGTCAATTAATTTCTTTTTTTTTTCAGGACTGAAAGTTTTACTTGTCTGTTTTGAGAAACAGCTTTCTAATGACTGGCATCGAATTGCTGGTTGCATTCGAGAACTCGGAAACAGAATGCAAGGTAAATGTGATTGGTGTATTTTCTTAAATCCAATCCATATTTATTATTTTTTCTATACTTTGTATATTTTTCATTTTGAAATTAAAGTTTTTAGATTTTTAAACCCAATATGAAAATTGAAAATTACTGCTATTTATGCTTGAACCTTCTTTTATTTGTTATTAAATATATTCTCCTTTTTTATAGGTGGCTTAGGCTTGTGGAATTTTATTGATTTTATTGTTAGCCATCGCACACCTTTATATGTATTATTATATCCGATGATCAAATGTAGAGTAAGTTTTGAAATTGCATTTTTTATTCAACATTTTTTCCTTTTAATAATTTCAATTCACATAGAAGTTTAAGTTTAGAAGAAGAGTAGAATTGCTCTCAGGAAAATGTAATGCCTTTTTTATTGGTATTTATTTTCCTGAAATATTCTTTTTTCTAAGAATTTTACTTAAGATAAATTTTTTTACCATACTTGATTATAAATTAACAATCCGTTGGATTATCTGCATCAAATTACACAAAACCATGGACTATTGCTTGCTTAATTACGCTCTGCTTATGTTTTAAGTTTAGAAGAAGTTAGAATTGCTGTCTGGAAAATGTAATGCCTATTTATTTACTATTTATTGTCCTGAAATATTCATTTTTATAAGGATTTTGGTTAAAATACATTTTTTTTTACAATATTTTAATTCTAATTTATTATAAATTATCAATCCGTTACATTATCCACACCAAATTACATTTCTGGTGAAATCATGTTGCTTTGGATATAGAGACTTACTTCTGTTTGCTTGAAATATGCTATGCAAATGTAATTTGAATTGGCTATTGTATCCCAATATATGTGTCACATTTAGAATTGCTTTTACTTGTGAAACAACTACTTTTGCCTACGAACGCAACACAGGAAAAAGTTGAATTATGCAAATTATTAAGTTAGGAACTATGCTTACAAATTATTTATAGTTAATCGTGTCTTTTTGCACTGAAAATGAAAAGGACTGTTTACTTTTTTTACTTTAAAACTTGTTTAGCCACCCCTCAAGGTATCACATTATTTAATATTCTTCTTGCTGCTAGTCATCTATGTTGTTTGCAATTCATCTGTTTACTTCTATTGTACAGGCACAAAGCTTGTTAAAGCATAAAAGCAGCTCAGCTTTTGTTGTTTTGTAAACGTAATACAATAAAATATAATAAATAAATATTACCATTATTATTTAAAATTTCATTTGTTAATCTTGTAAGTGTTTCATATTTTTAGATGCTTAATACTATTTGTGACAACGAACAAGAATATTCTTTCCAACAAAGAATCAAAGGCAAACTTAATGGTCAAAATTTGCCGGTAGCAAAGAGTCATGGTGCCTTGTATGTTAACATGGTTCAAGAGCTGAAATCATTAAAAGAAGATTTAATTTCTTGGAAAATAGGTGTGTGTTTATTACTTCTGTTTGAATTTCTTTTGATTGTTTTTATATTAATGCATTTGACTCAGAATTTATTGCACGTTCATATGGCAGATTGATAATAAATAATTTTGTATGTTTTCATTAATATGAAATCAAGAAAGATTTTTGGGCTCTTTAAAGTTGTATTTTTGAAAGTTTATTTAAGAATGTAATCATGTAGAATTAAAGTATGTATTAAGAATGTAAGAATTTTTCGAGGTCTGGTATGTGTGATTATGTTGATTTATTTCATTAGGTTAAAATGAAAATTTATTGTAGGGGGAGGTAAAGTGGAACGATTAAAATCTACTGTATCAACTGATCACAGTAGCGATACTTCTCAACAAGCAGGATTCTTATATCAGATGTCTAGAAAAAGTGAACACTCTGGCCTAAATGATCCCTCCGATAAACCTGATATTACCGTAGAAATACCTGTTCCTGTGTCTCGTAAAGCTAGTACTCCTCTCATTAGTAAGCAATTATTTCTTGAAATATTTTAATCTTTATAATTTAATTTCATTTTATTTAAATTTTTCATAATTGATTTTTTACTTCGAGAAGATCATTAATTTTAAGTTGTCAACAAACACAATTTTTTAAAATTAACCTCTTAAATTGCTTTTTACTTTGTAGAAATTAAATATATCTAGTTAAGTGTATCCAAGCAGTTGACATTTGTGCTCAAGTCTTACTTTTTGTTAAACTTTTGTGTTTTTATATTTTCTCATATTTGATTCAAAAGAAACTATGGGAATTACCGTAAATAAGGGGGGGGGGGAATTTTTGTTATGATTATTCATTTATTTATTGGAAGTGCTCATAAGATAATTCTGACCTTTATAAAACCATGAAATTTAAATTTATTACTAATCTTAAACTTATATGTGTATATTTTTTAGTGCTTGTAAAACTTTCTTTAAAAAAATTTTTTTTGCTGCTTTAACTAATCACTTTCTTTCACAGGAGGTATGTCTACAGACAGCTCATTACATCCACAGATCACAGAAGGAGAGACGAGCACCTTTACGAATATCGGCAAGCATATTCATAAGGGACTAAGTATTAAATTCAGCTCTGGCAGTGGGAGCCGACAAGTATTGAGACAGCTGCTTCGTCGTAGTAGTTATCCTTACCCAGAAGACGATAGCAGCACCGCCGAAGGTACTCAACTTTTCCCAAACTCTAGTTCACTTTCATCATTTATAAGGCTAATATTTTCTTAGTAATGCTATGTTTAAATATTTTTGAGAATTACATTAATTTATAAAAGGAAACTCCTTTACCTTATCACTTGAATTGATTTCGATCATTTTTTAACTGGAAGATGGGGGAAGATTTTTCAAACGTTTATTTACTGTGACTATGAACTTAAATTTCTGTTTTTAAAAATAAACGAATTTATTAATCCTGTGTTTATAAATATATAAACTGGATGAATAATGATCAAATGAACTAACACATTATGCACTAGAGAAAACATCTGCCCATTGTCAGTGTTTCTTCTTGGATCCACCCTAAGCTTTACTGTTAGCTGCATTTCTGTAAACAAACCCCTTTTCAGCGAAATATTTTTCCCAATTTTCTGAAGTTTTATCAAGAAATGGAAGTGTACTTTCCTCAACTTTATAAAAGGTTAACTAAAAAAAAAGTTAAAACTATATCGCCATTTTTCAAATTTAAAACATTTGCAAAATCATCAGATATTGATTTTTTAATTGTTAAATATATGTGTATATATTTATAGAGCTGTCAACTTTCTATGCTTTGTGGGAAAATTTCTTCTAGTAGTGGCAAAGTTTATATTTTAATATAAGATTCTTTATTTATTAAATATGATTTAAAATTATAACATGTGAGTGATTCGAAAGCTCGTATAAAATGTCACTTTGTTCCGGGTCTTTCGAAGTGAGGCTTTCAACATCAGCAAAACAACTCAATATTCTAAAAGCTTTAGTTTTTGGTTGTCTACCATTCTATATAAGGTGGCAGCGCTATATTTAATGAATGACAATTATTGAAGCTGTGTGAAAAGGACTTTTGTGGCATTGGTGATATTTGAATGTAGGGCATGTTAAGATTCATTTTTAAAAATAATAAATAAAAAATCTATTCTTCTTGTTATTTAGCTCTTGAAAAAATTATTTTCTTTCTTTTTTATCGATACCTTATTTTATCTGATTTCACTTGTAGAAGGATTAAGTGGAAAGTTGCCTGCAGTATCTGAACCGAGATTGTGGAGAAAGAGCACTTTCCATATGAAACGTGGTGGGAGTAAAAAAGGTAAAGTCGGTAGCGGCAGTAGCCTCACGTCGGTGGGGACGACCAGGCAAACAGAAGAGCAAGACTCACCTGGGGATCAAAGTATGAACTAATTTTTATTTTGATTGTACAAATTTTTCATGAATTACTATTGCTTATTTAATCATTCCATAACAAAATTAAGTTTAAATTACCAAATTCAAATGTTTGAGCACACAGTAGAATAGAATAAAGTTAAGTCAGGAGTTAGATCCTGGACTCAAATATATTTCCAGAGGTGCAAACTAACGCGATTTCATAGTCTAACTTATGGTCTTACAGCTGAGAAATAAAAATTATGTTTTTTGAGTATTTCCCTTATAATCTGTTTAAAATAAGTTTTTTTTCCCTTTAATTTATTCTCATGAAGGGAAAGTGACAGTTATGATAATAAAACAAGATAATTATTTTATTAAGATTTAAGAAATTTTGTTGTTTGCATCTAATCTGCAATATATTTTTTTCTATTCTTTTAACATTCTGAAAACAATAAATAATTACAAAAAATGATTTGATGGAAACAATAAATTAAAGATATAAAGAAATCTCATATTTTCCTCTTCCAACAAGCTATTCTAAAACTTTTTAGAACTTCAAATACTGGATGGTAAAACGGTAATAAGGCTGGTTCTAATTTAACCAAAATTAAAATATTGATCCCAAGCAATCAATATAATTTTACAGTGAAGTATAAAATTTCACTGTTTTTTAATTTAATACTTTTATCTAAGTGTTGTAAATTCATGCATAATTGTAATAATGTTATAGACCTACATAGCTGTATATACTTCTGTGTTATTGTACTTTTGTTACTGATAACTAGCTTGGAAAGCTGTCATCTGTGTATTTCCTCAAGAAACAATACAATTGTTAATACAGTTACTGTTAACAACATTAAAATTCAGGGGTAAGAAGGCAAGTACCCCAATGTTTTGAAAATATATTCTGTTAGAAATATAGTTGTTTTAATGTGAAAAAAGAGTATTTCATTACACTTGCTGAAATGAGTTCATTTAACAAAAACTCATTATTTAGTGTATAAAATCTCAGAGTTCATTTAGTTTTTTGTTAAAAAGCAAAACAACTCATTTGACATTATCATTTGTTCTATTTATTTCATTTCTGATGCAGTATCTTGATTTTTATAAATTAATGTTTAGTACTTAATACGTGGTAACTCTTATCTTCAAAAAATTCAACTGCTCAACTTAAAATTCCTTCAGCTGAGAAAGAAAGTCAAAGGAGAGAGAAAAAAAAATTAATCCCTTTGCCACCGGAATTTTTTTTTCTTTCTTTCCCCGAATTTTAGAGCCAAAAAAGCATTTTTTATTGCTGAAAATTAATATATTTTCTATCCTAAATTCGAAAATGCAAAATATTTTTGTCAGAACCAGTTATTTGCTTGACCTATTGGTGGTGAAATATGTAATGTCTTGTTCACTAATCTCCAGTTTTCCCTGCAAGTTTTGTCTTAAAAAAATACACTGTGATAACATATTTATTAACTCTATTGCCTTAAGGTGTTTAAGATAAATATCTGCATAATCTGAATATTAAAATTAGGTAAAACATAATAATAATTTCCCAACTTACTAAGTTTCCAACCAAAATAATTTTGTAACACTAATGAAAGTGAAATTACAGGAAGTACAAAATGATTTTGATTTCAATTTCAGGCAGGAAATCTCACTGCGAAAATTGTGAAGAAAGTGGGACTAGTTGCAACAACTTTTAGCAATACTCAGAAATACAAAAATAATCGTTGGATTTAAAGAGACGTGTAGATAGCGATAAATTTTATTTCAATGATGCAATTTTTGTCTTCTTTACATGGCATGAGATGCCGACCACACAGGCACAAAAACGCTGAATATATGAGATTCAAGGCTGACAGAGAAAGGGTTAAAAGCTTTTTGTTTGTAAAGTACATTTTTCCTTATCTAAAAACTTTTGGAGTTCATAACGAGAATAAAAAAGGTTTTTTTTCATGGAAAATAATTATTTTACCTGATGTAATAAGATGTTTCTGAAATCTAAATTTTAATTGTCAAACTAGTTATTAAATAATTATGATGGACTATGCTGCAAAAAATATTTTAAAGTTCATAGAAATGCAAAATTACTTGAAATTTTCCACTGGTCCACTATGACCAATTAATATTTATTGCAATATAATGTGTCGATCATTTACTGATGCACATATAAATGCAAGAATTTTTGGGTTATTTTTTATATCAGTTTCTAATAACTATTAAATTAATTAAAACAGATTTATCTAATAGAAATTTGTTATTGACTTAATTATTATCTGTGATCTTTAAGGTTTTATCTACTGTTTAAAAGTGTCAAGTTGCATTTCAGTTGAAAGAAATTTTTCAAACACGTGTTTGTATCAAACATTCAAAACACTCATAATTTTATGTCATATGTAATTCGAACTTATCCAAAGAAAAACTAATTTTTTCTGTTAAAACTGTAAAAATATTACTTGTTTTGTTTTCAATTGAGAAATTAATACATTTTCCTGATCATACTATCATAGGTGTAGCATGAAAGAAATTTTTGTGAGGACACAATTTTTTTTAAGGAGATAGTTCGGATAGTTATATATATATATATATATATTCGNATAAAATAAAAAAATTTCTAAGTGTAATAATCTGTGGCTTTTCAATATTATGCATTTTTTTTTGTAATGTGGTCTCCAAAAAAAATTAAACGAGAACTTATTCACTATTATCACAAATAACATAAAAGTAACATTTTTAATAAATATCAATATATTTTATACAAATTAATCTATAATTTCAGCTGATTCTGTGAGTCAACCCCCGTCTTGCCCAACCAGTCCGGTCGGGGGAGTCCAGTCGCCGGATCCGGATTCGGACACTCACTTACCGAGGCACCGCCTCCAGCGACAGAAGGCTCCAAGCCGCAAGACTTTCCGTTATCGGAAATCTCACCGAGGAGCAGGGTGGGCAGCCCACACCGAAGCTGATGAAGAGAGTGGGGGAGAATCCATTGCTATGATGCCAACCAAAACTCAACTTCCTCTCACTGAAGAAGACAATCCCAACGTATTGCCCCAAGTAGCATTCATACAAAAACACAATGTGAGTATTTCTTTTACGCTCTTTTCAAAAAATAAGACATTTCATAAATTATTTTATAAATTATTGATTTTCATCCATTAGCTAGGTAATAAAGCATAATTCCTATGTGAAATGATTTCTAAGGAAAAATGTTGTAATATGTTGTTTGTTTTTTTTTCATCTTGAAACCAATATTAGCAACCTTTAAAGAGTAATAAAAAGAGAAAGCAAAAAGTCATGTATACAGCAGTTAATTACAATTCCAAAGGAAAGTTGCATAATGCAGTAGGAATTCCATAAGAAAATTGAAACCAATAGCAAATTTTAAAGAAAAAAGTAACAAAGATATAAAAATGACAACCGAAGCTGGCGTCGTCAGGGGGTACCAGCTCCGGAAGTCATAAAAATACAAAACCTTTTCAATCATCAAATGTCTAAAAATTGCTTTCTCTTTATCTTAAAGGTTTTGTAAAAAGTTCATGAAAAGAAATAGATAATACGAAAGCAAATTACAAAAGTTAATTACATCCAATTCCAAAAGGAAAACATAGTTGAAAAAACCTACTTAAAAGTAGTCCCTGACGAAGTCAGCTTTGATTGTCATTTTTATGTTTTCATTGTTTCTATAGAATTCACCTTTTAAACAATTTATCTTTTAAAAAGTTAATTTATTTTTTTTAAAAATGTTATAACAGGGTGCATAGCTTTTTTAAAAAGTGCTTAAAGGTGCTTATTTTCGATCTTCGTTTTCTAAAAGCCCTTAAAGGTGCTTTTTTCATTGGTTGTTTTTAAAAAGTGCTTATTTTTCCCTTTTCCAAATTGAGATTTTCTGTTTAACATGTTGATTTTGGCTACGAATTATGCAGAAAGACACTGTTCACATTATTCTATTTAACGTTTTCACAATTAATTTAACCCAAATCTATTTCGGCGTATCGTCAGTTCATAGCGTAGGAAAACGCCATTCAGATAAAGGTAATTTTAGCAATAGTCAAAAACAATGACTGAAGTTTTTTTTTTTTTTCATGACGGTTAAAACCAGATAAAACCGTCAATTGTCAATAACTTTCCAACCCTACCTAATTATGATATTTTTTTAAGGTGCTTAAAAATATTACTTGAGTGTTTGAAAAATGCTTAAAAGGTGCTTATTTTTTGTTGAATAATTTGGCTATGCACCCTGTATAACTCTGCATAATATATCTCCTCCTTCTTTTAAATAGCGTCATAAGATAGTTGGGCATGTTGGCAGTGAAGAATCTCCAGTAGGACGTCGTGCCAAGCGTCATCATGGCAAAAAGCGTTATCGATCACATTCCCAATCTCCCACAAGTCCTCTCTCTCCTGAAGATGCCCAGACACTGGGCGACTCAGTTGAGTCTCTCGGCAATGGAGAGAAAAGCACTCTACTGCAAGAGAGTCAAAATCAGAATGAAGAATCTGAAACTTCACTCTTCATGGTTTTCCCGGATAAGGATAATGATAATACATGTGTTTAGTTACCCAATTGATATTACAGCACTTCCTCACTTCCTTTGTATTTTTAAAATAGTATATAGGGTGCTGGAATAACATCACTTTTTGATTTTACTCTTATTGAAGATCACGAAAAATCATACTTCTGCTAATTGTAGCAGGAATTAAATAAAAAATTTATTAATCATTATGGAAAATTAATAATTAAAATTTTTTATAAGGCTTTAAAAGTGAAGATAATATTTAGTTGATAAATTAAATTTGCATTGACTGTTGGACAGGAAAGATTCAATATTGGTTGTTATAATTGATTTTGCAAGTCGAAGATAAGTAATAGAGCAAATAGCCACTTTATTTTTTCTTGATGAATGCAACCAATAAACAAGTAAAAAAAATTTAATCATTTTTGTTACATAGGAATAAGTGAAATAAAATGCGTAAATTTATTGTGACTATGATAAGATATGCATTTATTTTTTGAAGGAAAATTAAAGTTATGTATTAAAACAGACCAATTTAGAAACATTTATTAACCCATTCTAGTCTTTAATTCAAAATTTTAATCAGGATATTTCTATCTAACATTACTTTCTTAACTATATTGAAGAAATGTAGAAAAAAAGTTTAAGTATAGTTAATTTTTTTGTTTCATGATAACCAAATTTATTTTTCTCCTAATTTCAAAATATTTTTGGCATTTCATTGCCTGAAACAGAAGCGGGTTTACAAAAATAAGAAATGTAAAATATTTTGGACTTCAAACTGTAAATGTATGTTGTTTTATTTTAAACAAGGAATATAAAGTTAATTATCATGAGTGATGGATTCCTAAGCACCCTGTATTTTTTTTTCCTACAAACCATTGCCATTAAAACTTCCTTATTAACGAAAAATAACGATATTAAAATTGGTTTCAATTTGTAAAGATTGTACTTATACATACTTCTGAAAAGGTCGTATATTTATCTTGTTGAATATGTTCATTTTACAAAAGTTAATTTTTTTTTTACTGTTTTCATTTTAAAGTAAATTCAATTGTTAAAACTGCACTCAAAATTGAAATTATTCTTAAAAAACATTTTCATGTCATTTAACTATTTATAAATAATATTATACACATTCAGATCTTTATATCTTATCTCTATTTTGATAATTTGTTTTCAAAATTCATATTTATAGAGGTTTAGAAAAGAGTGATTTTAAGTGATTAGTCCCTGTATCTGACATAGTTGGAGAGTTATGCCCTACAGGTGTTTGACTGAATGCCAAATTCACTATAACGATACGAAAATATCATTGTAGGATTAACCTGGAATGATTGATAAGATCACCTTATATCTCAAAATTGAATTTATTTATTTTTATTCTAGTTTTTAAAATTAGTCTTAACTATTCAAAATATCTATTATATGCAAAAATGTTAAATAACTATATATTTTGCAAAATAGTTAGCTTTTAAAAATTATGATAGCTGTACTTGACACTTATACAAAGTTATTTAAACCATTATATGCCAATTAAACAGTTACTTTTTAGGTGAAACAGTAATTTTCTTTTTAAGAAGTTATTTCTAGTGGAAAATTTTGCTATTGAGCATTTGTTTAAAGGAAAAAAAAATTAATATTGTCCATAAAATATTAGCAAGAAAATTTTGAAGTTACTATTAATGGCAATTAAACAGTTAATTTTTTGAAGAAACAGTAATTTCTTTGCAAAGAAGTTATCTATAGTTGAAAATTTTGCCAACAAACTAAAAATTAAGTTTTATTTTTATAAACTGAATCAGTTAATGAATGATTTACGCAACTTTTGTGTGTTTTTTCTTGTGGAAAATGCAGCTTGATATATTTAGCATGGCTTTAACAAAAAGACATGGCAGAAAAACATGACTTAAAGAACAAAATTTAAAAGAAACTTAATCAAGTGTTGTAAACGACTTTGATATTCTTCCTTTTGCTACCTCAATCTGAACCACTTTAAACATTTTTATCATTACTTTCTAATTAAGTTTGATGCAGGGACCCAAGTGTTGATACACGGACATCTTTTTAAAAGAAAAAAATTAACATTTATGACAAATAGGTCTATATTGTATGTTATAAATTAATAACATTTAGCACAGAATTGTGGCATTTAAAGATTTTGACAAATTGGTTTATATTATATGTTAAAAATATTAATTTTTATTTAACAGAGAATTATGAATATTTAACGGAGAATTTATGGTATTTAAAGATTAATTGAGATATAAAAATATCTCACTTTTTCATATTGATGAAAGTCTTGCATTTTGTTTATTTTTTCATACCTTTATCATAGAAAATGCAGACGTTTATATAAAAAGATAGCACAAAATTAAGACTGCAGTTAGTTCATTAGGTTATAATTAAATTTTAAATACTTCTTATCAATTTGTTATTGATTACCAGATTACTAAAATTGCAATTTCTTCAAAAACGCACATTTTAAAAAAAAAAAATATTTATAAATGAGATGAAAATAATTTTCAAAGTGTCTGTATGTAATATTAAAATTTTTGTTTCAATTTCTTTACTAAACAGGTCAAATTTAAATCATACTTAATGCTAATCGTCGGGTTTAGAATATTCTTTAAAATATTCTTAGCAAATTATATTGTGAAGAATTTTGATACAATAGTTTATACAACAAAACATTGCTCAGCAAGAGGGGGAAAAATGAAGAGGTTTAAAATATCTTAGAAAGCACTTATTTACTTTTTGACCTTTCTGGTCACTGAATCTATTAATTGTTTATCTATTATGGTTATTTTTATGAAACGAATTGCAATCATATTTAACAGAAATATTAATTCTTTATTAGTGAACGAAATATTGAGATATAGTAGGCCCCCCAAAAAAGGTATCTTATAACATATTGATCTCTAAACATGTTCGCTTTCTCAGATATCCAAAATAATGAAGGTGCAAGATGAATTTCAAGTATTAGCTTAAAATATTTTTAGAATGCTATAGAGCAAAAGAAATATTGAAATATGAAAAATAATTATTCAAATAGGTGTCTTAGTGGTGATGCATTGTTAATATTATATGTGTATTACGATATTACTTTTTTATTATAGTAATTAAAAAGTATAATTTGTTATGAATAAAGCACAAATAAAGTTACAGAAAGGGGCATATTATAGTTTCAGTTATATAAACAAGAATCTTCTTCAATGTCTAAACTCATTCTGAGGTTAGATACAGAAGAAGTGTCAGATTTTGTATTTGATACTGAGAAAGATTCTTGTTTATAGAACCCAAACTATCATGTTCATTTCTGTATTTTTATTTGTGCCTTATTCACATATTTCTTTCTTTTTGTTATTTTTTAATGACCTTTGTTATGTTTGTTTTACATTCATATACATTAAATATATTATTTTTCTCTGAGAAGCTTAAAGCAATAAGGGCCTACTGTATTAGATTGCAGATTTTCAAGGTTAATGTCTTGCAGAGTTATGCTGAATGCAATAATGGTAATTGTTCTTAAGGTTTTATTATCAACATTCTGTTTGTTTGTAAGTATGGTTTAGAAAATGCATAAAGGCACAAATAAAATAAGAAGCAGTCCTTTTGGTAAGTTTAACAAGTATCGTCATAACTAAGGTAACAAATAAAATTTTTTATCCTGAGTGATCCACACTGATGATGGCACTAGAAATGACTGTTCATCTTTTTAATGTTTTTGTTTGTTTTTATGTAATTTTTACTATTTCTTTTAAATGGTTTGTGTTTGAAACTAAATAACTTGAAATAGATATTTCAAAAACATTTTGTTTTTATTTATTATTGCCTGTATAAAAACAAAAACAGAATTATATTGCATTTCTTTTATTTTAATCTTAGCCTGTCATTGTGATATTTTTTATACTTTTTTAGTCATTTATTTTTATTATGTTAGTCATTTAACGTAGGTGTGTTTAGATTTGTTTATTGTTCTAAGTTTTGCTAAGGGATTTGTTTTGTTATGTAATTTGAAAAGTCATATTTAAGACTATCTTTATTTTTTAAATGAACAGCTCTGCTTTTACCATCTGTTGCGTGTATATTTCATTCGATTTACTTTTGTTTCGAAAAATTTCCCCTTTTCCTCAATAAGAATATCTTTCTAATATAATTTTAAATTATTTCTTAGCACTAAATAACGAATTCACACTTTAGATTATAAAGTGTAATTAGTTCTAGCATAAAGTAGTGATGTCTTAAATTATATAAAGTAGATTTTTTTGTTATTGTTTTATGCATATATGTATCTCCGATATTCATCTGTGAATATTTTAAGGAGGCTATATATCGAAACTAATGTAGCGTCCTTTGATGTGATATACAGTGGTTTTTTTTTATTATAAAAAAATTACTGATTAATGCTATCAAAAGTAATATGAGTTACACCAGACAACGACGAATCTTTATCTTTGTATTAAAAAGTAGGTATTTTTCAATAGTTTGCTGGCATTTGAACCATAATTGGATTATAATAAATTATCACTTAATTGTTCAGGTGAAACTATTTTAAATTTTAATTACTTGAGATTGTTCCCTTTTTTATTATAATTATATAATAAATATTTTTCTAGATTATAAAATATGACATTCATTTATACTAGTAAATCCGTAGTCTGTTATAAATTAAAAAAATTTGAAAAAAAAAATTATTAAACATATTTTTTAAAATGATTAATATTTAACTTATTACTGCTCTGCTGATTATGTGGTTTAGTACTATATAAAAAAATAAGAAATAATAATTTGAATTTAAAACATGAAGGGTTTATTTAAAACAATAACAAGCTTTAAAAACAATTATAATTGTTATTGTACTGCAAGAGTCTTGTATGTGTACTTTTTTACTTTTATAGTCGTTTCAATTTCAAAATATAGCCTACTTTGATATCTTGCAAAAATTCTACAAAAAAGAAAGTGATTTAAGTTTTTTTTTTTATTGCTTTTTCTCCTAATCTTATTGTTTAATACTTTATAATGTTTAAAGGGTGTACTAATATGAATCAAAAATCTAAGTAAATGAGTAAGGATTTAAATTTTCCTTAAGTATGTTTTCCTTTTCTTATGTGAAACCTCTCATTGTTTTAACAGTTTCTTTGCTCTGTGCAAGGCTATAACCGCAGTAATACTAATTTCTTAAGCCTATTGTATTTTTAAAAAATAAGATAAGAATTGTATCGCCCCCCCTTTTTTTTCAATTTTAAAAAGTTAATTAATTTGTTATTCTAATTTGGTATGCGTCAGCAAATTATTGAAATATATTCTTAGAATCTTAATTAAATGTGCTTAGATATAGAATGAAAAAAAATATATGATTAAGTGTTATAGAATATATTTTTCTGCCTCTTGAATTCAGGAGAATAAGGTTATGATATTTTATTTGTAACGAATAAAATGTGTTTTATTGATATTTAGATAATTACTTAAAACTAAATTTTTTTTAGTTCACGATATCTAACTTTTATTTTTACACATTTTCATATCCTATAAATATTTTACAATTTTAATTCGAGTTCTAAATTCTTCTTTAGCATTACATTAAATCAATTTATGTTTTCAACGTTTAGAATGATATGAAAATTGTATACAATTATCTTAATATAAATTGATACTTGATCAAAAGTATTTTTACGGGTTGTAAGAAAAATGTATTTTTTATAAATATAATAAGGTTTTATAAAAATATTTGCTCAAATAGCTTTTTCAAATATTATAACTAACCTGACTTCAACGAGGCTAAGAATAATAGATATTGTTAGTGAAGTGTAATTTGATATATGTACTAGTAAATGATTGTGATAAACTATAGACTATATGCTTTAAATAGCTTTTATGATGCAGTTATAATGTTGAGATGTAAAGTTCTTTTTGTTGGCGTGTAAAACCTGCCATTATTGATATATGCATGTTTGAAAGCTTTTTACTTCTGCCAAAATTGTAATGTGGTACTTAATAGATCTTGTGATAATTCGCCAAATTTATTTGTATTGCTATATATATATATAATTATTGTAATGTTGCCTTCATTGTTGAATATTGTATGTTTATATGTTGTGAAAATAAAAGTATAACTAAAAAAATATATGTATCAACTGACAGCAACTTATGAGGCGTTTGTAAAACATAGTTTTTAACCCATAGTACATTCGCTCTTATGGACTCAAAAATTTACCCCTATTTCAGATAATTGAAATTTGTTGAGGCAATGAGTGTGCTATTTTATATAGACCATTTGTTCCAATTTTGATACTGTACACAAATATTTGATCTTTGAAGCTAAATTCTGTCAAGGCTAAAAAGCTGGGGTATCTAGTGAAATCCAATTTAAAACCCTTAGCTCCAAAAATACATTTACCTTTTAACAATTTTCTTTTCTAAGTTATACTAGTTTTAAGTGGAATTGAACTTATCCAGAAAATTTGTATCATATTTTATTGAAATTAAATTTTTCACCTAACAGGGAATGAACCAACAAGCATTATCAGAAAAATGAAGAAAACTAAGAGGGGTTGAACACATAAGTGGAAAAGATTGCCAAACACTCTCAGGTATGGAGTAATTCAACAGAATTTTTTTTAATCAGCTTTGGGAATTTCTCCCACATCCTTCTACATTCAGATTGCCCATGAGCAATGGCGCAACTTGGTTGGTCAAAGAAAAGCTTGAGTTAAATCATGACTGTCCTGGCGTCATGACTGTTAAAAAGATCTTCTTAAGCTTAACAGGAACAGCTTGAGGAAGATCATTGGTCTTCTCACTGGACACTACACCCTCAGGAGACATCATTACATTGTGGGTATTGCATCTGATCTTTGTAGAGGCTGTAATCTTGAGGAGGAAACTTCACGACACATACTTAGTAATTGTGAGGTCTTGTGGCGTAACTACCACTACAAATGTTAAATAACAAATCACTAGTATATAAGACATGTTAACTTGAATCCATCACGAGGTACCTTTTGATAGATGAAGGTTGATATAGTCTAAGATTAAATCCCCACATTGGTGACCTGCGGACGAGATAAGAAATTGTCAATATTGATGGATGAATCCACATTAAACAGTTGATTTGCTTAAAAAGAAAAAAATTAATCCGGTGAAGTAAATAAAGTCTCCCAGTTAATAAACAATAAAAAAAAAATGAGATGATGGGAAAAAATAGCGAAAAGCTGTAAAAAAAAAAAATAATAAATAACGAGCGAAATGCTTAGAAGAAGGAAAAATATATATATAATGAGCAAAAATTGAAGTTAATAAATAAAACAGCATTAATCGACTAGTGGAATCTGTTCATCGAATTCTATCACAGATAAAATTCTGGAAGGGGAGTTATGTGGCGTAACTACCACTACAAATGTTAAATAACAAATCACTAGTATATAAGACATGTTAACTCGATTCTATCTTGAGGTACCTTTTGATAGATGAAAGTTGACATGTCTATAATTATATCCCCCACAGTCTCTTCTGCTCAAAGATTTCAGCACATGGGGCAACATTGCATTAAGGCCTGGGAATTACAGGATGTTCCTGTCATGTGTTTGATGAACTTTGTTTCAGCTATAAAGCTTTTCTGCTAGTCATGATCTAGGGTTTGGGTACAATAGACCTCTTGTCTATGTGCCCTTCTCCTCGTAACTGCCCAATCTCTCAAAGTCTATCTAACAGAAAGTTTCTAGACAACAAACTTTGCTTAGTATCTAGTATCTGCTTAGTATTCCGCTGAGAGATAGGTGTTCCTTCACTTAATCAAATTCTGTCACTAAGCTATAATTGTTACAGCCAATTCGTTACCAAGGAGGAGGTTAGCAATGGAAGTTAAAGCTTTACTGTTTCTTGACAAGAATGTGGTCAGCATTATGCACCGACCTGTACTTCCTACTAAAGCTGAACTTAAGTATGGCCTAGGATAGAACCCAGGTCACATACAATAGCAGCCTCTGTTCAGATTGGAAGTACTTTCTATTATGCGTAGTCAGCATTAGATAATCACCAACTGGTTAACTCAATTCATTTCTCAGATAATGCTTGTCTTCCACAGTCAATATCTGATGCATAGAAAAAGCATAAACTTACTATTTAAATAAAATACTTTTTAAGTGTAATGAAATGAAACTGAAGAGACCAATTTAAATAACAAACAAGATTACTTTTATTTCACATATGTACAATAATGGAATAAATCATATCTTCTTTTACATTTAATAGGAAAGACAACACATCTATTTCTGCAACATGGTAACAAACATTACAGTGTACCCCTAAAGTATGAATGCCGAGTGAAGGCTCGTCACAAAAATAAATTTCTAGCTTCCTCTGAAATAAATCATGCCTAGTAAAGATTTTAGTATTCACTACATCTGCAGAGAAGTTCTTAGCAATGTTAATTAAGACCGTACACCAAGAGTTAAGTTTACACAATACACAGTCTTAGATAATCGCATGTTTCGATTGCAACTTATGAGCTTGCATGCAATTAGAAACTTTAAACCCTTTATAACAATTTATATCTTAAAATGCTCAAGTAGTATGCCTCATTATATGACCACCTTTGAAATAAATAGCGAGAAAAAGAAAACATATTTGAACATTTTGTGTCTTCTTATGTACCTGCTGAAACAGTTACCCTCTTGTTTCAGGAAAAATTTATACATTCTTCGGATAAATCATGAAATCTAGTATTTGAGGGCTATTTTCATGACTTTTTAGCATCTTCCAAAATTCATCAATGATGAAAAATTTGAAAACAATTAATTTGCTATGTAGTAGGATATAAGTTCAGGCACCTTTTGATGAAAATATCAGCTTCCGATGAAGCTTGAATAAGGCAAAAAGAGAGGAAAAGGAAACAACCTCTTCAAAATAGTATTTATATCACATTATAAAGCTTATGAAAACATCAGGTACTTACTGAACATTTGCTTTGTTCAAAGTTGTGCGCATACCCTTTTCAAAGCCTTATATATTCATATATCATGGCATTTAGAATACTGTATTTTTAAATGCAAAAATTTTTCGATTTAACAGGCAAAATGTAACTATTTCAGCAAGACACAGAGGCCCACTGCAATAGGATTCAATATTTAATGCCATCTTGATTATATCTTATATGGCACATAAGTGTTTTGTGCTTTTAATAAAAAAATAAACAATTCTAATCGCTTGTAACAATCTAAAACTATTTTTTTTCTTATGCTTGCCAGTGGAGAATACACAAACACATAAGAGATTAGCTTCAGTATGATTATGTACAATGAGTCCACTGTAGCAGCTGCATATACAGGCATGAGACTATCATACCAAATTGGTATATTATATATTGCAAAGGTATATTAATGAAGCATACTACAACTTTTAAACTTTTTTCATTTAACAATTTCACTCAATATGTATAGTAAGTATATATATTAGAAACAGAGTCCAAGATCTCCAAGCAGAGCATTTCATTTGAGTTCACAGAGGAAAGACAATGTTCATTCAGTAAAATATATAAAAAGTAAAAATAAAAAAAAAGAAGAAAAAAAAAACTTTATAGTTTTTGTATAAATATTATCTTTTTTTACCTGACTTGACAAACTTAATAGAAGGTTTAAGTATCACAGAACATTGCTTTGCAAGAGACAAAAAATAATCATTTAAAAACAGAACATACAACCAGCATGAAGGGGCAAATCAATGTGATATTAAAAATACAACTGGGTTAATAGTTTAAAATACATAATTTTAGAGCAATACATTGACATTTTAGGTTTAAAAAAAACTGTATTCATGTGTGACTCGAACAGCAATATTTTGTGGAAATATAAGAATTTGTCACAAGACCTAGCAGATATACAAGAAATCTGACACACTTCTTTATGGTTTGAGAAGAGAAGGACATCACGTGACAATTTTAACATAAAAACACAACTTTGGTGTTGCCTTTCGGTAAATAATCCATTGAAGTTTCTACAATACTCAAGTTCAGTGGCATTGCCACAACTAGTGAGTTTCCATCACTTATCCAGCACCGGTCAACAGTAATTGAAGCATACTTGCCATTTTTTTTATTATTATTTTTTTGGTACATTTCATTCATGATTTCAATTCAGTTATCACTCCAATATCACATACAGGAAAAATTCCTTTCCGGTAGAACAGTTTTCTTACATATTATCAATACATCCTTACAAGTGAATTTTTTTTTTCAATTTGCAGAAAAAGGTCTATTTTTTTTCAAAATACCAACTACTTTAACAGCAAACTAGCTCCTAATGTAGCTTAGCATGATTTAAGTAGCATTACTTAAGGTCTACGATCGGAGAACGAGTATGCTTCTTTTCTTCGATACTCAAGAAAAGCATTTTAATATGAAGGATGAAATAAAAATAAAAGCTGATTTTTCTTAACTTAAAATGCATGGCAGTAATCAAGCATCAACAGTTGTAAGAGCTAAAATGCAAACATATGTCCATCAACATAATAAAATAACCTTTCCCAAGCATTTAATTTGGTTATGTGCATCAATACCTAAGTTTCCCCTTGTTCAGGTACAACAATTAAGTTATAAGCTTAATATTTTTAAGGGGTTCATCCCCTCAATAACGACTCATCAATAAAAAGTGTTAAAATCACAAAAAATACAAGATTCAGTGGACAAAACTTGGCACGTAACTTAAATAGACATAATGTATATCACACAAGAATGACACAAGCTTTAAATTGGGAAATTTTTAAATACTAAAAAAAAAAAAAAAAAAAAAAAAAAAAAAANTAGCTTGACTTAATTTCTTGATGATACACAACACATTCTATTTTGGCTAGTAATGATTAGGCAAGAAATCAAGCCAAGGAAAAAGAAAAGTCAGTTAATAAATTTCATTTTAAACCGATATAAACAGTAATTAACAGCATCATTAACATGAACAATAACAATGATGCCACAAGCGAGGAATTAACCAATTTAAAGCTTAATGTGACTCTTTCTTCTCATCCACCCATTCTCTTAAATACTCACACCATTCTACACATGTCTTACCACTGAATACTTAAACAATAAAGTGAGACCACTTCAATTATGAAGGAAATAGCACATTCTGATGGATTTTAAATAAACTGAAAAAGGGATGTATATGTAAATTTTCTCTCTCATTTAAAGTAATTTTTTTTTATCAGTCAACCACCAACAAGGGTAAACTGAGGTATTGCTAGCAAACATCTCGTCTAATAATCTCGATAACGCATAGCTTGCTTTATCTTAAGTAGAAGAGGGTAAAACAGTTGCCACTGGTTGTTGCTTAGCAGGTCCTCCATTAGCTGGCTTTTTCTGGAATTGGTTATTCAGTTGCATCAAAGTCTCTGCAGATGCATTTGCACGAAGAATATCATTCTCGTGCTCTAACTGAGAGATCCTTTCAAGAAGCTCAGTTATTTTTTCTTTAAGCACCTCCACCTCTTCGCGCACTGCGAACATAAGATGACTTTTGACCAAATCCTGCAAAAAATTAAACAAAATAAGTAAAAATGTATAATGTAATTCATACAATATAAAAAACACTCTACAGTTAAGCTTCTACTCATAAAAAAATAAAATTCACTTTTTGATGCACTCTGTGATGATTCTGGCACAAAATTTACATCATTTTCCATTTTTTTTTCTCAAGTTATTTATTGTTTTTAGGTCATTTCTGCAATGTTTTTTAATTTCTATATCATTATGATTCGACAACTAGATTCACATTTTTTTGATCAGTTGATTATTTAGAATATTAAGAGCCAATTTTGGGGGAAATAGAGGCTTTTTAGCTGTTTTTTGTATGAAATAGGAGCTATAGTCACCTCATCACAATTATTGCAGCAAATATGGTAGCCAGTGGAGGATTGTTTCGACTGAATTTTAAAAATAAAATTCCCCAACAGGAAAATTTTAACTAACTCTAGATTGCATTTTGCAATGGGTGATTTAACATGCAGAATTTAGAATACACTACATTACATAAATAAATGATAAAAGCAAGAATTTGCACAAAACTCAAGAGAAAAAAAATTCTATATAACATAGTTTAATAGAGACTCAGTAAAGTAGTCTATCATCATAAACCTTGATTGTGATTGAGAACCAAAATTAATTTATACAGTAAGTTTGATCTTTAAAGAACATTTTATTGAACTACTAACATATAGTTATATTCAAGAAATTTGAAACGAATTCTTAGAAAAGAAAAGTTTTAACTAATTAACATTTTAATTTAAATCTATCTAAAAAAACATTTAACAAAAAATTCTTAAAACTCATTTACTTTGAACCTCAGGAGCTATTTATATTTATCAAGAATTTAGATCAATTTCAAAGATATTTCTGTTTTTTGGACAAAAAATACATTATTCCTGGACTTTCTTTCTTAGCCAAAAATTAAGTTTCCAAGAAAATTCCAAATTTCCATGGCCCAGTGGGAAGTTGTTAAAAGGAAGTTAAAAGGCCGGAAATTTGACTTAAGAAAAAGAAATAGAGAAACAACTGCAAACAAGTAAAGTTAAGGAAAAATTTGTAGCACAAATAAATGCTCCATAATTTTATCAACATTCATCACTCTCATAATAAACTAAAGAAAAAATCACAACATTATACCAAAAAAGAAAAGATAATTGTATACATATAAGTATAATAAAGGCAAATTTTATAGCAAAAGAATAAAATAGGTTTTTTATTTCGCGTTAGAGTTACTTCCTTCAAAACAGGGGATGTCACTTCAAAAAAAAAAGGCAAACAGTTTTATGTTTTGAAAACAAGATGCTTCTTCTATTTATAATGTGTCATTAGAAGCAGCAAAAGTTCCAAATATATTATTTAAAACACTATTTCCTTTTATGTTACTGCATATTAAGGTCTCTAAATTTTCATGCGGTTATGATCTTTATTTTAAAAATATAGGTAATTTTGGACTTCAGATTGACAATTAAAAGGGCATCTTGCATCATCATGTAAAAGACATGAAATTATTAAAATAAAGGATAAACATTATGTTAAAAATTGAAAATTATAATATGTGCTACAAATTAAAGGCACGTGCTAAAAATTTTTAAATTATTTTATAAACATCTAGTTTTCTTATCGCATTCTTTTTGTTAACACAAATAAATATGTATACATTCCAATATAATTATTATAATTCACAAACATTATAAATTATACAAATACTGTATATCCTGGTGCATAAGTAGATCCCTATTTTTGAGTATGAGATAGAAAATTTCTTATTGGCTTACTATTTTTCTTAAACTACTCATGTGAATCAAATGTTCCCTGAGGCAGAATTTATTTGGGCTTTCTGTGACCAACTTCCCTAGCACTAATATTTTGCTTTAAGATACTTTTAATTAGAACAAATATTATTTAAAAATAATAAGTTTAGTTAATAATATTATGTTCATGTAGACAATTAATAGTTTAAAGTAACAGAAATGTTGTGTTTACAAAAGTATAGAAAATGTATAAAAAATTTTAATTTTAATTCTTATGTTATAGATGATATTCTTGCATTTTGTAGACGGAAAAATGCACTAATTATTTCTTCTTTCGAATTTTGTAAATCATAACACAAATTAAAATTTGTACATAAATTAAAAACCGTGGAGTAACTCCCAAAATAAAGATCATGAATCACATGAATGAGACTTTTAACATAAATAGATACTCAAATAAGTGTACATAAAATATGGTGTTCTTTAAAGAAAAAAATAATGAAAGAAAGATCATAATTCTAGAGCAAACTATCTTTTCGTAGTTTATGAAATTTTTTTTTTAATTATTAATTTGAAACTGAATTTATGAAAACTATTTTTTTAATTAACTAGCTGAAGCCAGTCATTACAGATGTTTTTAAAAATCTCAAATGAGAATAGAAGAATCATGATTATTTCTTTCTGTGATTATTGATTCTGCGATAATGTCGCCACAATTCATCCTTGGGGCAAGTGTTATAGTAAAATCTTTTCAAAAGTGTTGACTCAGTAAATGAGAAAATAGAATTCATTGCAAAATGGAATCCATATGACAACATGGCTAACATTATTGAATCCACAAAACATGTTTTGAAATCTTTTAAATTTGTAGCTTTATTACAGTGCGTTTTAACAGTGTTTCATTTTTTGATAAACTCTAAAATATATTAACTTTTCTCTTTTTAATTTTTTTCTGAATATAATTTAAATCCTTATTTGTAAAAGAAAAAACTTCATAAGTAAACTACTAAAAAATTTGCGTTAAATTTTAAAATATATCTTTTGAATTCTGCCTATGACTCGTAGTAAAATCAGTAGATGTATTATATTCACTTATTTGAAATAAAATCAAAATATAATTTTTTAATTCATTGAATTTTCAGGGTGTGCAAGTACATTATCTTGACTCCCCTTCTTGCAAGCAACAATGTTATAATAAACTTTGAAATTATATTCATTGTTAAAAAATATAATAATAAAACTAGAAAGACTATTATATATTGTAGTTACAATATAACATAGTAGTTATATTACAAGTCGAAATTATTACATTTTTGGTCAATTTATATAGTTGAAATTTTATCAAAATTATCTTATCCCCTTTTCCCATGAAGTGATTAAATTCAAAACTGGAGCTTTCTCATTTTTTTTTTTTTCCAAACTCATTTCTTACAACTTATTTAGCTACTTACTACTGTTAATAAAAATGCCATATTTAATAATAAAAATTATAAGAGTAATTAATAGAATACATTAATGCTTTTCAACTAAGTATTATTTTTAACTGGTAGAAACTGTAGTTTTAGAATACATGATTAATATACCTAAATTTTTCATTTGTTTCTGAAATTTTTTTTAGTATGTACACAATAGAAATTTTTACAAACAATTTTAATAATTCAATTAAAATTACATTTTTCACAGATCTATAAAAGTTTGACCAGAAATTTAAGAAATAAAAGTAATAAAAATGCTTCATTCAAATTTCAGTTAAATATGATATAATATAAACACACACACAAAAAAACAGCAAATTCTCTAATTTCCTAGTAACTTTTTTTTTCTTTGTTACCTATTCTAATTACGTTAGTGTTAAATTTTTAAAATACAACTTTAGAGTTCTGCCAATGATTGATAGTAGAATCAACAGGACATGATTAACTTAACACTTATTTTTAAAATAAAACAAAATATAATTTTCAATCTATTGAATTTCCGCAATGCACTATTTTAACCCCCCCCCCTTGCAGACACCTATGTTAGTTGCTTAACAAAAAGAAAAGAGCAAATCAACTTTGAAATTATACTCATTGATAAAAATATATTAGTAAAACTAAGAATAAAAAAAAAACTTTATAAATACATGTTGGAATTATTACATTTTTAGTCAATGTATAGATTTGAAATTTTATCAATTATCTTACTCTTGGTTTCTCAACACATTTAGTAAAAACGGTTAAAAATACAATTATCCCCCCTTCCCATAATATGATTCAATTCAAAACTGTTAATTTAAATCTGTTAAAAGATATCATTTGATATCAAAACAATTTATTTTATAACCATTCAGTCCATGAAAAACTAATGTTTGGAAAAAGTTTGGAAAAGCAATAATGCTAAATCCAGTTAAGCAAACAAGAATAATTGAAATTTCTTTACAAAATCAAAGCTTTCAGATTTACAACAATAGAATTCTGCATTCTAATAACATAATAATTCGACATACAAAAAATATAAATTTTTTAATTAATATTAGCTTAATACAAAAAAAAAAAAGAAATACAAAAACAAAAAAGAATTTTCAAAAAATGAATACAAAAAATAAATGATACTTGTAATAAAATATATTCTCACCATTGCCTGTTCTATTTTATTGTCTATTGCAACAGTATTTGCTCCTGTAGGTGCAGCACTGGAAAAGATTAATATAATTAGAAATCAGTTAACATACAATAATGGGTCAAAGTTAGATAAAAATATATAAATAATATATTGGTTGTCACAAAGATTTGATTACTATAAAACTCATACTAAACATTTATGCTCCTTCAAATCATATTGATTCTATAAGTTTACTATAGGTACAAAATCAGATTATGTTTTCACAACTATCATAATTATGCACAGTATACAAAGCAATGGTATTAATCAAGACAATTATAATTATTAAATGCGTATTTAATAAAAGATAAAATCTTAATTTTAATTAATTAGAACTTAATATCATCTTCCTGCTTTTAATACTAGGTAATGAAACTGTATTTTGGACAATGATAACTTTTCAATGTAAATAAAACTACTAAGATACTCATTCAAAGATCTACGCTATTTACTGAATAAAATCTAAAAACTACACTTGTATTTAGAAAATGAAATTCATCACAAACACAATCTTAGACACCAAATATAAAGACGCGATCAGGAAGTACATATATTACTGATTAAATAAATAAATAAAACATGAATTATTCGCGATTCTGATTACAAATCATCGATTGATACAGAACATAAATTATACTCAATTATGAAAAAGCATTTAATAACGAAGAACATCAATTATGAATGCGGATCAGCAATTCGAATATTCAATTCACAACGAAAGAATGGGAAAAATTAGCAAATAACAGTAATCTCAACAGAGAACTAATAACAAAAAAGGAGACATCATTAAATTAAAAGGAAATAATTAAACAAAATCAAATCCAAAATAAAGAGAAAATAACTTACCAAATAAAATCATAAAAGAAACACATTTTACAACTGTCAAAAAAAAAAGCTTTTTAATAAAATTAAATATCACATACTGCCCGCAAACGCAAAACAAGGATGACCTTCTAATCTGATGGCCAAAATATAGAATGGGGAAACCCTCTTTAAGATATAAAAAAGCACGAATAACTGACTATTTAGAATGACCAAATTTTACGACAGCACAGAACAGCTATAAACATCATTACACCACAACCTCCGGTTAAAAACTAGAAGTTATACAATCTTGGTGATTACTCCCGCAGTTCAACCAGCTAAGAGCGTTACGTAATAAAAAATTGTCTTTATCTTTCAGAACAACGCTCTCCATTAGGGTTGCCGTAAAAAGAGGTTTCCCTGTTGGCGAAAGCTCAAAATGCTTATCTAGATCTTGGTCAAATTTTTTTCTATTCAGTAGAATTGAGAGTAGTCTTTAAGAGTTAGGAGATTGATTGAGATTCCAGTTAAAAGTTCTTACACATTAAATGCAGGAAGAGGAAAGTTCTAATTTAATCCATGAAAAAAAAAAAAACTTTATCACCAATTCTATTTCGAAACTGTGAGTTAAAAGGTATACACATCATGTAATTTAAAAATATATATTTCGCAATATTTAAGCACTAGATAGATATAAAAACTGTTCGATAAAATTAAAAGAAGAAAAATCTCAATTTTTATACAGCAAAAAAGCTCTCCTTAAACAAGAAAAATTCAACAAACATTTTTGTTAAATCTTCGAAGAAAAAAAAACAAGATTCAATACATGAATTAAAATATGGAATATAACTTAAGAAATGTTGCGTTCAATTTAATTATTTGCAGTCCTCGCATTACAATAAAATTTTACAAATCTCGTGTACAATAAAATTTTACAAAAAGATAACGGTTAAATTAGAACATTATAAATTACAGTCTAAATAAAATATTTTAATTCCGAAAAGTAATCGATGCGAAACAGTGGGAAAAAAATTAACCGGCAAAAAAGATGAACTTACAAATCTAGAAAACCTACCAACAATGCGCAAATCACGTGATACGGCAAAAGTTCTTGACGTCAGGGGTAGAGTTGGCCACAGGCCAAACTTAAACGAATAACGAAAGCTTCCCCAACACCTGATTGTTAAGATGGGTCATTCACCCTTTGCGTTTCGCAATACTACCACGCAATATTTTTAAGCCATGTTATTATAAAAAAAGGGCAATAATTTAAGCTTAGATTGAACAAAATATTTATTATTTGCGACCAATATTTTTATGCATATCAGTACGATAGCACTACATTTCAATTTCATCTCTATGGCAACATCCACACATAAATTCAGTTTTCACAAAAACAAACACAAATATCACTTCCGCTTTATAAACATCATTTCAGAACGTAAATAAACATAGGCTTCCCTTTCTCCTTTTTTCCCCTTCTTTTTTTTTTTTATTTTTTTTTAAGGTTGTTTACTTTCGGCTTTAGATTTAAAATTTTATAGATTTTAAATTACATAACATAATTATTTTAAAAAGTAGATGGATTTTTAAATTAAAGCAACTGACATAGAAATAAAATTATAGTTTCTAATTAATTGAAAAAAATAAATAAAGCAGAAATATTCATAAACTGAATTTATTGTTGTTTTTTTTAAGCACATCTCTAAAAAGTAATTCTAACAATTTTATTGCTTGTAAGAAAGAAATATCTCATACACAAGAAATTTTTCTGTGCACTAAAGATAATATTGATTCTTTTACGCTTTATATTAGATATTTATCTAACATAAAGAGTAAAGGAATATATATTATCTTTAGATATACATCTTTTTTTTATTACGTGTAAAGGAAACAAAGTAAAAAAAAAAGATTTTTATAATAACTTATTTAACAAAAAGTTTTTTTATTTAAAAACTTTTAGGTCACAGGTGAATCACCAGCAGCCATGTGCAACACTTGTAAAAAAATTGACTAAATTTAAAGGGGGGGGGAAGAGATCTAAAAGTCAAATATTTATAATATATATTAAATGAATTAGTTAAAAATTCGCATGCATTTGTTCTGTTTTAGAATACTATTTTCAGTAAAAAATAACAACGCATGCATTTGTTCTGTTTTAAAATACTATTTTCAGTAAAAAATAACAAACTCTAAATTATTATACGCGATTTCACATTCATTAAGCGATAAATTTATTCGGAATAATTTTTTTAAATAATCCCTTAAAATACAGTATTAATATTTTGAAGGGAAAAAAAAGGGACAGAGTGAGAGGGAGTGATCAAAGATCATGTGATAGAAGGAAATTAAATGTTGCATTAATAAATTGAGCCACGATGATATAGCGATTAAAGCTCCAAACAGTAATATGAAAGATCTGGTATTATATCCCTAGCAGCATCTTAAAGCCCTTTAAGCTTCAAATCGATGGGTACAAGCCAGTATAAGAAGTAAAGGCGGTTAACGCGCAATACTCTCTACGTTACTACCACCAGGTCGTTGGTCTTATCGCGACCCCTGATTGGCTGTTACCGCAATGCGTTACGACATCTGTATCATTGTTTATAAGAACGGTGTGAAGTAAAAATCAAAGAAATAAAAAAAGCAACTAAATTGCAATAATATTATTCCGTTATTCCTGATTTTGGAATAAAATTTCTGTAAATATTAATTTTTGGCATCTTTTTTTCCCTCTTTAACGGAGACGAAATGAACAAAAAAAATAATTACTATTGGTATACAAGTATTACACTAGCAGATGACGAATAATGAAAAGAAAATTTTAATGAAGAAAAAATAAACTGAATAATAAAAATAAATTTTGTCCTTCAACTCCTAAGTATGCAATAAATAACTAAATCAAAGAAAATGTTGTGTTATGAATTCAATTCCCAAATAATAACCAAAAATATGAATATTTGCCCATGGACGAACTTAACACTTCTTCCTCCTTTCATTGGGGGGGAAAAAAAGAACAAAACTACGATAACTAACAAATAAGATATTTATAAAAAGCATTTGTGGTTCTAAATTAAGAAAGAATTCCTTCCAGAAAGGCGCGGCATCTAATTGCATTTGCTCCAAGAAAACAAGGATGACTTAAAATAAACAACTAAAAAAAAAATGCTTTAATGGTTCCTAGAAATCTACTCGGAAAGCTGCAATTAACTCAGACAAATCCGCCCGAAACAGCTAGACTGCATGGCGACGGCACTCGGTAAATCCAGAATGAAAGAATAAGCCTTGGAGTTTTGCCAACATGAAACACTTCATAGAATTAAAGACGCATGGAGTATCTCATCTGAATACAAAATGAATTATGAACCAGACAATCTAGTGGAGAAATCATCTCATTAATATCTTTCAGAGCTCTTAAACCGAGTGGCTCTCAAACGTATTCGATTAGGAATATAATCCCTTCAACTTCTATCACATTTTGCACCTGTTTCATTTCTGGATCCGGTTTCTGACGATCCACGAAAAGAACATGGCTTTTGCACATGCTTTTCTGGAACATTCGATTCGAACTAGAAGTGATAGACGTCATACATTCCACTATATTAAATAAGGGGTCAAGATTCTTTTATTCGACAAATTAAAATTGGATGAAATTCGATTTAGGACAGCCAGAGGTTCTGACCCAGCTGACATTAGATGAACCTCTTCAGAATAATACAAAAAGTTTTTGTTTTTTTTCCTCTTGCACAAAAAGTTTATTTTTCCTTCCATTTTTCGAAATTTGATAATTCTATTGTTTTTCGAAATTCCAGGATATTTTTTGAATAGTTTAAAATACATGGACTTAAGAATAGACTTCGAAAAAAAAATAAATAATTAAATTTAAATATGCATAATAGAAGAAACAAAACAAAAAAGAAATTTAAATTCAATTCATTACTTTATAAGAAAAGGTATACATTAAAGTTTGCCATTTTAAAAGGGAACAATCGAATCCTCTAAATATATTTTGCACATTTGATGAAGATTTGGAGTATTTTTAGTTAGGAACAAACAGAAAAAAATAATTTTTCAATGGATTTGCCAAAACTACTTATTAAGTACCAAGAATTATTAATCTTAACACCTATACCGGACATATTTTAAATCATAATCTCCATATTTCTCTTATAACTCATAACAACATAAACTCGGATATTTCTTTATCCATTGGCAACACTATAGTTATTATTCATTTTGTTAGGTTATCTTAAGTAATAATTTAAGTAGTGTTAAATAATTAATAATATGTTAAGCATTTAGATTCATTTTGTTGGGTTGTCTTTTAATAATTTGAGTAGTGTTGATTAATTTAGATCATAAACGGTGCTATGGTGCCGCATACTGTCATGCCAGTTATTGGTGAGAGAGCTTGTCCTTTTCGAGCAATAGCATACATACAGAATATATTATACGATACTCAAGTAACTTATATCACAACAGAGATGGAAATCATTTTTATACTTTTGCTGCCTATTATGCTGAAATGTTCCAAACTCATACCTTACGGTGGTTTGTGCGATTTTGTTTGTGTGGCTGCTGGACACATTTTAAATTACGACGAAAATTTACTACATAAAGAACTTCTGACAATATTGCGGGCAACTCCAGAAAATAGTAAAAAATTGAAATCAAATTACTCCCGATCGGGCAACAGCTAGAAGTGAAGAAAATTTGGTTAATATATAGTGATTATATAGGTGTTTTATAATGGTATACTAATTAAGGTGTTCGGATTCGAGTAGGGGAGAGATTGAAGAATTAGAATATTTAAATACAGATCTATGCATTCAGCTTGGTTGCCATTTAAACTAATATGTTGAACAGAACAAGATAATTTTGAAAGGTGACCAAGCTGATCGCCAAAAGCGGCTAGTATAGTAATAAAATTCTGAAATCCTTATATACGAAAGTAAAAATGGCCTAAAACTAATGATTAAACATTGTTGGATTAATTGGAAACAAATGTTTATTATTGCATTAGGTACAATTCCAGAAGAACACAAAAAATTTAGGATAATGGCATTAAGCAATACTAACTTAACTTTGCATAAGAAGCGGCAGATTTTAACCAGAATGATAAGAAAATGTCATTTATATATTATCGGAATATTAATATTAATATATTAATATATTAATATTAATATATTAATATTAATATATTAATTATTATATATTATCGGTCATACAGAATATTTATTTACATTGAGTTTTCTGATGTTTTATAATTGGAGATTGTTTTAGAACGCTGCTATCCCCACTACAAATTCGCTCTCGTTAATTAGACATAAGAGAACAGTGCAATAAATTACAAAAAGATAAGAAAACAGTGTAATAAATTACAACTGTGTTAAAACAATTGTTTAAGCTTATCAACTGATGTGTTTGACAGTATGACATGAGAATAGCTTTTTCGTAATTGTGAACTGAACTAAGGTGTCCTTAATAAAGCATATATAAAATCTGAAGATTTAAAAAGATCAAAAATATTAAAAAAAAAAAAAAAAGAGATGTGGTAAGCTATACTAGTAAGCAATGCATTTAGCATAGTTCTCACCATTAAAGAAAAATAATATATTTATTTTAGAGACGTTTCATCAAGAATTTCCTCCACACAATTAAAATACTCAATAGATGGCAGCACTGCATCTTTCGCAACTTCATCTTAATATTAACAATTTTGGTAAAATTTAATAGGAGTCACTTAGTTCGTTTTTCAAAAGGATGATGTTTTGAAAAATTTTATAACCATTTGACTTATGAAAAATTTGATACCAAAACTATAAAAATGACCAAAAAGGCAAAAAAATATAGAATTTAACATTGTCGTATTTGTTTGTTTTAAACATTATTTACTGTACAAGTACTGCATTAATCATAAATTTAATACAGTTTAAGAACAAATTACTCCGGTTCTTCAACTTATAAATTCAAGGGTAGAAAAAAAAAACATAATAAAAAAAAAACATAAAACATTTTAACATAAATGTTTTGGAGGAAATAATAATTTTAGCTAAGTTTCTAAGTTACATATACTCCGCCCCATCCATCAGAAAACCTATAAAAAGTTAAACTTTTAATAGTAAAACGGTCGGATTTTTAACAATCTACACCCGGCTCACACCGACCACAGTGCTAATTTAAAATATCCTCAGTGGTAGACGGATCATGGGTTAGAGTCACCTTGCTGTCAAACTAACTGTGGGAGGATTTCGGGGTTTTCTTCACCATGTAACGCAAATGTAGATTAGTTCCATTAAAAAATTCTCCCCAAAGGCAAATTTCTCCCAATACTTGATCCAGGAGTCCTTGTCTTCTGGATTGGGTTCAAAATTACAAGGCTTCGGAGTTGAATATACCCAAAAAATTGGGTCGGCTGTTCAACGACGGTTATAAGATCTACATGCATAGTACGGTATTAGTGTTTTATATAATAAGATAGATTTTTAAAAAATATATATCGAAGAATTAAACAATGGATGTCAAACATAATTAAAAGTAACTTTATAAAAAACATATTAAGAAATAAATTAGAGAATAATATACACATATTCCATTTGAAAAGAAACTGTAATTTTTCATTAATATTTCTTAATCCATAATATTATTTGGCAGAACTAATTTTATTCTTATAATAACTAATACTATTTAATGACGGATTTGAGAATGCAATTTGCTGGAAACTTTTCAGAAGGTGATACACTAGTTTTTAAAACGTAACTAAATAAGCTAACAGGATTTAAAAGATTATTAATACACCACTCTGACCCGAGCACACTTTAATTTTTCATGTTTGTAGCATGAAAATGCAATTTTCAGTAATTTTCTTGACAGAAAAACATCGTTTCGAAATGTCAAGTGAATTTTTGTTGAGCGCCATCGTACATCTATAAGATCAAATAGATAACTAATTTGAAATATTTGTAATTGCAATTTAAATCAGTATTTTTCTTTTCTCTCTTTTCATTGGTGAATGAGAGATTGGAATTATAGACCATTGCTTCAGTTTAAGAGACAAACAATTAACTCAATATTAATGGCTCAAGAATCATCATTAATTATGATAACCTTGAATTAATAATTCGTGAAGGGAAAAGAAAACTTGATTACACCACATAAATCCAGATTTAAAAACACGCCCCGAATGAGTCAATCTAAGTTTTACTTTAATTATTTGGTCGAAGGCCATGTGCACTTTATAAATTTAGAGATAAAAAAATTAAAACAAAAGGCATTTCTACCTAAGAAAAGGACAATTCTACCAAGTGTAAAATAATAATAAATGCTTAAACTCATGCAATATACAATGCATAGTAAAATTAATTGGATAACATAATATTTTAAGTAAAAAACGTGATTGGGGTATTTGATGCATAAAGCCATTTTAAAAGCCAATGATTCATAAAATGGATGGATCATGGATTCCGTATGGATATAATGGTTGCTAACAAAAGTATGCCAAATAAAAAAAACATTGTTAAGTACAACATTTCATTAAAAAAAATTTTTTTTAAATCTCACATGAAGTAATAACAGTTTTTGCACTTTGCCTGCGTAATCTGTAAACTTAACTAAAACAAAGCGATTGTTATTTGTCTGCATTGTGTGGCAACTAATCAAAACAAAACGCTCAGTTTTTTAAATTTTTTTAAGAAGTGGCAAACGAGTATTAAATCTGCAGCTTGATTTAAAATAATAATTAACCGCTAGCAAGAAAATCTCGAATTACTTTTTTCTTTTTAGTAAATAAAATAATCCCTAGGTCATAAAACCTAAGACTTAGTATTTCAAGTCTACTAACGTACACATTTAAAAATTAATAAATTAAAATCACTAAAATTGTCTAATTTTAATCAAATTCTCCCCTGTTAACACGTAGTCGTAGAGGTAGTATATCAGTTTTATAATTAATTATAATTTATTTTCAATAATGAGTATTTTGTCTGACATCGAATATTAAGTTTTTTACTTTGTGTATTAATTAACCTTCATCAGTCAGACAAGAAAATTAACAACGATAGTTTCGCATGATCCTTTATTAAACCGATGTCATGATGCAAGTTAATATAACCTTCAGATTATGTTCATAAAATATAAAAATTATGAAAATGACACATATTTTCGTAACGCTGCAGTTCGAACAAAATTATCTTTGCAATTCGAACAAAATTTTCTTAACTGTTAAAGATCTTTTTTGATAGCTAAATGTTTTTTAAATTTTTGATTCTAGCTTTTTTGATTGCTGAATCCAGCTGAATGTTTTACGTCAATTGAAACGGAAATTTTTAAAATTGTAATTCTCAACGACTTGTCCTAGAGTAACTCGGCGAACAATTAGAGAACTGTTATCCTTTATTTTATATTAAATTCTTCTATTCGATTCTTTATTAGTTCCTAATGCTCAGTGCGAAAAACATCATTCATAAATATTTGTAACTAAAAAAGAACTTAAAATCAAATTCTATACGCATATTAAATTAGTGTTTTTAAATCCTTCTAGAGCTTTACATGCACAACGAAAACGTGATTAGCCCTACGTATGGTATACGTAATGTTAAGTGCACAATACGATAATGCTTGATTAAAAACTTCATTCACATCAAAAATATGCGAATTAGAAATAACAGTCGATAAAAATAGGCGCCCATTTCCCAGAGTTGTCATAGGTGAATGAGGAGAAACATAAATGATATGAAACATAAATCGTTAAGTTTGTAACGGAAAAATTAAGGCGGGGAAACAAAACTAGAAAAACTACAGTAGTAGATATGTCTGTTATCAAGAATACGAGAAATTCTCAATCGCTACACATGGTTGAAATTTTTGGTATAAATTCACTTTCGACAATATCAGAATTATTTTTACCCAAGTCACATCAGCTCATCTTGATTCCTTGGAATCTTTGGTTATTCATGAATGCTAATTCCCTTGTTAACGACATTAGTTCCTCGCTACCTCTCTATAACGCACTAAAATGCATTTTACCCTAATTTGTCTCTTACGTTTTTTTTTTTTGCTTTGTTTTTTTGTTCTGTTTTGATTTTTTTCTCTCTCTCGGCTATTGTAGTTTTTCTTATTTTGTTTCCATTCTTTATTTTTTCGATGGCAACTTTACGTTTTATATTTCAAATCCGTTTTGTTTCTTTTCATTCATGTCTGGCAATGTTCGGCAAGTTTGAAGGCTTGAAAGATGTCAACTGTAACTTCCAATTTGCAGGAGTGATAGTGAGCCCAACTCAAAAATCTTGAAAATTTATTTTAAAATCATTAATGAAGCATTTCAAAAAATTAATGTCTATATAAATTTGAATCATTGATATTTTCAAAACATGAAATTCTAAGTAAATTATATGCAGCATAATTTAAAATAATAATTATGTATAATTTTACTTTTATCTTTAACTATATTTATTATTCTATAAACAAAAATATTTGCAAATGGAAGAGATGCCTAGTATAAATTCTAGTTCTAATATTTTTAAATAAAACATACAAGAATTCTTATGTATAAATGTGATCAATGATTTCCAGAAACTTCCGGATCCGGAAATCAGGATTTTTCCCGAAGCACAATCAGCCCTGTAATTTGTGTATTTTTGAAGCAAATGAAGTTTTTAATCAAGTACCGCTTCAGTTTCTTGGGATTATTTATTACAGTATATTAGTTCAAAACTTTTTAAAAAAATAGACATGCAAAAAAAAAATTCTAATATAGACTTATATCATTCTCAATAACAAACCACGTTATCAATGCATGCTTAATTTTTTTCATCTATGATTAATAGTCTACTTATTATAATTGCAGTTAACTATAGATTGTTTTTTATTACCTTCCTGTTGAGGGATCAACCTCTTGTCCAACCTCAGAAGGAATCTTTTCGGGGGCAGTTTGGGAACTAAAGGGAGCAAAACATTCAAGTTAAGGAACAATACACACACAACAGGAAATTTTAATACAAGTTTAGAATAGAGAAACGTGCAAGGGAAAGGTAAAGAATAAAAAAATAAATACATTTCTTAAAACACTAGTGCAAGCTTATATGATATCGTGCAAGTATAAAACTATTTTTATAATACAACAAGAGACTATAGTATTTTGCTGACATTTTTCACGACAATCGCTAATCAATATTTATTGTTCCTAAAACATGGAAGAAAGACAATTTATACATAAAAATATTACATCATTTGTTGTTATTAGAAATTTTTGAAGCAGCCACAAGTAAATTTTTTTCCGAGTTTATAAATTTAAAATGTAAATAAATATAAATCATGCTAATTTTTCATTAAATTTCTTTTTTTTTTCATTCTATTTTAAAGATAAATTTTTTGTGGGTAAAATGCTCATGTTGAATTTATTGAACAATGCAAATTAACTAGTTCGACAAATAGCGAAAAGAAAAAAAATTTATATAATTTTTAAAATAAATACTAAATGGAAGGTTATTGATCAATTTCAAGCGAAAATGTCCGACTTTTACGGGTTTTCAAAATAAAATTAAGGGTCATATATTGTTTAGTACAGCAAGTTTTCATCTGAAAACACCGTTTTTTACTCTATACGCAAATGTAGGAAACAATTTAAAGATAAATTATTTTAAAAAAATGCTTCGATTTGCAGTAAAATTTTTACAATAAATAATTGTAAAGAATGTAAAGAACTTACAAGGGAAACTAGGGAAGTGTGACTCGCCAATATTAAAATAAACTAGTGGGATGTATGCCTATAAGGAATAATTTTAGGGGGAAACTTTCGTTTCGGCCCATAGAAGGTCCTATGAGAGATAAAAAATAATTCAATATGCAGAAAAATCGGTATTTTATTACTTCAATGCAGGCTATTAGTTATTGTAATTGCTCATACTCCAATTAAATTTGTGGTACTTTCACGTACTATATAATGCATATTTATTGTCAAAATTGATTTCGAAAATTTTATTTATCTGTAGTTTATCAGAAAAACCTGTTGGGTTAATTTAAAAAAAAAAAAAAATTGACATCAAATTTTTTAAATTTCTTTCTTAAAAAATTTTCCAAATTAATTGGAGTATGTGATTGCAAATCAATTAATTAATAATTAATTAACAATTAATTAATAATTAATTAATTTTCCGAATAATTTACTAATTAGCAAATTAATTAAATATCAAATTAATTACAAATTAATCGGATTATGAGACAATTACAATAACTAATAGTATGCATTGAAGTAATAAAAAACGGATTTTTCTATATATTGAATTATTTTTTATCTCTCACAGGACCTTCTATGGGCCGAAACGAATGTTAATTAAANTATATATATATATATATATATATATATATATATATCGTTAAAGTATATTATATGTTAAGAGGGTTATTTTACAGGTCTTTAAAAACATAAGATTTCAAAATAATAATAAATAAAATATAGATGAATTTCTTTAATTAACCAGTAAATAAAAATGTCATTTAAATTTAATGGATCATATGGTTTAATCAATAAAATATTTCATGCAAATATTTACAAATATTTTTTCTTTTAAATAAAAACAAGAACAAGTAAGTATAAGTTAACAAAAGTTCAAATAATATTTCTTACGCGAAGAATATAACATACTATAAAATATATATATGAGTGTGCTGCGACCTCTATCTACCCTAACAAAAGGGCCTCCTAATTCGAGTAATTTCTGAGGTTCAGCCCAGGGCGGTTCAATCAGCACCTGCGCTGACATAAATTAATACGACCCTTTGACACGACAAAATAAACATTTAAGTTTAAAAAAAGTCAATTTTAAATTCCACCAAATATAAGAATCTCTGCTTGCTGAATTGTTTAGCAATATCGTAGATAAAATTTAGGTATGGAAAAGAATATTAGATCTAAAATAGGGTTGTAAAAAGTCGCCATATAATTGACCATTTTATTAACCCGTTTTTAGCAGCCCACTTAAGAACAAAAATTTTACGAACGTTACGTAATATATTAAATTGGAAACGATAATTTTCTTAATGACTTACGATCGTTTTCAAACGAATTGAAATTCGACAAAATTCTTAAACGATTTCATGTAGTAGTAGTAATTTGTAGTGAACCGAAGAAAAATCAGGGCATTTTTTTAAAAATTTCAGTTCAGGAAATTTTTGGCACAGTACATATAGATGTATACCAGATTAATTTAGAGAAAACGACAAGTAAAAAGTAAAATTTGCTCAACTTCGATCAAATAAACACCTATTTTATCGCAAATGAACAATAATATATTCTTTTCTTTTAATATCGGAATCACTTTGTTTTTAGAACAGAAGGTTCTAAGTTTTCAGAATAATTTTATTAAGGAAGAACAGAACAGCAATCGGGAACAATGAATAAAATTTTTTATATTAGTTTCAATTAAAGAATAACTATTATCAATTAGTAAACGTTCTTTACACTAAGATTCATAATCAAGTGCAGGACTATATATTAATCCAATAATTACTAAAATAGAATTTCAATAATCTCTGAACATAAAACACAGCAAATGTGCGGCTTAACATTTTTGTACAGTGTATATAATTTGCTGGATGATCCCTTTTTTCACCGTTTAAAAATTCAGTGATATGATTTCTTTATTCTTGATTGCAATCAATGATAAAAAAGGTAGATCTTTTCAAGAATTAGGAGGAAGGAACTAAACTCAACAAGATTTGTTGCTGCATTTGCTGAAAAATAACAAAGAAGCGTATGGACCCATAACACACCAAATCATAAAAATTTGATTATGTAAATTTGCTTTTCGGTTTTTTTTTCCTTTCCTTTTTGAATTAAAGAATTGAATTTTCAAAAAGTTCGAAACAATGAATTGAGCCAGAAAGAATATATACGCTGAACCATGTACAGACGGTCGGTCCCTCAGATTGAATTTTAGAATTTTGCAATTATTAATAGCATTATTAATTTTAAAAAAAAACTTAGTATTGATAAATCTTTCTAATATAAAATGTATTTTTCAAAAAAAAAAATCCGCACTGAATTGTTAGAAAAAAATATGTTCTGAATACATACAAAAATCAGGAGTGTTAAGACAAAATTCTAAAAATCAGGAAAAAATAGTTTTATTATGAATATCAGGACAACTACCAGGGGTCTGTCCAGACATTTTGTGAAAGGTCCGTTTTTCATGAAATTGTGAAAAAATTACTCACATTCTTTCAACCAGGGTCCGCTTTTATGAATTTGTGCAAATAGGGTCCGTTATTGCAAAAAAAAAACTTTTTCAAGGAGTTTTTAAATTGTAAAGACATACAAGATTATGCTCAACACTGTAAAATTATAATTAAAAAAATTAAATTTTAAAAAATAAACAACAATTGCTGCTTCTAAATTAGAGATGCAACATACAAATATTTGGTATTTAGCCTATACTGCTGAACGCAGAATATTAATTTCGGACGAATAATGGAAGAATCGTCTGCCGAAGACAAAACTTAATTCGTTTACATCCATCTTTCTTGTTTTTTGCCCTGGAAAGGGTTTATTCGATTAACAAAATAATAATGAAGATAAACAAATTTGTGAAGGATCCGATTAAAAGAAAAATCATTTTGCGAAGGGTCCGTTTTTAAGTTAAAATATTTTGTGAACGGTCCGTTTTTATGAAAAGATATTTTGTGAAGGGTTTCGTTTATCTTCTAAACAGACCCCTGACTACGATCACTGTGTTAGAAATACTTAAAACAAATAAAATCATATTCACAACTTCTTTTGAATTATAATATATTAGTATAAATATTAGTTTAAAAAATAAAATAAAAAACAGCTAATGATATGGAAAGTAATTCAATAATATTGATATTACATAAATCAAACCTAAAAGAAAAACAAAATTAGAAGACCTCATTTTAAAGAAAAACTTATTCACAGCTATAACTGCAATTTAACTTAGTAGCACACTTTTGTCATTTACATAATCAACGCGGAAGTGATGTCTTTATCATCTTTAACAAAGCATTTAGTGACGGCTGTCAATAAAAACTACTCCACTTCTTGAATATGAGATTGATTTAATAAGTTACTGCAGGGCATGAATAAAGGGGTATTATATAATAAGGTTAATAGTAAAATTTTAACGGCGTTTAGAATAAATAACTTCTTCATTTTAAAATTTCTTGGTTAGAAACGGAAAACACTGGTACATATTCTTAGAACGCGGTTTAATAGTTACAGTTAAGTTGCTAACCTAGTTAAACCTTGTGCTGTTAATGGATACAAATTTTTACATATTTCGTACAATTAAAGAATAATTTTTCTTTCTTTTTTTGAATAAAAAGGAAACCCCAGCGGGTATTGTTTTACAATATAATAAGACCATTACAATTGTTGTAATCTAAGGATTAATGGTTGTACAGTAAAAGGCTACGGCTACATCTACATTTTGAACAACCTGTTAACCATTATTATAAAATAATGTTTTAACAACAAAACGATATTTTTTGATATACTTAATTTTATTTTTTAAAAATATAAATTGTAATTATCATAACATTATCATAACAATATTTAAAGTACACAATATTAGTATAATTCTCAAATTTTCGCTTATAAAATTTCGTTTCTGATTGTGATTTTTAGAACGAAAATAAAACAAAATCGAGACAATTTTTAGCAACCACGAAAGTTCGAAGTTGTGTAACATTTGAAAGGACAGAGTGTTTTCAGGGTTTTATAAATCTTTCTTTGAAGCAGAATTCTCAATTATCCTCATGTTAAATGTTCAATTCCTCATGTTAAATGTTCATTAAAAAGTTGGCAAAAATTGAGGATAAAATACTTGATGGTTGATAAAATTGATGAAATATTTGATAAAATTATTGATGGCTGTACTCATAAAAACACACACAATTCTCCTAGAGTATGGTATTTTTATTTCACCAAGTTTTTCTTACATAGTTGTGTGAGAAAATTACATAAAAATAAACATTTAACATTCACATAATAAAATGGAGTTAACGGACAATTAAACTGATTTTTTTTCTCTTCCTTAAACTATAAAAGGAAAAGGTCAAGTTGTGAAGTTGAATAGTGAATTCGGGGGGAAAAATTACCGCTTGAAAAAATATGTTAACATAGGTTCGCGATTTTCACATTTTACCTGACAGAGGAAGAGATCTAAAATCTTCAAAAATAAGCTTTTGTAAAATTTAAATATATAAATGACCCCTTAGATCAGTGATTCCCCAGTTCTTTTTTACTATGGAACACTAATAAATGATCGAAGTTCTTTTCGCGAAACCCTGACTAAATATATAAAAAAAAAGTTCATTAGAAGCTGTGAATATACAAGTACTAACCAGAAAAAAATACCATTAATTTTTTGTAAATGTTTAATGCGAAGAAGGAAACATTTTGAACTCTAAATTAGTTCTTGATTTGTGCCTATACTGAAAATGAATAAAATAGATTGAATTATGATTTTCACTGCTATAAATATCGAGAATAGTTAACGGAGAAACAAAATTCTTAGCTCTTGAATTTGACCATTATATTTTAACTGAAAAATTCCATGAGCAATACTTAGGGTACTCTTTATAAATGTATATTCATTTCATAATTTGTGTATAAATTGCTATTGAAAAAAAAATTTTTTTTTTTAAATTTCGCTACTCTCCCGTTTGTATTTTACACAAAAAATTTTTTTTAAACAATTGAAATAATAAATAAATTATGAATCATTGATTGGATATAAAATAATTATTAATGATAAAAAAAGGCCTATCTCGAACTCCTTCGATCCTTCTATGGAACCCAAAGGTTCCGCGGAACACCATTTGGGAACCGCTGCTTTAGATAGCATTGCCCATATTTGAATAAGACGAATACTTTTTTGATTACTAATTATTCACAAAATATCTTTTCATAAAAACGGACCTTTTACAAAATATTTTAACTTTAAAACGGACCCTTCACAAAATGATTTTTCTTTTAATGTATTTTTCTTTAAACAAATATGTTTATCTTCATTATTGTTTTGTTAATCGAATAAACCCTTCCCAGGAGGGGGGGGAGAAAGACAGAGATGTAAACGAACTAAATTTTGTCTTCCGCTGACGCTTCTTCCTTTATTCGTCCGAAATTAATATTCTGCGTTCAGCAGTATAGGCTAAATGCCAAATATTTGTATGTTGCATCGCTTATTTAGTAGCTGCATTTGCTGTTTATTTTTTAAAATTTAATTTTTTTAATTATAATTTTACAGCATTGAGCATAATCTTGTATGTCTTTGCAATTTAGAAACTCCTTGAAAAAGTTTTTTTTTTCAATAACGGACCCTATTTGCACAAATTCACAAAAGCGGACCCTGGTTGAAAGAATGTGACTTAACGTTTATTTTATATTCACAAATTACGAGTAATTTTTTCACAATTTTACAAAAACGGACCTTTCACAAAATGTCTGGACAGACCCCTAGTAAATTGTAAAATCTGCATTCAAACATACAATAATATGTATGGAAAGTTTTACCAAAACTTTAATTTGAATTAGAGAACGAGTAACAGAGTTAAAAAACAAGAATTTCATATAACTGGTTACAATTCATTCTAAGTCAAAGTCGCCAATTGAAGAAAAAGGAATTTTTAGGAGGTACTACTAGAAGGATTGTATTCATTGAGGCAAAGAAATAAAAGAGAATGTAAGTGACCCATTTATTTCGTTCACAAACTGATCATGCCACGACCTATTTTTCTTTTTTTCTTCTTTCCGTCAGCCAATGAGGATACTAGCGCCAGAAATGATTGTTCTAACTTCCCGGTAAAACAAACCAGATGAAACCAGACAAAAAAGACATTAATTCGTTCTTTTATCTTATATTTACAAATAAACAAATGAAATATGAACGACATTGAATTAATATCAACAATATGATATATAACTGCATTTAATGAAATAAAATAATACATAAATTAATTCTCCTAACGTAATAAATTAATATGTTTGCAATAACAAGCAAATTAACAACAAGTTAGCAAGAAGAAGAAAAAAAATTTAAAAATATCGAAATTTAACAATTTTCGTTTCTTTAGCATCCAATATTGTTATCAGTTTTAAGCATTATTTTTAACAATACAAAAAAGAATGTACTTTAATAAGAATTAAGTAACTAAATAAAACAATTAATTAATTAAAGTAGCTTTCATAAATTGCAAATTAAGATGATACCAAGTTATACGCCAAAATATTTGGTTTTAAGTTATTATTTATGCAACCTATGGTTTTCTTTTTTAAATGGTGATAAGGGTTAAAATATTTGTAATTTAATTCTTTATTTATTTATAAGTTTAAAAAACAGAGAAAAGGCAAATCGGTATTATGATTGTTCTTAGAATTTTTTGAAAATACCAAACATTTTGTAAAAATAATTCCCCCCTACTCTAAAATGGAACATTTTTTTTAACAAGTTACTTTTTTAAATTGCGATAAAGTTAAAAATGTCTGTAACTTACTTCTTCATTTTTTCAAAAACGAGAGAGAAAAGGCAAATCGAGTTTCAGTATATTTTGAAAAATGCAAAACATTTTGTAAGAACAATCCCCCCCCCCTTTTTTTAAAGGGAACTAGTTTTCATAAGCCTAAGCATCGAAAGATAAGACTTGATTTAGTGACATTCAGACATGACATATTACCATCAACTAACTAATTTCATCTTAATAATAAATAAAATAATCTAGCAAAGATAATTCCATAAAATTTCCTAATAAATGAAATGGCATTCCTCCTATTTTAGCAATGTAGCCTTGAGCTGTTCTAAGTTGAAATTCATTGAAAATTAAACAATAGGCATATGTTTTTATTTTAAATATAATAAAAAATACACACAAAAAAAAAGAACATTAACGTGATATACTATTACAAAGAGATTTACAAAAGAAATAAAAAAATCTTTAAATTTAATTGTCATATCACCTACATTTTAAATTGTGTAATTCATATCCATTAAAAAACGTTTTTAAATTACTTAAATTAATCAAATAATTTATCAACTCGGACAAGCCTTATTTTAAATTTATATCGATAACATACATTATTTTGATATTTGATCATACATGGTTATAATTTATTTACAATGCGAAGTGTGTAAATCTATAGTTGCGTTTTACAATCTACACTCATTTATTAAATTTAAAGCCGAAAGCTTGTGTTTAATTTTTTAAGTTTATTTTTCTTCTATACTTTATGCACAATTGAAATAGACAACAAAGGCAAGATAAGTTACATTTAAGTAACATTATTTGATACACGAAATAGATTACTTCAATATTAAAATGAGTTAGTACAATAATCATTCGTTACAATGCAATAATTTCAATAGGAAAAACACTTGACATTATGAAGGTCGTCATAAGATATCGGAACTGACTGTGTTAAAAATTTAAAACCATTGCTTTTTACGGAGCTAAATCCATCGTTTTTAAGCGATTAAATAGCACATTGCAATTCATTTTCACGTGATTTAGGAAGAACATTAGGTACTGTTTTGATTTGGAAAAAAATTTGTCTACTACAAATCGTTAGCATGTTATTTATTAATCACACTAGATTCGCACAGGATTAGTATCATTCTACGTAAACAAAATATAATTGCAAATATTTCATTTATTTCGGTAATTTATTCAATATGTAGGTATTATAGTTTGGCTGTTATTTTAAAGTAATAAAAAAAAGTATTAAAAAAAATCTATTATAGTGATGATTAATAAGTTACAAACATAAAATAATGAAAGCTTTATAATTGATTAATGAAAGTTTTTATTATGACTATGTTGAAATCATATTCGAAACATCACGAAAAAAATAAGAACCGAGACAACCTAATTAATCCTAAATCTGAAACGAATTATATAATTCGTGATAAAGGATTTAGAAAATACAGGAAATAAAATTATAAATTTTATTGCTGATAGCAATGTCAATTGTAATTAGAAATTCAGTGAAATATTTTTACGCATTCATAAATTAAGGAATAAAAGAAACATTTCCCAACCTTTTTGAATGTTCTTTACAATTTAGAATGAGCTGGATAAAAAAAAGCTAAGTCTATAATAGTAAAAAGAAAAACTGTGTTTCCTAACAAAACCCTTTTTACAGTTTCAAATGGCCAGTTAAGTTTATTTATACACACAAAGTCACGTTTCGCAAAACGTGAAATAAAAGCAATCCCCTACTCACAGCTGCGTATCCGCATTGAAGGTTTTTATAGACGTAATCTAATATTACGCCTCTGTGTATCAAAACTAGTTATTTGACTAGTAATAGCGACTAACATTTTAAATTAACATAAACGTGTTTAGGAAGATTTGACTGCATTCATCTTATAATTTTTTTTAAAAGAGATATTAATTACTTTGTATAGAGATCAAAAATTATACTTTTCTATTTATGTATCGTTTTTCCTTTGAAATCAACTTTTTTCGAAGTTCAATTATTTTTGCCTAAATAAATCGTTAAGAATATTAACAATTGTGTTAGATGTCTTTCTCTTTTTAAAAGAATAATAAATGCATGTGTCTTAACTCTTTGACAAAATTATGCGTAATATCAAAATTTCATCTCTTTTTTTTTAATAAAAAAAAGAAGGAAATAATAATTATGCACATAAATAATAAAACAAAGTCAGGAGTGGGGGGTTAGGATATTTTCCCCCAATTGTTAAACAAATTTGGGGGATATAAGTTCACTCTACTTAAAATTACTAACAGAAGATTGTATCACGTCATCAAGATTTGCTGTGTGTTACCAGGGGTTATTTTGGGAGTGCTTCATAAATAATTTAATCCAGAAAACGACCCTTCTCGAATTATTTTATCGTAAAAATGGGCAAATCCCAATTAAAGGACCATGGTTATTTTGGGAGTACTTAATAAATAATTTAATCCTGAAAACGACCCATCACGAATTATTTTATCGTAAAAATGGGCAAATCCCAATTAAAGGACCATGGTTATTTTGGAAGTACTTCATAAATAATTTAATCCTAAAAACGACCCTTCATGAATTATTTTATCGTAAAAATGGGCAAATCCCAATTAAAGGATCATGGACCATGGTTATTTTGGGAGTACTTCAAAAAAAATGTAATCCTAAAAACGACCCTTCACGAATTATCTTACACAGCAAAAATGGGCTAATCCCAATTAAAAAACCATGGACCATTCCGATTTTTTTTTTCTTCAAAATTAAAACCCTTTACAGAAGTCTTCCTTCTTTTTTATTTCAGCAAAAAGGGACCTTTAACAAAATCACAAAAACGGGACATTACTTTCATAAAAATGAATAGATTCATCACTATTTTTCAAAATCAAGTCCTTTTACAAAAAGTCTGGAATACTTTTTTTATACACCTACTTTCTTCAGCAATCACCCTTATGTTTATTAAAAAAGCACAATGATCAAGCACAAAGTGCAATAAAAGCACAATTTTTGATAAATAAATTACCGTTCAAAAAAATAATCTTGTGTCGTTCCCTATTTTTTTTTAATCGAATCTTTTTTTTTATTTAGTTAGTTCGATTGTTTTGAAACTTAATTACAAATTTCTAATACTAGCATTTTCATTGAAATCATTTAGTTAAATTAGCTTCAAGTAAGGTAAGGTTTTTGATGTCAAAAAATGGTTAAATTTAATATATCCTAGAATGATAGTCATGGTAACAAAATTGCATGTGAAGTTTCATAAAGCATATTTAAAACAAAATACATGCATGTACCAATATATAAATATATAATGAACAGGGGTCTGTTTAGAAGAAATTTGGGTCCGTTAACGGACCCTTCACAAAATATCTTTTCATAAAAACGGACTCTTCACAAAATATTTTAACTTAAAAACGGACCCTTCACAAAATGATTTTTCTTTTAATCGGACCCTTCACAAATTTGTCTATCTTCATTATTCTTTTGTTAATCGAATAAACCCTTCCCAGGGCAGTAAACAAGAAAGAAGGATGTAAACGAATTAAGTTTTGTCTTCGGCAGACGATTCTTCCATTATTCGTCCAAAATTAATATTCTGCGTTCAGCAGTATAGGCTAAATACCAAATATTTGTGCGTTGCATCTCTAATTTAGAAGGAGCAATTGTTGTTAATTTTTTAAAATTTAATTTTTTTAATTACAATTTTACAGAAGCATAATCTTGTATGTCTCTACAATTTAAAAACTCCTTGAGAAATTTTTTTTTTTGCAATAACGGACCCTATTTGCACAAATTCATAAAAGCGGACCCTGGTTGAAAGAATGTGAGTAATTTTTTCACAATTTCACGAAAAACGGACCTTTCACAAAATGTCTGGACAGACCCCTGATGAAGAATAATTATAATAAAGTAAAAATTATAGTTTTGAACAGAAGATCCAAATTTTAAGTTAAACTTCATTTATTTTTTCACTTTTACTGATTAATTTTATTACTCTTATCTTTTCAACAAATTTTGAAATAGACTAATGGAAATCTTTACTCAGTACAATTATTATTATAGTTTTCAAATTATTGACATTGAAATATTTTCTATAATAAAATATTTCTTATATTTTTGTAATATTTTACTATAAATTGAAAATTATTTTAATATTTATTTATTTATTTTGCAATTTTTTAAATCTTACAACAGCATATGATCTAAATTATAACATGGAATTACATTATAAAAAGTATTTTTGAAGAAATTAAAAAGTTAATAAAATATGAATTTTATATCATTAAATAGGAAGAAAGAGAAATCTGCTTTAAAAAAAAGTTTCATTTCATATTACCTTGTTTCACATAATTCATTACTAGAATTTATTAAATTATTTTTACTAGAATTGCTTTAAATTATTTTTCATTTATTAAAATTTATAATTTCTTGCGTAAAGTTAGTAACATGTTACTTATACAGTTTTCAGCAGATTGTCTGTTAGCATAAAATGGTCCATAGATTTAGGGAGTACTTTCATGCAATAAAAAGTTGCTTTTTGTTAAATATATTTTCTTCCACAAATGTTGAATTGTGTAAGAAAGTAAGTATTTATTTAACCTAATAAATATTAATTTTTTTTACCAGCAATGTATTTTTTAAAATATTAATAGGATTTATACAAATTGAAAAACACAACATTTTAGTTTTTTGACATAAATCAAGAATTTACAAACCCTATCTAAAAATAATTACTTTTTTAAGTTGTTTTTTTAGTTAAAATATAATATGGTAAAGGATCATTTAAGCTAAGTTTTAGTTTTTATAGACTAATAACATTTAACTACATACAATTAGCTAGCATAGTTTTACTTAGAGGAAATGTGTTCATTTAAAATATCTTTTGAGTCAAATTCAAAATTCTACTAAATTTCACAAATATTGAAAGGAAAATAAAAAAAATTAAAAAAAATTCAGTTTATAATTAAATAAATAATAGACCTTGAGTTGTACAGCATTTATTTAGTGTGTCAAAATTATGTTAATTATGTTAATTTATAATGCAAAATTATGTTATGTGTGTCAAAGTTAAAAATAATAATTAAAAAATCCCATGTTCACCAGAAGCTATTAATAATTAAAATTTACAGCTGTACAACAACTAAATCAAATGATAATTAAAGAACTAATCAATTACACAAGCACATTTATCTATTTAGCTTCCTCAAAGTGGGTAGAGCTATGTAAAAAAATATGCATGTTTTTCCTTATTTATTTTTATAGGAGGATCAATAAATTCACTAAGAAAAAAAAACAAACTTCTAATGGACAATCATTATGATAATAAATTCTAAATAGTCAGCAAAACGCATTTTTAAAAATACTAATCTTCGTCACAAAATAATATCACAAGCTGATACAACTGATGAATTTAAGGCAGAAATATATATAATTCCAAACTATAGTACATTAATCATCAATAAACTAGCAATATGGATTTTTTTTATCACTCTTAAGAAGGTAAACTTAAACTAGCTGTGCAACTTTAAAATTATTTATTTAGAACTTCTGTTAGATTCTGTTTATGATAGAAATTAATTTTCTAAAAGTATCTTTTCAAACGTGACAAAACTGAGTGTTTCACTAAGAAAAAAACTTCTAATAGAGAACCACAATACTGATAATAAATTCTATATAGTCAGCAGATTCATTCAAAAATCTAGGATTTTAATGCAGTTACAGTTCTGTAAAATGCATTTTAATAAATGCTCATTTTTGTCATGAAATCACATCACAAGCTTAAACAATGATTTAAATTATTTAAGTATTCATATCATATTCAAAACTATAGCACATTAATGAACAATATAACAACAATATGGATTTTTTAATCACTCTTAAGCTGGTGACTTAAACTAACTGTGCAACTTAAAGATTATTTATTTAGAACCTCTGTTATGTTTCATTTATGACCGAAACTAATGACGTCTAGAATTATATTTTCAAAGGTGAGAAATTAAAGTAGGTGATTTAGATAAGTTACATTTATTTTTTTTTTAAAGAATTACCATTCAGAGATTATTCAGTTCTTGCTGAATAAAATATGGGAGAATACAAATTAATAACTAATATGATTAATTATGTAAATTATTCATTATATAAGGTACATAAAATTGTCTTGTAGTTCTTAAGCATAAGTTTGAGCGATTTGAACAGATAATTATATTTTTTTGACTTAATTTTAAAAATATTACATTCCTGCAGTTTTGGGCAAAAGGATTTAAATTTTTTTTCTTCCTAGGTATTATATTGCACTTATATACGTTTAAGGCCAAAAAATTCGCTATTCTTTTAACTTAACAATACAGATGTTTAGTCTGCATTAATTGCTATAGCAACAGAGCATTTTCATGGAAGGCAATTAAAAATTAATATCTTAATTTCGAAACTAAACTTTCAATTACATAACACTGACTTATTCCTTTTAATCCGAACAGCACACATATTTCAACAACAAATAAATTTTAAAAAATAAATTTTTAGCAAATATTTTTTTTTAAAGAAATATCAAAAATCTTTAATAACGAATGTTAGAGAGAAAAGGCTTACCCAATAAAATTTTTGATGAAGCAATAGACGGATAAAAGTGAATTTTCGGAGAAGGATAGGTCCCAGTGAGATGGTAGAGCACCCCCTCGCTCTTGATTATTCTTTCTATTGTTCAACACATGATTTTTGCTGTCTATTGCAGACTTAGACTGAGGCTGAGTGCAGTCAACAACGCTCACCTGAACCAACGTGTTCATCGCTACCCACATTAAACAAAGATTTTAATGTTCTGCACAAGAGTAACACACAGAAAGCCCTCCTCAATAAATATATATAAACTTTTAAATGAAATCGCTAAGTGTCAATTCATGCCAAATTTCTTTACGAATCCAATGCTATCTGGGCATTTCGCAACACAACCCTTTTAATTCATGAATGGGGATGTCAAAATAATGACACTCTCTACCCGACAGTATATATTTCTGGCTAGAAACAAGAATCTGACCTACCATCAGAAACCCTACAAAGCAGAGCGTCCTCAGCTGTGTTGACGTCACCAGCTCATTACTAGCGAGTAGATTTGCCGCTATCAACCCCCATGGCACTGCATTGATGCTCAGATCATTTTGTGCGTTTTCCCTACATCGAGCCGTGATATTCCCTATGTTTTTTCCCTAAGGTGAAAGGGAGTTGGAATGGAGTTCATAAAGCGGTAGTTTTTGTTTCTCATTTCGTTTTTTCTCGCAAGCAATGACAAATCGAACAAAAATACTAGTTTCGAGCGTAAATTATCAATTAATCAATACTCACATCTTCTTTCAAAAAAGTGCAGAAATTTAATTGGGTAGTTAAAAGGAAGTATTTTTTGTTTCTTTTTAACTGAAAAAATATGCAATTCATGCAATGGTAAAATGAATATGCATTGAAATTCACATGTTGTTATGCAATCCAAATTTTCATATACGTATTATCATATTTTTGTTATTTTATTTAAAATATAATACTAAAATATTTACTGGTTTATATTTTCCAGATCTGAAATATAAACCAACATAAAACCCAAGCCATAAGCCTTAGGACCACTATTTTCAGACAGCTCTTCAATCCTGCAAATTTTAACTAATTTAAAGAACAAAAGAATATTTTTTTTATAAAGGAACATTACAAGAATATTTTACACAACGCAACAATTTCAGGTACAAAGTAGTTTGACTCCAAATACAAAATCTTTCGCAAGCTCAGAGTCATCTCATTAAAAATCAAGTCCACGTTTAAATGTTTAATTGTACTGCATATTTTCCAACATTCCCTATTCCCTCTAAGAAAACTGATTTAAAGATTGATCGATTATACTCTCAGCAATTATTAATATCTTATGATTGAAGCTCCAAGGAATGATTTAAATTATATATTTACTTGAAACGATCAATAAATACATTTTTTTCTCCTTTTCATTGACGAAGTTGAAAAACATGACTCCAGTTCCATTCCCGACGGAAGATTGCAACCTTTTTTTTTCTTCTTTTTTTTTTAACAAAAATATTTTTTAATTTTTTTAAACATAATAAAAATTTCAAGTTGACATTATTTGGAAGCTTGGAGTGTTTCGTGTCTCTTTACATTACTATCTTAGATTTTTACAAATGAATTTTCAAGAAACTCAAATCTAGGTTGAGTATCCCGAACTGAGAATATTTTGATTACCAGGGATAGAAAGAATAGTTTAAACCATTGCAGCAATAAATGTCTAAAAAACTGTTACAGGTAATAATTTGTCGAAAGATTTATCAAATCATTATATATTAATGAAAGATAATAAATGTGATCGAAAATTGTTAAATGGCTTTTGTTTGGTTCAGTAAGCAATAATGTAATCAGAAAACAATTATATAATTAGCTATTTTGTTTGTTTCTACATCCTTACGATGTTTTATGAAGTTCTCTGCTTCTTCTTCATTTATAGATTTATTTATTATTATTTTAAATGTAGTGCTTCTTCTTAATTTTCTCTTTTACAAAGGTGTCTGTCAAAATTTTTAACTTGGAAATCACTTTTACTAGCCATCTGGTATAAAACATTTTAAAATAGAAAGTAAAGATAAAGAATGTGAACCGATTTCTTGAATGTTAATCTAAGAACACGAGTTAAACTTTTTCTAGACATGCTGGTTACAGATATCATAGGATAGAACTTCTCAAAAAAAATTGTTCTGAATTAAAATGATATCACTTGTGATTTCTCATTGAATTTATTTGGAATGCTGACTTTTGCAAATTAATTCATTTGATTTCAAATTAAAACAAATTGACTTCAAATTTTTGAATTGATTCATATTTAATTGCTGCTATGCACAAACACCATGTGATTCTGATTGATGTCACTTTGCTATCATGAGCTTAAATGGTGAACTTAGAAAAAAGGTAGATCAAACCTCTCTTGTTTCACCTAACTTCGAATTTAAACCCTTCCTTCTATGGAATTAGCTTCAATTTTTAATGAAGGAGAGATGAATATTGTATATTATTAAGGTAATATTATACGGAAATAGAGGGGTGACAGTTCATAAGGAATTAATTATTTATTAATGATATATAGTAAATAATAAATTCTAAATTAAATAGATTTAAAGTGACTAATAGATCATTTAGTCCGTTCATTAACTCATGTTGTCAACTCCCAACCATATTTAAATTAATTTTCTCGTTATTATTATCAATTGATTTATCTAATATCATGATCTTTAAGCACCTAGTACCGTCTAACTAAAACAATATTTTAGATTGTAAATATATCACTTTTTATTAAGGATTTTTAACAAAAAGTACAACTATGTGACAAATGCTTTATTTTTAAAGTAATAACACAAAATTCTGCAAGAAACAGAGAACACTTTATGATGGTTGCTAAATGAGACTTAATTTTGAGGGTTTATTCTTCCCTCCCATAATTTGAGTTTCTTAGATGTCTTATTTTAGATTTTATTGAATTAATACTTTTAAATGATTTTTAATGTTTAGGTCAATTAAGTAAAAAGTGTTAGCTTTTTTTTTCTTATTTGAGAAAATAACATTACTTTCTAAAACGACAAGGGGAAAAAAAGCAATATACTAATGGCCATGATAGAGTATCAACCAATAATTTTTGAGTTATTTACACAATTTAGTTCAGGATTTTAAGAATGTTAATTTTAAAATTGCTTTTTTTTTAATGTTTACGCCGTTTATTTATTTTTAATAGTTAAAATTTTAAAGAAATCCAATTTTTAACATGTAATCTTAAGATTAAGAATAATATTTTAATATAATCTCAGTAGCCTCTCAATTGTCTTGTAATTTCTAACATTACTTTATTCATGTGTTTTTTCAACATACGTTTTTAACGGTAAATTAACAATTAACGCCCTCTAAATACTCAATAGATATTTAACTCATTAAAAGGCATAGTTTTTTTTTTTAATTTATTGAATCATTACAAAATAAGATATTATAATGTATTCCATTGCCAAAATTTTCACGACTATCTTTGAACATAATAATTAATAAATACAATTACAAATAAATTTTGTGTGTATAAATTAATAATCAAGGATATTAATAAAATAAAACAATATGACAGATTTTTAATATTTTTGCATAATTTACAAAATAATATTTTGCGTAATTGCACACCGGCTGATGAGTTTTTTTTTCTTTTTGGTACTTAATTGCTATTGAAATTTTTTTTTTATTTTGCAACATTATCAGACACTTTTTTTTTAAATCAATGTCAGAATTTAAATAGTAGTACTGCTAATTTTGATGCTTTTATTTTAGTAATGCCACATTATGCTATATGAAACAACATATAAAAAATTTAAGATATAAATTTCTTTTTACATAATTAATTAATTTTAATTAATTTTACATAACTTCACTTACATAATTAATTTAAAATCAATAAATAATTAAAATTGTGAATTTCTTTTCATCTAATTTGCTACAATTGTATATTATATATTAGTCGGTTATTATTATTTAAAATAGCATTTTTTATAATAATATAATTGCTGCTGGAATATTTCATAATTGTAAGAAATCAAGATATCCCTTTTATAGAAGGATAAATATCAGAAAATGATTTCACTTTAGTTACAGAAATTTCGGAGTAATAAGGATGGGTAAGACAGTCGCTAGCAACCTTTAAAAAATTATGTAAACTCTTTCGATTGTATTTTTCACATAAATTAATAGCTAATAAATTAATAGAAATTTATAAAGCCTATTTTAAAATCTAATTTTTTTCCCTTACCTCTCCCAATCTATATATAACATACGATATACACACGGTCTATCGGATATAATTTTAAATAAATCGGAGCCTTGCTTGATTATAATATGAATACAAAAACACAATGAATGTTTTTTTCATATTAAGATACGAGATTGTTAAATTTTCAAATTAAATAAAAAGAAAATAGATTGAAAACAGTTAAGGGATTATCAAGTTTTCTCCCAAGAAACATTTACAAAGAATACGTTTTCCGCGAATATCAAAATATTTTCATAACAGAACAATATTAACGCTGTCAATTTGTAATAAATGGTATGAACGGATATGACGCTTCTTGTTTATCCCTATGCAAGGGGGAAACGTCCGCAATACATCAAGAAGTACATTACATAATAGTAAGCGACAGGTCTCTATTCTACTTAACACAACTTCACTTACAATAGTCAATCTACTTACTCTAGGGACTTAAGGAGGTTAAATAGACGATACATGAATGCAGAGAGAACTAAAACAAGTTCTCGTACTTTTACTCATCCATAACTAAAGCAAAATTTTGATTTAAATCCTGAATTTAGACGCAAATTTATTCTAAATAAAATCATAATAAACGCGCTCAAAAACGCTAGCTACAACTGAAAATCTAAAATCCCATTCTTCCCTACCCGGTTTCAGAATTTTTCCCTATTAGGGGGTGTACCAACTAATATTGGCACAGCCTTCTCTAGATGAGAGCTAGTCAGAACCGGTTCGAACTGCCAGCTGCAGTTGAGAAAAATGGCCGATTCCATTGCGTTGGCCTATGAGAGAAACATCAGTTCCTCAAAGGGGTGGCTCCGAAAAGACGAATAAGGGCTTAGGAAACTATAATGGAAGTAAAAACGAGGAAACTGAAGTTTTGCTTTCGAATTTTCTAAACCGAAACTTCCTTATTTAATGTTCTCGTATTCCAAAAATGCTCAATGTGTTCTCTTAACCAATGCTCACACACTCTCGCGATTTAAATAACAGCATTCGCCAAGGGAAACACACTCGTCACTTTCAGTTGTCATGTTGTTAATAATGATTTAAACATTACTGCTTTTTAGTATAATAATTTTATTCATATTCCTTAGTTTTTTCATACAGTAACGTATTTAACAAAAGCTCCCAAAAGAAATCGAAACAAATAATTTAAGCTTAAGCCTTAATTTGAAGTAAAATACTACGACGAATTTTACCTCACTGAATTTAGGAGTGAAGTTAAGATTTTTATCTCACTTTTCAAACAATAATAATCAGAATTTCAGGGTAAACGTTCATTATTATTCACCTTTCTACTAAAGAGAAATAAAGAAATTTAAAAAAATCAGCTCACAAAAATAATTTTAAAACAAAATATTTCATTATACTTTTATTTTTTTCAGCTACGCATTAAAAACAATTTTCTAAAACAGTTGACAGATCAAAAAATATAAATAGATTACTGTTTAATTATCAGTTTAATTATTTTAAGAGTATGCTAAATTTTCAATTCTACAATATGTAGCAAGAACAGTAACACTTTTATTTAAAAATAATGTACATTCAAGATATGAATTTTTTTTTTAAGAAAACAGTAGAGCTTATTCAAATTAAAATTTATGTACATAATTAGACAGCCTATAATTAGGGTAGAAGAAAGCAAACATTGACACCATAAACATTTTATGCTTTTTCGCAATCTCAAGGAATACTAGGAATAAAAGCTTTAGAACATAAATAAAAAATAAACTAAATGCATCTAAAATAATCAAGTGATTAATTTTAATAGCCTTTCTGTTCCAAAATAAAAGGAAAATAACATTAAAATATTTGAATATGGAATGTTTTTTATTCTATAGTCTGCGCCGTAAAAACAGTTGCAACTTAATTTTAAAAATAATAATGATGTAGATTCTAGATGTTAGTTACTTTAAAAAAAAATAATAGATTTTTTTCTAATTAAAATTATTGTAATTTATTTAATTGGGCAATTAGTACAATGGCGTGGGAGAAACAAACAGCATTAATACCTTATTTTCGTTCATATTTTTAAACTAAGGCATAATAATAACTTTATGAGAGCGCGAAAAATGAATAAATGGGTCTAAAATGACAGTGGAATTGAAATTAATAGCCATTTTTTTAAAAAAAAGCAAAATAACATTAAGGAATTTAATTTTTAAAAAAAAAGACGAGATAAACAATATTTATTTATTTATTTGCTCAATTTACAATCGATAAAAAAAAAATAACAATTGTTCACCTCCTTCAAATCTCGTAATACCAGAGTGGTAGTGAAAAGTTTTTGCAGACGCCGCAATGTTTGCTCACTCAAATAAAAGGTGCATCGGAGATTTGACCTTCAACTCGCCTCACCTGACCCCGGTGAAGTTCATTATAAAAACCGCAAGTGTTATTATTGCCATGGAAACGCATTATTCTTTCTTAACCCCCTACTTTTACAGTGGCTAACACTCCTTTCAGCTCTTAATTTATGTTTCCAGTTTGATTTATTGCATTAATAATATTGACAGTAGGTAGGCAATGCGTACTTATTAAATTGTCAACAAAAATTTCATTAATAAAAAAACAATATTATCTTTGAAAAAGCAAGAAAAAGGTTACATATCAATGAAAGAATAGTTAATAAATTAAGTGAAAAGGCATTATGGTCAAATGCCATCAATAAATTTAGCATAAAGTTCAAATCAGACATCTTACCTTACGTCTATAGAAAAGAGCTTGCGAGTATAGAAAAATTTGAAATGTTGTCTATAAAATAAATTAATTGCATTAGCAAATTGTTAAATATCTTTTAATGCTCCCAAATAAATATAATTCAATATCTTAATAATCGTCAACCTTACGTGAGGATCACGTAATATTCTACGTATAATCAAAATATGAAATATGATCAAAATAACTTTCAGTTAATTTATTTTGGAACAAATTTAGAATTTTTATTTATTATACGTAATTGTTTTAAATCTTGCTTTATGAATTGTATATCATCATTATTTGGGCGTTTTTTCTCTCATTTAATTTAATAATATTATCATTTATTATCAATTATTTAAATAATAAGTTTAATAATAAAGCAAAATAGAATAGAATTTTTTTTTCCATGGAGTTTAAATAATAATAAAAAATATATATATAAAAATAAATATAAAAATTAAAATAATAAAATATAAAAAATAATAAAATATAAAAATTTCCCCATCGAAAATAATTTTTCCACTTATTAGACAATATGGCCATAGCTTTTCAACAACGAAAACATACCGCTATAATAGTGATTTAATCGGTTATAAAGTATTGCTTAAATTTTTCTTTTATTATAAAAAAACTCGCGAGCAAATATATCTTACAATCTATTGTAGCAAGAAGTTTTATGATTCATTTTTTTTTTTATTTTTATAAAAATACTATACCATTATGGATATACTTTAATTTTAAAAACTTTTTAAGTGTCATACATTTGAAAAAGGCTCAATGAAAATTAAAAAAAAAAAAAATTAAACACAAATAAAAAAATTTAATCCAGATAAAAAAAAAATATTTAAAATTTTAAAAACAATCTTTAAGAAGAATTATTTAAAAAAAAAGTAATTTTCTATATCCATTAATTTTAATCTGTAAAAAAAAAAAAAAGAATTTTTTTTTTAAAAGATAGAAGATACCATAACAATAGTTACATAATGAACGCCCACACTTGAATGTAAACAAACTGGTTATCGAAATGCCCACACCAATCTGATAACCACCTGTTAAAAATAAACTGATAGATAACATTCTGAATCATCACTCAGGATATCCCGTTTCAATGATAAGAAAAGATGAGTGCTCTCCCTTGTCATTTTTTATAGATAAGATAATGTTAAATAAACATGTTTTCTTTTTATTTTATTTTATTGGTATTTTTCTCATTTAATAAAAGTTTGGGAAAAATAAAAAGTCATTTATTTGCAGAAGATGATTACAATATACAGTGAAACCTTTCGGGTGCGGCCACTCACTGTTCCACAGTAAATTGGTCGTAAATAGAGGTTGGTCGTTCTTAGGGGTTGCTTCCATTGACTTCAAAATGTTATCGAATGTACATGATTTTTCGTAAGCGATTTCAATTTTACTCAGTGCCATTTTCTTGGTTCGGAAGTGCCACTTCATGAAAACCAGATCATAAAACTTAACGTCTATTAAAATGAATCCTAATTACGTTTTAAAAACAAATTTACGAATAATGAATGATAGAACTATCTAATATATATAATTCAATCCCAAATTTTGGCTGTATTTCTTTTCCGCCGGTGGCAACGTTTGCTTTGTTTTTTTTTACGTTACTATTTCTCTTACACAGCGACAAAAAAAGACTCATTACAACTCCCCGAATGGCAATGCTAGAAAATCGACCAATGTTTGCCGCTAAAAATGTCACATGCCAAATCTAGCTGAGGTGGCTCAACATATAGCGCTTTTAAAAACGGAAACTGAAATAACCAGAGAGAGCATAAGCTAGGCAGAAGTGAGTAGTCTTTGTCGATAGATCTCTATTTTAGTATTTTGTCGAAAGCGCTTTTTTTCACGAATTTATATATTACGAATTTATTTGACGATTTTTGATTTATATCACGAATTTATTTGTTTTACTAGAATTTATTTGTTTATGCAGGTTTTTCCATTGCAATTCACTTATTTCAATTTTTAATAGACTTAATTATAGCCAAAATTTTAACCTTTTTAAAGAGATATCAGTTTTAGAAATTTTATCTTAAGATTTTATACTATAGCACATTTCTAATAGGTTTAACGAATTACATGTCATTTATTTGAATTCAAATTTATTTTAATGACTTAGTATTCACTAAAAAGAAGTAATTTTTTTTTTAAAAAAAGTTCTTATATGGATTTTAATGATTGTTTTGAATTCTTAGAATTTTGTACATTTGCAATGTACCTAAGTTCGTAGCGAGCGAAGCAAACCATATAAGATTGCGTAGCAATTTTCGGGGGTTGGAGAGAGTAAGCGAGCAGGGAGCGCAGCCCACTAGTTTTAAATAAATTATCAATTATGTTTTTGATTAAATTTGCGTTTTGTTTTAGATCATAAAAATTAATTCGCTCTAAAAAAAAAAAAAAGGATGTCAGATTGTTTGAGAGAGGCTCAGCTTATTCTAGAATAACTTTTTTTTTCTAATTTGACTTACAACTCTAAAAATAAATCATTGATAGCATCGACTTTAGTTTACTCTGACTGCAACAAGAGGTTTCCGATCTCCTTCAGAGGTCGTCAAAAAAAAGAGCCACTCACAAATAATGCCACTACAATAATACTAAAATGAGTACCATTCACAAATAATTTAAACACATTTAAATCTGCTTATTTGTTTTGATATTTTTTCTAGTTTCCATATTTGACTTTTTCCGCATTGGTGCGGAGGTTTGTACGATCTCTCATAAAGGTTTTCTTCAAAACAAAGTCTAAGAAAAAAAATTCCGTGCCTCCCTAAAGTGATCGTAAATAAAAGAGGTCACTACATAGTCTTTCCTGGGGGGTTTCACTATTATTTAAGATCATGCCGAAAAGGAACATCAAAATTGGAACACCACAATGCCGAAAAAGAATGTTTATAAATTAATTTACTGCGATTCACCAAATACGAAAAACTCTCTGTTTCTCTGAAACTCTAAATATGCTAACTAGTCATCGCCTTAACAATTTCCAGTGCTAGTTCTTAACATAGTAACATCAATTTCCAGCTTTAAGTATTCAACAAACTTATAAGCACTGTAATTTAGCATGATAGTAATAATTTTAAAATGATAGTCACTATATAGAATGGTGCTTTTTATTTAAGGAGTCTTCGATTGGTCAATTGAGTGCTTACAACAAAAAGGCTTGATACAACAAAATTGTTAATTTTTCAATGGTAACAAAAATACTTATTCTTTTGACATAAGAAAACGCAAAATTTTTCTTTCCATTTTTTTAAAATTTATTTTGAGTACTATTTGAAACATTTATTTGAATTGTAAACCAATTCCTCATATTAAAAAAAAAAAAAAAACTATAGATTTCTTATACAAGTCATTTATATATTGCAGTGATGGCTCAATAATTAAAACAGTGAGTTGCATTGGTGTCGCAGGGACACACTTTCTGAGGAAGATGGAATAAAATTACATAGTCACAATAACTTTCGGAATTTCGCATATGAGAAAATTCTGAAATGTACTAAATGACTGCAAAAAGATTAACTATTTTTATCTCTTTAAATAATTTAAATCGATGATAATTCGCAAATATTTTTCGTTATTTGTTTGGTCCCTGGTGAGGGCTTAAAGCCCATCCAGTTTCAGATCGCAAGGTACCAGCTTAACTGAGAAGTGAAGGCGGTCGGTGCGCAATTTTGCCACTATCATTTCTTTGGCTACGAAATTGTGGGGCCTTAACGTTCATGCCCCTCTGTCACAATGGGCAGTTTTAGGAATGCTTTACATTACATTTCCATATTATTTTAAAATCAACACATAGTCACCTTATTTCTACTGTTGAACAGAGGTATTTACAAATCTAATAAGATAGGAAAACAGAGCCGCGATGACTAAGGGAATAGAGCGGCGAAACGGGTTCGAATCCCAGTTGATACGAATTCCGCATCCGGTTTGCACCGACCACAGTACTGACGTGAAATATCCTCAGTGGTAGACGGTTCATGGAGTCCCTTTGCCGTCAGGCTAGCCGCGGGAGGTTATCGTGGTCTTCCTCTCCATGCAACGCAAATGCGGGTTAGTTCCATCAAAAAGTCCGCCACGAAGGCAAATGTCTCCCAATACTTGATCCAGGAGTTCCCTTGTCTTCTGAATTGGGTTCAAAATTACAAGGCTACGGAGTTGTCCACTAGTAGTCGTATACCCATAAAATTGGGTCTGCTGTTCAATGATGGTCTAAAATAAAATAAAAAATCTTTGTGGGTACGTCTACTGATGCAATAAAAATGACCCTGCGTTAACAGGAATTAGGTATTTAGAATCACGTTTAACTAGTATTTAAACTAGCCATTACGAAAAATAGGTAATTAATCACTTTGGTGACACTTTCACATGCGAATGTAGTACACTCGTGAAACATCGATGTTATTGCAAAAAAAAAAAAAAAAAGAGAATGTATTTTCGATGTATGTAATTTCTTAGACGAAATAAAAGAGCACTAAACAATTAAAAAATTGATAATTTCACTTTTCTTAAATTAAATATTAAGTTAAATATAAGGCATAAAAAGTTGAAGGTTACATAAATTTTTTCGAGAAAAAAAGTGTTTTTGGAATAACAAACTGGCTCATGTAAACATGAATAAATATTTTTTTTTAATTATTTCTTTACTTTTAACGTAAGTTCGTCTCATTAAAGTAGTGAAATAGTTATTACAATTCCTATGTAGTTTGCAGTTTTAAAGAAACATACATTTATACGTTTAAAGAAAAAATAGTTATGGTTAACTAAACTTGTAACAAAGTAGGTACAGTAAACTACAAAAATAATGTATTTTTTCCGACAACTGGTCGCAATTATAATTCAAGCTTTTATTTCATTTAAAATCTGTCACCTGAACTAAAAAAGTTTAAAAAAACATGATTTTTTTTCATCTATTTAAAAAATGGGGCGACCGGCCTGTGTAGAGGTTAGGGAACTGCCCTCCATCAGAAAGGCTCTGGGTTCGAATCCCGGGCAAGGCATGGATGTTCTTTCCTTCTCTGTACTATCTGCCCTTACTGTGGGAGCAACGTTGGCCCACCTAATATGGTGCCCCTGAAAGAGTAGCCAACAAATATGCCCTTCAGATGCCTGTATGACGTAAATCATTCTCCAGGTGGGCATTGGAGAAAAAAATTAGAAATGGCGAAAGAGTGGGTCGTAAAAATCCTCTGAATAGGAAAATCACTCAAGCTACGGACTACACATACCAATAGCGGTTAATAAATTGTCCGCTACTAGTTCCACGATCACTACTTTTTTAGTCGAAAATACATGTCGTAATTATTTTTTTTAAGAAATATGGAATTAACAAGAATATAAACCAATATTCCGAAAATTACTTTATTTCAAGCTTGTTTCTTAAAATTTTCCTTTATTTTCGAAGTGAGCTTTGCAATGTTTACCCCATTTTGAAAAATGCTCAAAATAAAATGCCTCACATTATTACAAATGTGACTTACGTCTTTTAAATCATTTAAACTTATCATTTTTTGAAAAAGTGGCCACTTACTGGCCAATGGCGAGTAACGAAATTTCCTATTTTTGTCCTATTAGAACTGTATCCAAAGAAATTCCAGGCAAAAAGGATAAACTATTTACCGTAAGAGTTATTTTCGAGGGATGATAAAACAACAAGTAGGAAGATGAAATTCTTCGAAGTCAATTTTTTTCTTCTGGTTACGCATAAAAACAAAAATAAATCTAAAGTGAGTCATTTCTGCATAATACAAATTTCCTTTGATTACGTATGACAGGAACAACAGCCGGAAGCGAACATAACCTTCGATCTGGTGGTTGGTATTAATAAACATATTCAAGATTAGTCATCGTCAAATTTATTGGCGAAGAGAGATTGATGCTTGAAAACAAAACAATGCTATAAAGCGTAATGTACTAGGAAATGTTACGTCAATTTAACAATCCAATGCTTAGATTCAAAATATTGGTGTAAAACAGGGCTTCTTAAACTTGTGGGACAGAAATCATTTTCCGATGCAAAATATTTGAATATCTCTAAACAACGTAAAAAGATAACTGTCATCTTGTTGTATCTTATTAGACAACTAAATAATATGATACTATGAGTAGTAATTAACAAAAAATATCCCGATATCTTTGGCTGATATCAACCTGAAATTATTATAAGTTTAAACTGTATTTAACTGAAAGTTATTTATTTTTAAATTTTCCATTAATTAACGATATTTACAATTCATATTATTTACCATCCCTTCTTAATGTTATTCTGTTATTATTAGTTTTTAATTTTGAATATTATTTAAAATTTAAGTAAAAGTTTTATTTTTTATTACATTATAATATAATCGCATGATATTACCGTAGCTCATTATGCAAGATTCTATGATAAAAATTATTTGTTACACTTCTGCAATTATTAAAAGGGAAGTTTACATTTGATTATGCTATGTTAGGTATATTAAGTTACCGCTAAAAAGGAGTTTCCCAACCGTAGTTTTTAAAAGAGTTTTACACTACTTCTTGAATATTTACGCATAACTCACAAAAAGTACTCTTTGAAAATGAGTTCATAATATGAGTTCGCCTTCTCAGTTGAAATGAAAATTTCCAAAAATAAGGGCTAAAAGTTATTGCACCATGTGAACATGATTAACAATAAAATTTTGGTAATGCAATCTAAATCTATCATGAAATTTTTGTTTCTCGACGAAAAGTAAACAAAACAGGAAAGCTAATATTGGGATTCGGAAGCAAATCGAGCAGAGCCTCCTATTATTTTAAAAAAGGACCACTATAAGCAAATTACCGTCCCCAAATTTTTTTTCTTCTTTTTTAATGATTTAAATTTTTAGTTCAAAAACATTTTACCCGAATTATGTTTTTTTTCTTTTTCCAACTAACATTTTAGCATACATTTTTATTCTAACCACGAAGTAAAAAAGCAGTGGGAAATTTTTTTTAAAAAAAGCTCCTCTTTAGCCCTGGCCTCATTACATATATAAATTTAACACCCGAAACAGAATTTAATTAAATAGTTGTTCAAACATAATTAAATATTGTTTTAACAAAGTAATTAAGATTCAAATTTAATTTGAAATTGACTGAACGGAACTTTTAATATTTTATACAATTTAACTTTTAATTGCAATTATATAACGTAAAATAGTATTGTTATGAATAATTTATCAATTCAGAGTCTCTCAGGGAGTAAATCTTTCGATGAGTGGAAAATTTTAACAAAAGGATGAATTTCTTCAATTTAGAACAGTTTTTAAAATATATCTAATTAGAAAAGTATTATTGTATGTTATATCATATTATAATTACGCAATTATAGAAATTTAGAACAGCTGAAGAGTCCAGTTCCTGAAATAGAATTAGAGGGGATGGTTTCTTTCCTAAAACTTCCTAAAATATTAATTTATTTTTAAGAAATAACAAATTGCGTTCGAATAATTATTTAATTACATTAAATTCGGGTTCAACAGCTTGTATCGAATCAAACATTAAATTTTTTATATTTTATTTTATTTTACTTCTTTTCGGCGTTGAACAGCCGACTCAAATCGGTCAAATTGGCCTACGTGGAGGATTTTTTGTAGTGGAGTTAACCCGCATTTGTGTTACATTGAAAGGAAAACCCCGAAAACCTCCTCAAACTACAGAAATTACTTAAAAAGCTATATTGTAACGTAAATGAAATATTTCTTTATTTAATATAATTAATTTCTTTGTTATGTGAGTATGTAATAAAAGCCCTAAATTCCACGGTTAGCCTGACGGATGGGAGATTTTTACCTATGATCCGTCTACCACTGAGGATATTTTAAGCCAGCACTGTGGTTGGTGCGATTGGGAAGCAGAATTCGTATCAACAAGTCACCACTGAGATTCAAACCTGGGTTATGTATTTATTAATTTTTATTAGTAATATACACTAACATTATGACGTCATGAACAAAAAAGGCAGTATCTATCATTAAAAGGCACTAGTAATATTGCCTTTTTTCTTATCACGGCAGCATTGAAAAGGAAATGTTAGTTAGGCTGCTAGGTTGGGTATTCAGTGATTATAACTAATCCATATTAGGGTCATAAAAATATAGCATAACACCGCAGCATAAAAGATTAGAGACTATGAATTTACCACAAAATATAAAAGGCAAATAATCCAATATTTTAAAAACATTCTGTTTTCAAAAAACGAGTGTTGAAACCATTGGTTGTATTGCAATTTCTAACTCCATAAAAAATATGAATTCTGAAGAAACTAGTTTTCGCTTTCTACGTTGGATAAAATAAAAAAATAATAATTAAGACGGAAAGTACAAACAGAACAACACACATTTTTATATTCACTGTTATTTATTTTTTTATTTTCGGATAACAAAGCTACGACCATGACTCGGTTGTGACCTTGAAGAACGAGTTTCATTTGAAATTTCGAACTCTAAAAAAGCTCTTTTGTGCATTTCTTCCTGAGCAAATGGCGTTTATACTCAAAATACGTAATAAAACAGCCGCTTTTGACCGTTATTTATGAAAGAATCATAATTGACGCAAAAATGTCACGAAGACCTTGTACGTTTGTTAAGAATTTATACATGTTAAGCCGGTTGCAGTTTTAATGGTTCCGAATTATATTATAATAATTCAGTTAAAGAAGAATCTGAAGAAAAATATAATAAATGTGAAAAATATTATTTTATCATAAGTTATATGTTTAATNACGAAAAATACCTAAGTTTATTTTTTTATTTACCTAAATATTTGAAGCTATAATTGTATTTTATTTTATTTTATAACCGTCGTCGAACAGCCGACCAAATTTTGGGTTCTCGACTACTAATATTGAACTCCGCAGCCTTGTAATTTTGAACCCAATTCAGAAGACAAGGGAACTATTGGATCAAGTATTGGGTGAAATTTGACTTCGTGGAGGAGTTTTTGATGGAACTAACATGCATTTGCATTCCATGGAGAGGAAAATCATGAAAACCTCCCACGATTAGCCTGACGGCAAGGAGAATCTAACCCATGATCCGTCTACCACTGAGGATATTTTACGTCAGCACTGTGGTCGGTGCTAGCCGTGAGCGAAATTCTTATCGACCAGCCATCGGTGGGATTCGAACCCGGTTCAACTCATTAGAAGGCAAATGCTCTATCTCCTGAGCCACCATGGCTCAAAAAAATCTGTGTACCTACCAGGTCTCGAACCTGGGAGGTACACGGAGTTTTTACATAATTTTTTATATTTAAGCTATAATTATATTGTTATTGAAATAAATGTGCAACCCATACAATAGATAAAGAACATTTCTGGATATATATATTTTTTTTTTTTACCACTGGTCTACTTTTTTTCCACGAGGATATATTGAATTATTACCTTCATCCTTATATTTGATAGAAAATAAAAGAAGATAAATATTTATTTCTGTTTGAGATTGCAATTAATACTTCTCTATAATAGGTAACTGGACGAGCTAATTACTTATATTTAATAAAGATGACTTGATTATGTATTTAAAATGAGTTACGGTTTTATATGACATCCCAATAAGGTGAAAAATAACTCAAATTTTTGCACAAAACATTTACATTTTATTTGAGATAATCGAATCTATATTATTTTTCGCATCTATACATTAAATTTATTTGCCTACATGACATTTTAACGTATAACATAATTCGGAAAGTTTAATATTTCATGTGGAACATAAGTTTTGCAGCCACGGGTTGCGAAAGAAATGTTCTATTAATTTATCAATTCAAAATGAGTATTGTAGCAAATAAAATATACTTATTCGCATTCACTATATACTAAAAAAAAAAATTTAAAAATTTTAAGCATAATTTTTTATAACAAACTTTATAGCATCAAGCTTTTGTACTTTAACTCAAATTTTTATAACATCCAATTTTAGTAACTTGGAATTAAGAGCATCATTGCTCTTTAATTTCCAATAAATCCATTTTTGAATAATACACGAAAGAAATACACAAAGTAATTAGTCTCCGCATAATCTTCTATTCAAGTAAAGAGGCATGTTTCATTACACTATTTAGTACACACAGCAGAATTTTAACTTCAATTCTTGTATTTTAATCACTGTTCCACTCATTCGGGGCATTTTATTGGTTATTTTGTCTTTTAAAGTTTCGGATACAGTATAGAGATGTTCAAGCTAAAGGCTGAACTATATCACTGCACAGAGTATATCAATCATTTGTCGTCTGCGCCCTTTCAATCGAACGATTCATATTCCCATGCCAATAGAATCGTATTTCTAATGGTTGCTATCTGTAACTGATTGATCATTGATGGATTGTCAGTGGACAGGTATGTGAAATGTCGCCAGCTTAGACATCTCTATAGTTATATTTACATTGAATTACATCCAACAGATGATTTCGGCTGCTCAAATGTAGATTTCTGATGCACTTATCCAAATGTCACCCTCTACTCGTAGCAAACTTAATCTTTAAACACTGTTTAAACAATATGTAATGTTCGCCAATATAAAATAATTCTCATTAATGTTGTTAATAATCGTGTTAGATAGATAGATAGACAGATATTTTATGATATCAATAAAAATATTGATATCAATAGCAGTAATTACAAAGAATTTAACCAGAAAGAACATGAAAATTACCTCCAAGTAACACAAATACCGACCCATTTAATAGATCATATTTAAGTTATGCCGAAGATATTTTACGGGTGTTTTTTTTTTTTTTTTTTTTTTTTTTTTTTTTTTTTTTNTTTTTTTTTTTTTTTTTTTACTTGGAATACATTGAAAAATTTTAAAAATATGTGGTGAGGAAAAGAAAAATCAGCTTGGTTCACTTAATGTGGTCAGCTCCAGACAGTTTTTTTTGTAACCCTTCTTCATATTTCGGTTCTTTTTCCCCCCTCCATTAAGTCCTTCTTTCATCCGTTGTTCTTTTTTATCCATTTTTTATTCATTAAAATATAGTAAAATTAAATAATTTAAAAAAAAAAAACAAATTTAGAGGTAGAAAGAATTATTTGACAAAATTACAGAAAATTATGTAAAGAGGTTGTAGTATCCTTGGCAATGCCCTAAAGTTAATTTTGCAGCGAGTAGCATCATGTGTTATTTAATTTTATATAATACGATGCAGTCAGTGATTAAAAATTTACTTCAAAGTCTAAGTTTTGGGGGCAACGCTCTGAAAAGATATTTTTACAATCAATATTTGATGCAGAAATGAATGGGAGCAATTTTACAAGAAAACCAAGTACATGAAAGATACCATCTATTCCATAATTTTGATGAAAAAATTTATGTTATGAAACAAGGTGTATTGAAATTAAAGAATAGTAGTGAACTATACACTATTAGTCTGTAATCAAGCTTTCACCTTTTGAAGCTTTCCTTGTTTGGTTACAGTTTGGAATTTCGGCATTAATTCAAACATGGAAAAACAAAATAGCTTTGGTTCTGTCAACAAACTACACTACTTGGAAGAAAAGATGGGAATTTTATCATTGATGTTTATCTCATTATTGAATGATATACATATCTTCCGTCAGTCATATTTTTTAACCTTGTGAGTGTTTGACCCAAATCATTTGGCCATTCAACTTGGCTGTTTTTTGGCACCGGTGAAAAGTTATGTTTAGAGGAAGAAATTCCATACTAACTTTCTCACACTGCAAAAAAATAAATTCTTTCAAAATCAGATAGTTCTGGTAATTCATTTACTACAGTGTGAAATAAATTTCGCAACCGTTGCTTTTAGACGAAGATTTTCCGCTACTACGCAAAATTTAAGATTTTCAAGCAAAAAATTTTTTTCCTTTAAAAAAAAAAAAAAAAAAACTTTATGGTTAATCAAAAATTGAGCTTCCCATTAAAATACTCATTTAATATGGTTTTCGTGAAGTGAGAAAAGCCAGGAAAAAATCGAAGGAAAATGGTAAAATGACGTTAACATTCACGGAAAGAGTAAAGCCAATAAAAAATAACAATTATTTAGAGTTCAGATATGAGGCAAAACTCGACAATTGAGTAGACAAATATAGTTCTAATAACGTAGTCCCATACAGATTTCAAAATACCATATATAACCATATGAAAGCAATATTTTCAATGAGTGCATTAGTTAATAAAAGGAATAATAAATAAAACATTAAAAAAAATATAAGTACTAATAAAACAGTAATGTACTACTCATAGAGACAGAAAAAGTGTTATTTGAAAGTTAATCAAACCACCCAATATTCATTCATTACTTATATAAAATATTCGGCAATATGATTTCAAAACTCATTGTAATAATTGTGTCGAAGTAACATTCATCTATCAGTATATTAATTTAAGTAAAATGGTTCATCAGTAAATAAAATTTAGACTTGAATAAGCAAAATGCATTTGAAAAAAGTAGTACACGTAATTAGTAGCAAAAATTAGTACAAGTAAATAAGTAATAAAAAGTAGACAAGCGTAAATAATGTTAGCAGCACATTAGCAATAAGATATGTCACACATCAATGTTATAAATTTTTTTAACAGAAAGCCGCAGATTTCGCATAACTAGTTAAGCAATTCGATTGAGAGCATTTAAAGTGAATGTAAAGTAGTATTGTCCAAGGAGGCAAAAGCGATATATACATTTATAGTTAAATGTTTGCTATTTATAGCGAACACAGAACAAACTCAAAGGAGATGTGATGGTATACTTCCTATGACATACTAGAGGTAGATATAAATGATATGGGATAAAAAAATTTATAAAGTATCACACTGTTAAAAAAAAATTGGAACAAATTACGCTAAAAAGTACCGACACTCAGGGTGCCAGTGTTTTTTTTCCATAAAATTCATTTTACGTACAACTTTACGAACATAAAATTTGATAAACCATATTTTCACAATAATATTTACTCAAAAATCACTGTAATTAAATAGATATTACTGTAAAAATAGATATTACGGTATAAAAGTTTTCGGTAAAAATGGATTTTGTGATAAAATGGATTTTACAGATGCCAATGCTTTTTAAGGTAATTTGATTCGGAATGTTTCACAGTGTGCATCAAGATCAGATTTGTTAAGACTTAGGGCAAGCAAACATCACGATCTCTTTATGAATTAACTGTAACAAATTTGAAAAATTAAGTTGCTACTTTGTAGCACCCTGTGTAGTATTTAATCCGGCATGAGTAAAGGATTGGTGCAGTGCAATCACCTTCGGTTTTTAAAAATCGTAATTTTGTAGAGTGTCGCATTTTCACGTACATTTTTCCTCGTATAACAAACCAGTTTTTTTTTCTTCATGTTATTATAAACATAAATAATGTAATGGGGAGAAGCGGTAGAGGATTCAAAATTTCTATGTATTTAAACTGCATTTTTAAATATATGGATAAACTACTCTTAATTTTATGCTAGCGAATGTTAGAAAAAGTCAGTGAGAATATAGGCTGAATAGAATTAAAATCGTTTCTGGTATTTCAAAACAAAAGTTGACTATTGGCGGATATAAAACAATCAAAACGCGCCGCTCCTTTTCAAGGTATACAATTTCTCCTAAACAAAAATTCACAAAGCCAATAATAAGATTAAATCAGATGTATTTTGTATTTCAGAGACACCACAAACGCAGCCAATGACTAAACACAATGGCACTTGGGAGCGCCATTGTTATGCAACACAAAATTTCGATTGAACACGATCACGAGTTGAGTTGTTGGAGGGAAACGGCGGCAAAAGTGAAAATGAAGCCAAGCAGTCTCTCGCGTTGCCAGATGTCTGTCAAGGATTTTTGCAGGTGGCTCCGTTATTTGCTTTTTTCCATCATGACACAACAAGGAAAGAACAACTCTATCACTAAGCGAGAGAAAGTTCTTTTTCACTTTTATTTGCGTCTTGGAAATAACCCAACAACGTAGGTAATCAGCCGAAATGAGAAGATTAGCAACTAATGTGTGATGAATGTTTTTATTTTAAATGATTATCTTCTAGATAGAATAATAAGGCATGATGCGATGATACGTGTTCAAGGAAGTAGATGGATCACGTGAAACTAACGATTCACAGTATAATTAATGTCCATTTATTAATTTTCAGCATAATCTTTAACTAATGCAGTAGATTCAAGTTTTTCTTCATATTTTCGAATCACCAGTTTAATCCTACAAAATATATAATCCCCCGCCTACTCGGAAATATATATATATATATTTTTAAGTTTAAAATAATTGTAGAATTCTTTTGTTATTGGACCCCGAAACTACTGTTCAAAAATTAGAAGGAGAAATCTAACGCGATAACTTTTAAATATATACATATAAAAAAATGTGAATTTTGTCGATTACCGTAATTCCTTTTAAAAGTTTAATGCATTTTTTTACTTTTTTAAAAAATGAATCGCTCATACCTAGATTCACAACTAAGCTAATTCGTCGTGTCACTGATCCTAGGATTTACAATTCAAATGTAAAGAAAAAAAGTAATAACTTTAATTAAAATAAATTGTGATTGTTTAACGTTGTCTCAAGAACTACATTTTTATGTACATTATTTTTATTTATACTACTTTATTTTTAGCCACTGATTTACCGATTTACAAATACACCTTTGGCTGATTTAATAATATGTCGATTCACTGATTCACCCATTCATTCTCTCCATTCGCTCTTTTCCTTCACGTTTTTTCATTCATATGGTACATAACAAAAATAATTTTTTTTCAATACCCGCCCACTTGGTGAATATACAATTTTTTTTTTTCATTGGTTTGTAAATACTACTGATTTTTACAAAACTGATTTAGACTCATTAGCTTTCTGGGTAAGTTCACATAGTTTACAATAGAAAAACGTTAAATATCTTGCTAACTTTCTTTTTCAATTAATTAATTTTATAGTTAAATTATTTATTTTTTTAGTCCCATAAGAACTCCCTAGTATACCATTCGTTAAAAGCTATAGAGATTTCCAAGTCAAAGACTAAACTAGATCAGTGTTCCACTATCATTCAGTCAATATACGCTTGCTTTATTCCTATTGGTCGATTCATATTTCTATCGCAATAGAAACGTATTCCTATTTGTTGCATCTGTAACTGATTGATCATTGGTGGATTTCCGGTGGACGGGTAAGTGAAGTGACATCAACTTAGACAATTCCATTACAACAACACAAACGAATGAAAAGCGGGCTCTGATCGCCGCAAAAAAGAGGGATTTTAAAATGACCATCATTCCAAAACTGTTCATTTTGTGTTCTTAAAGTCTTTTATCGGCATTGAAAAAAAAAACTAAAACACATCAAAATTTCATACGATTTAACGAAAAATAAATTTTTATAAGTATGCGCACAAGGGATTCTTTGAAAGGATTCTTTCTTGATTTCTGCTATCCACTTTATTACTTCTTGGAAATATGATAAACTTGTAATTGTATTGCAGGAAAAGGTTTCCTATTTCTCTAGACAATTTTTAGAAGCATATTGTTCAAAATATTTAACTGGGAAATATTTTTTGAATGCCACAAGTTGCTTTATTACACAAAGAAAAACACATATTTGTTATATATTTTCTTTGTAAAGACATTTAAGGGAAGAAAAAAAAAACCGAAGAAAAAACATAAATCTGCTTACAATTAAATAAGCTCTTTCTCAGTCGAATCAAACGTTTTCACAAGCTCGATTGTATTATTGTAGTAAGTTATAAAAGTTGTAAATCTCAAAAATTAAATTAATATAAAAAGGAGATGATACTTCTGCAGCACAATCTTAATAAATTCAAATTTGGATGAAACACTGCCACAGTCAGACAACAACAACAACAACAACAAAAACAATTAATTTTTTATTATTTTTTTTAAATGAAAAAGTCCACATAAAGTCAATAAATAAAAACTAGAGTTTTGGGAACTTAATAATTCATTCGTTCAGTTATTCTTGTCATTTAAGTTTTTTATTTTTCAAGAATTCCAAGTAATTAAAGTCAATTGTTCGAAATTTTTTAAAGTCACCACTTTTCGTTTGCTTTTATATCTGAAGAAAGGCAAGCAAATTTTTTTAAAAAGCTGAAACAAATGATCTGTAGATTCTCTGATAATCTGCAGTGGCCGCTGCCGAGCTAAATAATTTCTGCTGCTGGGCCTTTATTAAGAAAAAAATTGGTTGTTGATCATTCGTTTATAAATTTAAAAAAAAAAAAACGAACAAAAAGTTCGTTCCCTTTAGCTATTGTAATAATGTATGCATAATTATTTCTTCATGAACTGCTACTTTTGTAAGTCATATTTCAGACAAAAAGCAATAAAAAAGAAGTACATAGGACAGAAATACATATAATTTTACTACATACTAAAAGGAACACATATATTTTAATATCTGCTCTTTAAATTAATTAAAATCAATTTGAATAAACATCCAAATCATTAACTTAAAATTCCAAAGTACAGACACCAATTCAAGAGGTCAAAAATATTTATATCTTTCACATTTCAAAAAATAAATTCTACAGGAAAAAAACAACGACATAATTTTTACAGAAAAAACTCTTGAAGGAAAAGTAGAGATTTGTTCTGTTTTTAACAGTTATTCGCACATCCTAAGAAATTCCCGTAATTTTTACAGTAATATTTATTTAATTAAAGTGATTTTACGGTAATTATTAAGGTAAGATTACATTTAAGGTATTATGTAAAAATTAAGGTACATCAGATTTTTCTGTTCCTTTCTGGTAAAAATTGATTTTTCGATAAAAAGTGTCGGCAACCTGAGTGTTGGTACTTTCTACCGTTATTAAGAATAGAAGCATTTTGATCAGGAGTTTCTTACAGTGCAATACAGAGATGATATTAGAATATTTGTAATGAAAAAGCGAAATCTGCGATGGCCTTCTTTTACAAAAATTTATAACATTGATGTGTGACATATCTTATTACTACTGTGCTGCTAACTTTATTTACGCGTGTTTACTTTTTACTACTTATTTACGTGCACTAATTTTTACTACTAATTACGTGCACTACTTTTTCCAAATGCAATTTGATCAGGAGTTTTTTACAGTGCAATACAGAGATGATATTAGAATATTTGTAATGAAAAAGCTGCTCAATAAATTACTCACCAAACTGTATTACTCAGAGCTAGAAATCAATAAAACGACATTTGAAAAGAAAGAAACCCATATAGTTATCAACCTCCTTTCCAAAACAAACAATGCTTCCAGTTTATTTAACCTTGACTTTAAATAAAGATTTAAATACACAATACCAAGACAACACGACTTCTAAGCAGTGGAAATAGAAATTTTAAGAAATAAAAAAAAAGAAACCACAGAAAAAAATTATCAAGAATTGCAAATGAAAAGAATATTTTTAGCTCAGAGCAATTATTGTTTCATTTCTAAGCGGGACAATTCTCAAAAATTTTTTTTTTTGCATTTTAATGCAACGATTTTAAAGGAAGTTCAGCATAAATGTCTTAAGAAATTCTCAAGAAAGATCCCGAAATTCCTAAAAACAAGCCAAGACACACACACATTGGCAGAGTGCCTTTAAATAGAACTTAGTTTCAAAAATTGAACTAATGTTTTCTGTGTAAAGAGTTATGTATTTTCGAAATTCCGAGTGAAAAGGTGTTCCGAGTATAAAAGAATTCAAAATTCATCTCTAATCACCATCGGAAGATTTATTGAAATCGAAAATCATTAACACTTTTTGTCATTGTAGTCAATACCTTAGTGGTCTCCAATTTATTTTTTCTGTTTGTTTTTTCTTGTTTTTATCTTGAATTGTATGATATTGAATTAATAAATGTGTTTCGTTAATCAATATATATAAATTACAAGCTTTATAAACAAATAGTAAATCGGAAACAATATATAATTCCTACTCTTTATTCTTTCCCTTTTTCATTACTGGGCTACATTTTCCAGTTTATTTGTTAATTAAACAATTTTGTGAAAATTATGAAAAGGAAAAAGAGCAAAAAATTTTAACAGCTTAATATTTATCAAAATACATATTACGTTTAAAATCAAAAAATATTTTCTTTAACTTTAACGGAACTTTAAGAACATTTTCCTAAAAATTTACAAATTGGAAAATCCCAGCATTGTATATCTAAAATAGTCTAGAAAATGATAACCGATTCAGATAAACAAGATTAAAGAAACTTTTAAAGGAAAGCAAAATTTTAGCTTTTATATTCAAATGAAAACAATTTTTTACTTTTTTTTAAATATAAAATCTAAAATGTACACAGTATAGTCTGCCGTGCAATTAGAAAAAAAAGTATGTGCATTATGATTGATACCGAGAAACGTGACTTGACAACTATTTTCCCTCTATTGCTAATGCTATGAAAGCTAAAATAAAATTTTAAAAAAAACTGATAAAACAAAAAGTTTTTTGATAATTTTATTATTATTATCTTTCTGTAGTGTGTAGCTTACCACACAAAGATGCCAAATACAAAAAAAAATCTCAATTTTGAATTTTTTATCGCTTACGTTTATTTTTCAAATGCATGGCAGTATACGACCAGTGCTAAAGTATACGATTATTAAGTATCGAATTATACACAAGCTTAAGTGCCACAAAATATTATTTTCCTAGCATAAAATGGCACTCTTGACTACTACATTTCTTAGCATATCAACCTGAAGATTTATAGACCTTAGTTTAGCATTGTCTAGACACGAATCTAATTTGATTAAAGATGAAAATGATGGGATGAGTATTAATTGAAATTGGTCAGATGGGTAATTATTTGAAAATTTGGTATGCTTGAAAATCCGGTTTGGTACGCTTGATATGACCTATCAACAATATATTTAAACTATTTTTCAAAATTCAAGTTTTGTAAATAATTTTACTAAATCTACATTACACGAATTTTCTTCTAAATGATATGTATTTCTTAAATTTTGGATCTTATAGTCATTCAACAAAAAAATGTCTCTTTAAACGTTAACAGTGATTACTTTACAATAAAATTAAATGCTGTGCCGCAAATCATTTTGTATTTTTTTTTTAATTTGTAAACTAATTGATTCATTCATTAACCCTTTAACACTTTAATTTTTACACTGAAGTGATATTAAAAATGTTTCTATTTAAAACGTAATAAAACGTTTAAATTAAATCTGAGTGAATAAATTCAAATTTTATTGAAGCAGTTAATATATTTAGTGACACAAAAAACTAAAAACATGGTAGATTTGAAATTTCCCAGAGAGGACTTATGAACATTTTTTGTAAACTTATTATTAAATAAAAGAGCACAAAAAATTTCAAACGAATTTTTTAGAAAAAGAGTCAAGCTTCCCTTAAATAAATCCAAACTCGAATTTAAATTTTTAAACATTATATTAATTCATAATTAACCTTATTAAAATTATTTCTTCGAACTAATTTTCAGTTTTAAAATGCTGAGATGCCGCCTTCTGTCCTCCTGCCAATTTGCACGGATTCTATTGGCATGCACAGAAATTTCATGGCTAACCCTTTTTCATTGCAAAACAGGAGAAATAATGATTAATCGATTCAGTGTCCTAAATTCGAGAACGTAATTGGCAGACAATATTCATGAGGTAGACTTTCAATTCAAAATGACCTAAAACGGGTCATGGTTCACTCAAGACTCGAATTACTGCACGTTATAGTAATCAGCATATGGAGAAAATCCATACAATTTTAATGTAAGTTAGTCTGTAAGTTCTATAATAGCACAAGGGATTTTAAATGCTTAATGTTGCACGAAAACCTAAATTCTCTCAAAAATACTGAACGCTCATTTTATTATAAACACTACTTCTGTAACATTTAAGTAGAATAAAAGAAAGGAAGAAAATAGGGAAAAAATAAGAAAACTCAATGTAGAATAACATAGAAATATGATTCATAATTTTAGCCCACATTTTAACGACTTAAAAAAAAAAACGCAATAAAGTCTCTTAAAAATCAAGAAATATCATGAAATTTTTTCTCAGAATTATAATTAAAAAAGAATTCTAATTTGAAACATTATTTCTTTCCTAAATTTATATTTAATTGCCATAAATTGCGCACGTTAATACGCTAAGAAAAAAATTCTGGTAAAATTACAGTACTGTATGGTAATGACATTTCTGGTTAAAAAAAATCTGTAAAATAAAATTAAAATATATGGTATTTAATTCACGTATTTGGTAATTTTTCCAATCTTATAGTAACGGTTTACCAGTTAATTCTGGTTTTCCAAATTTTTGTTCTTAATACTACGCATTTAGTAAAAAATACAAATTTCTATATTAAATTTAACAATGGTTATTAATTATGGTTTTAAGGCAAGCACTAAGGTATCAAGATAAAATTACCAAATTTTAGAACCTTTACCAAAATTTATCATATATGATAAAACGATATTTTGTAGTAAATTTTACCTAACTCATTACCAAAGCGTTACGGTAAAAATAATTGAGCTTTTTATTCCCATTGAGCTAGAAACGAGTTCAATTTTACCATATTCTGGGAGTTTTGATTATCAGTGTAGGAATTGATATGTAATTTTCATTCCTTTTACGAAAAAAATGAAAAATTTATGAAAAATCAAGTGAAATGCTGAAGATAAATGAAACATTGAAAGTATTTAATAAAACAAAAGAATTTATAAAAAAGAGAAAATATAACCCCATACGTTTAAAAACAAAAGGAACGTTATTTAAAATTTTAGAAAAAAAATCACTCTCTCGTCAACAAGCTCCACGCTCTAATTTATTTTATAAATGTTCCATTTTCACAAAACAATATCTGTTTACAAATTTACGGACTACAATTATCATAAATAAACATCAAGAGTTATAAATAATTTAAGAAATCAATTTATTTTAAGAAGCAGATAAAACTTCAACACAAACAATTATCGATATGTAAAACACTTAAAAACATGACATTAAACAAATACAGCAAGGTAAATATCAAGTAATTACTTTAAAAAATAAAAGTGGGAACTAACATGTAAAGGGACAAATTGTGATTGATTATTATCATTTAAAAACTTTCGCAATTTGACCTAAATAAAAGGTTTATGCAAAGGTAAAAATACCTAAATAAAAACAATCATAAAAAATGGAGACATAAAAAAAATAAAGAAATCTATGTAGGCTATCTGTTTTTATTTTAAAACCAAAAGGATTATATATTTTTCCCCTCACCTGAAGATTTTAAATGCATATAAATTTAGCTTCCAAACGGGGGCAAAGGTGTGTAAATTTAAAAACTCTTCCTAGAACATAGAGGTTGTATTTATTATTAGCGATAAACATCTGGGGTTGGGCAGAAGCAAATGTTCTTTATTTATTCGCAGTGGAACGGCTTTTTTTATAGGCCTAACTGAATTCGGATGCAATGAGCTCATTATTCATGTATTTTTGTTAGATTTTTATTTTTAAAGAAACAATTTCGTAATTTCGAGCTTTTTTTTCACCCCAGATTGTAGATCTGAAAATAACCACATGGTGAGTCAACAAAAAAAAATGTAGCTACTCAAACTCACAACCGGTCACTTTTTTTCCCGCAAATCGTTTAATGATAAAAGCATATTAGAGCAGAAAGACTCTGAAATATAGAATTTTGATTAAAATGCTGAATGTCTCTATTCAAAATTCTGATCCTTCAGAATCTATCGATTTGTGGTGGAAAGATTCAAGTGGAAGGAGAGTTCTTTAACAATTCACATATTTCAGAGCCGTAATGGCTTAGGTGATAGAGCTATCGCCTTCCAATGAGGTAAACCATGTTCGAATCCCAGCGATGTCTGGTCAATACGAATTCAGCATCCAGCTTGCATCGACCACAGAGCGGATGCAAAATATTCTCAGTGGTAGACGGATTATGGTTTAGAGTACCCTTTCCGCCAACCTAACAATGGGAGGATCTCGTGGTTTTTCTCCCCATGTAACGCAAATGCAGGTTAGTTCCATTAAAAAGTCCTTCAAGAGGGCAAATTTCTTCCATTACTTAATCCAGGAGTTCCCTTGTCTTCTGGATTGGGTTCAAAATTACAACGCTACGGAGTTGAACATTTGTAGTCGTACACTTAATAAATCGGGTCAGCTGTTCAACGAAGCTTTTAAAATTAAAATAAAAATTCACTTATTTCAAAGTAGCAATATATACATTAAATATATTTCGCCTCCCCAAATATTTTTAAACAAAGTTCTTTAAAGTCAGTATGGTTAACTATATTTTGTCACATATTTATAATATTCAAATAACTTCTTATAGATTAATTCTAATATGAATTTTTTTTATATATAATTAATCCCAGCAAAAGTAAAGTTTGCAAAAAGGGGAAAATGACTAATCGATATCGGTCAACGACTCATTAGGCTTGGGGAAAAAAGTGGCTCTTAAGTTCTTAGAGTCTACCAGCCACTGATGCTGGCTACTAACTGAAAATTTAAATTGTCAGGTCTACTTGATTGAATGAATGAATAATTAAAGAACAATAAATTAAGAAATTTATCCAAAGATTCCTCAATAAATAAATATTTTCTAACTCAAAATCTATTTATCTCTGAAAATATACAAATTTCTTTGCCTTCTCCAGTAAATATTTTATTTCTCAAGTTTATCTCTAATTATTATCTTACTTTTCCTGTATATAATTCTATCCAAATGTTATCTATGGAAAAATTTTAGAACACGATTATGATTTACAAACAATTAGCAAAAATGTCAGAAAAAAGTTGTTGAAATACAAAAGAAAATTCTAAGAAGAAAAAACTTTCAATATTATAAGAACTTTAAATAACTTTCAATAACTTTAAAAACTTTCAATATTATAACGATTTTTTTAATTTTTTTTTCCATTGTGAAATATTCTTTTAAAAACAAATCTTTATTTTTAAATAATTCGGTACGTAGTATGCACTTTTGAGAACAATGACCTAAAAATTATATTTATTAAAATTGAGAAAGATTGACATAGAGAAAGATTTTTGGATTGACTCTTGCATGGATGAAGTTTGTTTTAGCAAACATTGAACGGTGTTTTTTCTAAGCAATTTTTTCATGTTGACATAATAATTTGATTAAACTACCTGCAATATACTAAATAGCGTACGGGCCGACGTAAAATATTTCCTGTGTGTCAAGAATCAGAGGGTAGTTTTTTTTTTCTTTCTTTTTTTCAAATTGTTGGAATAAGCATCGAAGGTTTTCATCTTAATGGAACGCTAATTCAGATTTAAGTTCGTTAATGAATCCGATATTTGTAAAAGCTGTTAAACGTATCCATTGTCCACATAGCCGGTGATAAGACCGAAGCCTATAACCCTTTGATGCAGAATTTTTATTAGACACATTTTTCACACTTTTTTCATTATTATGAATTAATTAAGGTCTAAATAGGTGAAAAATATTATATTCAGCATTTGCAGTTACTTAGACCTCCTTATTAATTTCTTTAATTTACAAAATAAATTATTGTTAAAATTTTAAATATTAATGAAAAAACAATTTTAAAACTACTTTTTTTTGGATTTTATATTTCAGTACAAATAAAATTCCGATAATCTAAGAGATTAGTATTTTTTTTTTTTCACATGCAAATTTAAGACTCTTGAAATGTAGACTCTTTGCTTCTAGAAAATAGATCCAGAAAAAAAAATATATGAATGGGACACTGACACTGGTGTCCCAGTTTAAGGTATAAAGTTTTGGCAGTTTTCCCCATTTTTTTTTCAAACATTATATAAATGGGTTACCTCGATGTAAAAGTATAAGCTTTTTTTAATTATTTACTTATTTTTAAAAAAATTTCTAAAAGATATTAGTTCTATGAAAAAGGGGGGAAAATAATAATGCTGCTTAATTTTAAAACAACTTATATCCAACGATGAAAACAATTTTCAAATTTAACATTTTAACACATTGCATGCGGGCAACTTAAGCAATAATTTTTCAAAAAATCTAACTTGGTTCCTGTAGGTTAAAGATTAAAGAATTGAAAAAGCGAGCAAAAACGAAACAGTTCTGCAACCATATTTTAAACTTATAAGCGATCGCACACACACACAGTATTTACACGTGCTTTCAGAAACACGTATTTTTATGTGACCCTGCATGACTTGCAAAAACCAGAAGTTGTACTTCTATTGTTAAAAGTTATGTTATTACATGAGTCTTACCCGTAATAATGGACACTGATTGCTCTTGTGTTAAAAAAAAAACAGAAAGAATGATTCAGATCCAAAAAGAGAAACTGGGTTGAAAGAGTTAAAAACCAAAAGAAGATGGCACGTGAAAATCACAAGTTTAAAATGCTATTAATTATTTTTTTTCTTTCCATAACCACGTGTTCTGATGTCAGATCGGCACGAAGTTTCTTAATGGCACTCATTCCTGCAGGGAGTGTAAGCCTTAATAACCCGTTTTGCTTAATGAAAGAATCTTCTTTTTTCTCTCCATCGCTTGAGAAAAAGAGAGATTGTGAAACGATATCCAACTAGAACGCAGCTGTGGTTCTTCATCAAGTGGAGTTAATTTCACCGAGAACTAAATAATTACAAAATCTATCTAGTATTTGTTTATTTTTTCAGTGGGGGTTGTTCTACAGGAAAACTGGTTTCAACAACAACAGAAAACATCGATCCTATTCCAAAAATCACGTGGCGATGCTTTAATAGTTATCCTATGTATTTAAACGTGTTAGAAAAAGACCAATTTGATACGATAATGGATTTAAAAAATTCGTTTAACTTTTAATATTAAGGTCAGCGTGGCTCAGGAAAGAGTCCTTGCCTCCCAATGGAGGTGAAGCTGGTTCGAATCCCAGCGATGGCTGGTCGATTCTGATCCCAGTTCGCACCAATTACAATGCTGACTTAAAATATCTTCAATGGTAGACGGATCATGGGTTAGAATCTCTTGGCCCCCGCTAACTGTGGAAGGTTACAGGTTTTCTACGCCATGTAACGTTAATGTGGGTTTTTTTCAATCGAAAAATTCTGAACAAAAACTAATTTTGTCGCAATGGTTCATCCCGGTTATTCCCTTCTTTTTCTAGTTTGGGTTCAAAGCTACAAGGCTATAGAGTTGAACATTATAAGTCGTAAACGTAAAACAAGATCACTGTTTAACAACGGTTAAAAAATATAATTAATACTGGAAAGCTTGTATGAGCTCAAGGGTTAAAAAGTTCGCCTCCAAATGAGGGGAAGAAAGGTGGCTCAGGGAATTAAGCAATTAAGCGTTCGCCTCCCAATGAGATGACCCAGGTTCGAATCCCAGCAATGGCTGGTTGATGCGAATTCTACTGCCGGTTCACAGAGACCACAGTGCTGAAATAAAATACTCTCAGCAGTAGACGGATTATGGATTAGAATTCCCTTACCGGGCTAACAGTAAGGTTTTCCTCTCCATGTAACACAAATATGGGTTAGTTCCATCAATCGGTCCTAGTTTGCCCAAATGCTTGATCCAGGAGTTGCCGTGTCTTCTGAGTTGATTTCAAAATTACAAGGCTATGGAGTTGAACATTGGTTGTCGTAAATTCAAAATTGGGTCGGCTGTTCAACGCCGCTTATAAAATAAAATGAAATGAGGGGGCCAGAGCTTGGATCGCGGCGATTCCTGTTCAATTCTAAGAGTACTTCCAAATCGCATAGACCACTGTGCTTTCATAAAATATTCTCAGTGGTATCCAGATTACGAGGGTTGCTATTTATACTTCTGGCCTTGGCAACAGTAAGTGTTGCTAGGCGACCGCAGACGATTTTAATCGAAAGTTTGATATTTTTAAACATAAATTCAGCAGACGATTTACCATTATAGCTTCATTTGTGTTGTTGACAGTAAATTGAAAAGTTCTTCTCTTTCAAAAAATGGAATTGAATCGTGAACATTTTCGT
>NC_092206.1:53649331-53725253 GCF_043381705.1 Parasteatoda tepidariorum
AAAAAAAAAAAAAAAAAAAAAAAAAAAAAAAAAAAAAAAAAAAAAAAAAAAAAAAAAAAAAAAAAAAAAAAAAAAAAGTAGGTTTTTAGAATAACAGATGGGTGTCTATTTTCCGTCATCCTTTGATAGTTGAAACATATATATGTTATGAATATATAGATGATGACATAAATTAATAGTTGGGATGAAGTAACAGATACATAATGCTTAAATATATAATTTTCGTATTTTTTTAAAAATTTGTTTTAAAAAAATGCAGGTTTTCAGAATAACAGACGTGTGTTTATTCATTGTCATGGCTTGATGCTAGAAACATAAATGTTGTGAATTCTCATAGATAATGATACATATTAACATTAGTTGTGATGAAGTAACATGTATACACAATTAATTTCAAACTATAGTGTTTTCGTTATTATATTTATAATCGTCATCCTTTGATAGTTGAAACATATATGTTACGAATTGTTATAGATCATGACATAAATTAATAGTTGTGATGAAGTAACAGCACATAATTTTTAAGTATAGTATTTCTGTAACTTTTATACAGGGTTATTCATAATTCCCTCCGTCTGTAAACGCCATTTTTCTTTACTACAACTGGCTTCAGTGGTACATGTTACTGCCATCTACCGGCAACTGCTTAAATTAAAACTTCAATACTTTCGGAATAATTTCATATGTTCTTTTTTACCATATTCGTCTTCGTTTTTTTACTATAACGCTTCGAAACCCCGGAGGGAATTATAAATAACCCTGTATTTGAAGAAGAAAAAAATGCAGGTTTTTAGAAAAACAGATGGTTATAACAATAATACAAACACTCCCCTGTCGTCCGTTTAAAATTGGAAAGTGTTAAAAATTTCTCTATTTTAAAATCACATTCATTAGTACGACTGAAATATGAATCTTAAACAATTATATTAATAATAGTTTTAAAAAAAAGCATACATCCACTTAAATATTTAATTTCGGCCTCTTTCCAAACGTCTCTGAAATTGGCGCTTAATTAATTCTGGTAATACAGACTCCAGGTCTTACGGTAATTGGAGTAGTTTTAATAAGAAATTCTACAACGGAATTTCTCGTAGATAGAGAAAATAATTTTTCCAGAAGTAGTGAAGATAGTGTATTAATATTAATGAATAAGAATTAAAAGAACTTCTTTTCACATCTACATACTTATAAATATTTTGATGCTCTTACTTTCTTATCAAGTTCTTATAAGAATTCTATTTGATTTTTAAATTTCAGCTTTAGTTTGCTTCTACTGATAAATGTATTTCACAAAAAACTCAAACATTGGAGGGCATGTTATGGGTACCTAATATACTAATGCAGATACAAAGTATTATATTGATATATTTGGTAATTATTAAAACTGCACTAATACTGAGCAGTTTCAATACTGATATTGTTAGTCAGGTGACTTACACCCCTTGAAAGGCAAGGGTACCGGAGAAAATTACTTGATAGAGGTAAATTTGGACTATCATGGCGGAGAGCAATAGTGATACTGAATATAGTTTTATTATTCTGATGGGTATTTATTATTCTGATGGGAATACAGTAAATATTTATTCTGATGGGATGAACAGCAAAAAACATGTTTTGCTTATCTTAATAACGTAAAGCCATCAGAAAGGGCAACAAATAATAATAATTAAACAAATAATTGGTGCAATTTCAGCTTCATTAATTGTATCGGCATATCACTTTGAGTTTAATTCACTAAGAAAAAAAAGTATGGTCAAAACTACCAGAATATGGCGAAATTTACCGTGTTTCTGTTTTTATGGGAAAACTCAAAAACTCAGTAATTTTTACGGAAGAGCTTTGGTCATGATTTTTAGTAAAATTAACAATAAAACATAGTTCTCTAATATATGAGATAAAATTTGAAAAATGTGGTAAAAGTTTGTAATCTTTATGATGATAACTTAGAGCATGGCACAAAAACATTTATTCATTTAAATTTATATTTCAGGTATGTATTTTTCGCGAAGTGTGTGGTAATAAGAACTATAATTTTAAAATCTAGAATTTCCAGTGAACAGTTATCATATGAACGGAAAAATTACCATTTATATTTTGGTTTTTAATACCAGAATTGTTTTGTTTTTTTTACTGGAAATGTCATTACCGTTGGTGATTTAAGCAGAATTTGTTTTTTCGCCGTGTTTTTTATTCACCCTGTAAGAAAAATGGTATTCGGCCAATAACATAATATGATTAATAATGACTTACCTGAAATATTTGCTATTCTTTAAAGTCAAATATTTACATCTTTTAAAGGAATATGCCAATTAAAGCACCCGTTCCACCAAATTAGGCAAAAGAAATGGCGTAATTTGGCATCTTTTTATGGAACAAGCTATTGGCGCCAGATAATGACACAAGCACTGTTATTTTTAATTCATGGAAGATAAGTTAATGCCCGTTTGCTGTCTAGAAACTGTTTATTAAGAGTTTTCCTTCCAATTTGCTCCCATCAAATAGCCATATTTTTGAAAAACAATTGAATAAAAACCGAAATAAACTTATTCCAGACATACTAAAAACTCAAAAAGAACGCTGGAATTCATTTGATTTTTCTTTTATTCTTTTTCACAATTGTTGAGATCAAAGGTAATATCAAGTTTTCCGAAGGATAAATATTTTTTTTCTTTTTCTTTTTATTTTGTTTTGGAGAATAATATGCATAATTTATCAAAAGATTTATTTTATGACTAAAAGTATGGGCAATAAATAATAGCAAATCTAAAATTCTGTGCAATCAAGTAAATGCGTAATGCAGACGATATATGCATGATAATGTAAAACAATAAATTCATATCAGTTAATTAAAAAATAGATTTGTTGATTATTTAATCTTTTTCAAAATTTATAACACTTTTGCTAGTTTTTAAATACGTAATACTCAAAGAGAAAATAATAGAAAATTGTTAATTTATAAACATTTAAAAGCTTAAAATGATTAATATTTCTATAGCATAATACAAATTAAAAGAGGGAGAATTAAAATTTAATTATTATGAAAATATTGCAATTTATTACTAACCCTAATTAAAATGTAAACAACAGCGAAAAACAGAAATAAAACATATATGATGATCTAAAAATAATAGAAAAATCTTAGTTTTTAAATTTTTTTTAAAAATTTTTAGCTTTCTAAAAAAAAAATTTTTTTTTAAAATAATTATTTACTGTTTTTGTTAAGTGTTGTAATTTAGTACGATGAATAAATATTCAAGAAATTCAGAAGTAAGAGTTTAAACTAAATAATGTAATAACCAAAAATGCTTTTGCTTCATAAAAGAATAATTTAAAGATTTACCTATGATAATTTAACAAAAATATGTTGTAAACAAATCTCAAAGTTAAAACTGTCACTACTTGCTACTCAAATCTACTACTTTAAAAATTATAAATTTTATTTTGAAAGTAATAAAACAAACAAAGGTAAAACTATTATTGCTGAGCAGCAAAATTTGTATATAAAAGTAATTCGCAAGAAAACGCAATAAAATATTTCATAAATGAATAAATAAAACTTATAGGTCAAAAACTGGAATTCGAAGAATATGACAAAACCTTGAAAATACAATATGGGTCAAAATGTTTTAAATTACGAGCGGAGAAATTACATTTATTAAGGTATGATTATACGGCATTATATATATAGAACTTGTTTGGGTAAATGACATTGAATTTTGAACAATATATGAATGATTACAATGGGCTTCAAAATGCATAATAAATTTTTTTTTAAAAGATACTTTGGAAATTCAAGATTTGATAATGGCAAATTAAAAAGCATATATTATAATTAGCAATATTTTTACTTTGCTAAAATTTTACTTTAAGATTGCTTTATAATACAATATTTTAATTAATTATACAGAAGAAAAGTGAAAAATTCTTTCGCATTTGTTAGAAAATTATAGAAGGATTTAAAATATAAAATAATCTATTAAAACTAAGTATCGGCCAAAATACTCAAACCCCTACAATTTTTAAAGATTATTAGGCGAATAAAGATGCAATAATGTTTAATTAAAATTCATGTAATGAAATTAGTCAGATTTTAATTTACAGGAGACAATTTTAAATTCTTTCACATTTCCTGGGCGGGTTACATTTGGATTCGAGAAATAAAATAATATATTCAAATAAATTAGGGTCAAAATGTCAATACATAATTTTAAAAAATATACTTATATACAAATCAGGATTCAATAATTACATTAATAATAGCTAATTAAAAATCATGATTTACAATCAGTTAGCTTTCTTGCAAAGTTGTTTTCTATCAACGATATTTAAAATGTTAAAATATTACAAAATTCTTTAACATTAGTAGGCGGGTTACTGTGGGATTTTATATTTTATAACCGTTGTTGAACAGCCGATCCAATTTTAGGGTTTACGACTACTAATGTCCAACTCCGTAGCCTTGTAATTTTGAACAAGTCTAGAAGACGAGGAAACTCCTGGCTCAGTACCTCCAGAGGTATAATTTGTTATGAGAACATGGAGGACTTAGTCACTCGACAGATTTAACGTGCATCAGTCACCATTTACTAAGCGGGGAGTTTTCGGCCGGTGGTAATCGAACCCACAACCTCTTGGACATGGGACCAGTGCCTTACTAACCAGGTTATCCCGGCCCTACAGTGGGATTTGAAAAATAGAATAATATATTCAAATCAATTAATCAATCAAAAAAGACCATACATAATCAAGGCCAGCGTTAAGCATTCGCCACCTCGCCAAATGCGATAAAATCGTAAATTTGGCTAATAAAATTGTGTTTCGACAAAGGTATTGTTGAATGATATTTTTTTTCTCTACTCTGGAAAGAAAAATATAAAGTTAACTCGATCCTCAAAATTACGTCAAAATGAATTTTTCCAAACGAATCAATAATTTTTATTAGATTACAGTAATTTTCTGTAGACGCGCCGCTTTACCAATTAGAATGGGTCAAAATAATAAAAGCCTGGTACAAACTACCGTAAAATATTATTTTTCTATGGGAAAAAAATTTATTGTAAAAAATTGTTAAGATTTGCATTTGGCGAAGACTTTCGAAAATTGGCGAATACTTTTGATATTTGGCTAATAATTTGAAATCCTTAGTGCGTACCCTGCATAATTAAAAAAAAAAAGATAATCAAATTCAAGATATACTACTGTTAAAATTACTATATTAAAAGTTATGATTTACAATCAGTAAGGTTTTTCTTATCAGGTTGCTTTCTATCAACGATATAATAATAAATGTCACAAAAAAACTTTCGCGCAATTTTTTATTTATTTATTTTAAGGTTTTTAATTTTAGACCAACACATAAAGTAATTACAAACGTATTTTATTTCCTCTGGATTTCATAACAACATAAATATTTTTTTTATAACAAAGCCTTTATTTCAAAGTTTTTTTCCCTTTTCTTTTCTTTTAGAAGAACTGATATCACTGACATAAAATTTCACGGTTAAGATCCAAAAAACATCACGTAATATTTACAATTTTCCTGTTTCATAAAGTTATTATCACTCCCTAGTCCTAAAAATAGTGTGACAAGGAAAAACAGCAAAGCAACTGAAATCAATAATGACACGTTCTGCGTTAATAACTGTAATTCAATGATTCACAGCATTAACACGGATTGATGTTATTGTTTGTTTACAGTAGATAGAAAAGATGTCAGTCGGGTGTAATAATATCCGTTACGCAAGATAATGCTATTTAATTGTTTATCCTTGTTTAGATGTAAAGAGGCTGGGTGACGCCAAAATCTCTCAATTACTATACCAGAAATCTACATTAAACTAATTGAACTGCATAATGACTTTTTAAACGGACTTGAAAACATATTGGAAATCTGGAGGAGGATTAGGGTTAAGCAGGCGACAAACAGACGGGTTATATGTGTTACGGGTTACACACGGGTAAAAAAACTCTTCTTTTTGTTTCATCAGTCAGAATTTTGCCCGGATGAATGCTGATTTCACAGAAGAATAACGACCGATTGAAATAATTTTACAGTAACTTCATCATGAATTTATTCATTGAATTTCACTTATAATAATTTACACGATGGCTGCTGTACAGAGAGCGAAACATAAACGGACCACCCTGAATAACTTTTGATCCAATCATCGGAGCTTCACGTTTTAGGACTCAATCTTAATGATTCAAGGGGGTGACCTCAAATATGCTAATTAATTAGTCCAGACGATGTCTTAAGTTACGGAATCAGACGCAAAAATGCGAATAAGTATAACGTTTTTTCGACGAATTAAGATTTCTGACCCCCAAACTATAGGGGTAGTCGAAATTTGGGAAACATGGTCCCCATCGTTTGGTCAGGAGAGGGATTCGAAGTTTGAATCTCTTAATGCTAATTTTACTTTTTGCGTATTTCGCCATATCCGAAGAACTTTTTAAGCTGATAGAAAAAAATTTGCTCACAATTACACATTTCATTTATTTATAGATGATTCCAAGTAAAAAAAATAACTTTTAATAAATATTGATTATTTTTGAATTGTAAAGTATACAATTATTTAACATCATTTTAAAGAATGTAATTCTACATGGCAAAATACAAAATTTGAGAGAAATCAATTGAAATTCCTGAGAAATCAAATTTTAAGAATACGACTTCTTCAAAATTTGATTTCTTAGGATCTATTCTACCGATTTCGCTCAAATTTTGCACTTTGCCATGCAAAATTTGAATTAATGCAAAAAAATTGGGTACCTTACAATTTAAAATTTCTTGGACTATTCTTATATAAAATAATAAAAAATAGGTATATTAACTAAAATTACTTTTTCTTGGTATGCATGGATATACGAATCTTTTGCGTCTGATTTCATGACTTAAAATATCGTCTGCATTAATTAATTAGTATATTCAAGGTCACCACCTTGAATCATCAAGATTGCGTCCTAGAATGTGAAGATTCAATAATTAAATCAAAACTTATTCAGGGTGGTCCTTTTCTTCTTTTGCGCACAGTACATTATGGTTAAAAAAAATTTTTTCTTTTTTTAATAGAAAGTTATAAGGAAGGAAAGAGTTTAAAGACGAATTCTTACAGGTACTTTTAGAGGAAGCTTAATCATTATCACTCTTCTCAGGAGACATAAGAAGGAAACTGCCGAAGTTTTACGTAAATTGTTCTGACGTTAAACAGCGGGACAATACCCTTACCTTATCAGTCTCCCAATTATCCTTACCTTATAGGTTCCCAATTATATTCTAATTTAAAATCATGAAAGACAGACATTTGCTTAGTTTATAATAGTTATTACTTTATTTTCATTTATTTATTACTAATTTAGAAATTCTATGCATTTTTCTGCACTGAGAAAAAAAGTATGGCCAAATTTACCAGAATAATCAAAATTTTATCATGTTTCTGGCTCTATGGTAACATTAAAAAACTCGGTAATTTTTCCAAAACGCTTTATCAACATTTTGTTACAATAAAATATGGACTCTATAATATGTGACAAAATTTGGTAAATGTAAAATTCGGTAATTTTACCATGATACCTTACAGCACGACATAAAAATCATTTGTTTGGTAAAATTTACTTTCCAGTTTTGTATTTTTTACTAGATGTGTGGTAATAAAAATCAAAATTTTGAAAGCCAGAATATTCGGTAAACAGTTACCATATAAACGGAAAAATTACTACATGACGGTTTAAATCCGGTATATTTCGGTTTTTAGAACCAGAATTGTTTTTTTTTTCTTCTTAATTTTACCAGATTTGACATTACGGTATTTTTACCGGGATTTTTTTGTCTGTGTAGTCATTTATAAACATTATTGATTTATTGTTTTTCGTAGCGTAGCTACAGTGATTAGTGGTAGAAAAAAAAGCCTACGCATAAGATTAACAACACAAAATTATAATCTAACTTTCCTTTTATTTTAAAATCAATGGAGAAGAGAATAATTAAATTAATTATTTAAACATAGAATGAGTTGTAAGTTTTCAAGAAATAACGTACAAGAAATTAAAAAGAAAATTATCATATCTTTGCAGACCATCATACTGAATTCTTTTTATTTACTTAAATATTTTTTCAAATTCTCCACCTCCCTTTCCACTCAAATACTTTTCTTAATTTTTGTTAAGTAAACTCTTCATATACAAAATTTTTCTTTTTTACACTCTAGAAATCCTTTTTTTTTTAATTGTCGTTTAAAAACCCACCCCTTAAAAGTTGAAATCCAATCAACTTAGATTAAGAGTAAGAATACAAACAAAACTAAAATATGTTTAACCAATTCTGAATTGATCGGAAACATAGATATCGTCACCTCAAACAGATGTTCCAAAAACAGGATAAAACAACAGAAAATGCATTTAATCTTAATTCTCTACTTAATAAAAAAAAAGACAATTAAATAAACAGTAGAATTGAAATAGATATCACATTAAATAAGTAAAATTAAAATATAAAATTTTTTACGATACAATTAAAAATCTTAAAACAATTTCATAAAAAATATCACTCAAATTCGCCATTTTGTTTAGTTGTTAAGAAGGAAAAATATGTTTAAACTGAAGGAAAAATATGTTTAAACTGAAGAAACCAGAATTGATTTTGATTTAAATTTGTTGGAAAACAAAAAACAAAATAAAACAAATTTTTTCGAATCATTAAATTAAGTGATTCGAATTAAGTGATTCGTAATCAAGTCGGTCTAATAATTGCGACGAATGAGTTCCAAGATATTGATTCGGGTTACCAAGTTAATTCAGTGATTCTAATTTTAATAATCTATAAGAATAATTAATAAGGATCTATAAGAAAGCAATTGTTATTATTTATCTCGATTTTTAAGAAATAATTTCTATTTATAGCTAAACACAACATATATCTGTATTATAATACATTAACAAACGTATCTTGTTTATTTTATTATTAAGGAATCCTGTTAAGAAAAGTTTAAGAATCCTGATAAAATAATGTTAATTGCAGATGAATATCTGAAAAAATATTTGAAAAAATATTTGTTTTTTAGTACTGTGGAAAGATCAATTACTGAATATAAACTCAAATTCATATTTAATGAAGCAACCTGACATTCCATTTAAACATATTTAAATTAGCGAGACCCAGTTCTGTAAAAGAAGTTCATCTGTACTAGGAAATTATTTCAAGATCAGACGTCGGAAAATTCTAGACAGTGACTAGACAGACGCTGCAAATGGTGGAAACGAAGGGGAAAAAAATGAAGTTCAAGTGAAGTTAATCATATTTTTTCTACCATTATACGACTGCACACGAAGATGAAATTGAAGAATAAAGTAAAAAATTTCCGACAAATAATGAATAGTTTTAATGTCAGTAAATAAATAAATGATTAAAGGGTTTTATTCTATTGTGAAAACATTTCCCCTCGAGGTTAAACATTCAAAAGCCGAAAAGGTTAAAATTACAAAAAAAAAAGAAATCATCCTCTAAAACTTCAAACCATGAAATTATAAAATCTTTCTTACTTTTTTTGAAAAAGAAAAATATGTTTTTTTAAACAAATGATTTTGAAATAATATTAGTAAAAGAAATCAACACAGAAGTTCGAAAATTAAACAAAGAGCTATTCTGAAGTAATAAATGAACAGAATAATTAATTTTTAAATAATATGCTAAACGAAAATTCAAATATTCCTTCAATGAACAGATAATGTAGCGAATAAAAAATTAAATCAACAGACACAAAGGCTAGTAAAAATAAACCAACACAAATTGAAACAAATAAACAGTAAATCAATGCTAATATGCTATAGTAACAAAAAGGCAACTTTTTTTTTAGTTAAAGTTTATCGAAAATATTTGAACTGTGACTCGTATGTTTTGAATTTAGCGGGAAATAAATTGAATCATTAGGGGAGGGGGAAATAAGGAAATAAAAAAATTGAGTAAGTTAATGAAAAAAATATTTCGAAGATTGTATATCCAATGCTTGCTTAAATTTAAAAAAGTAGTTTTTCGTAAAAATTAGCAACAGTAAATTCGAAAATATTGAATACAAACGAGTTAAGGGAAAACTATTTACAGGTTAACAAAAAAGTATAGGGATCACTTTTGTGGCTATCTACCACTAAAGTTTTAAAACTTTTTTACATATATAGCTTACTGATCTAAAGCTCTGCTATTAGACTTTCAATTGCAATACTATTTCATAAAATCACAAAAATGCCTTTGAAGAAATTTGACAAAAAGCTAATTGGTCAAGTACAAGCATTTTTAGAACTTCGCTGGAGCCACAGGATTATACAAACCCATTTTAAAAAGAAAGGTATTACGATTTCACTCAGCCATATCAGTCGCATCAAGAATTCAAAACTCGGATCGATGTAAAATAATGCAAAACCAAAAAGAAGTGGACGGTCAAGCAAATTGAAGAAATCAGATTTGCAGAAGCTTGAGAAGATGACATCAAAACCGGATCCACCAACACAGGCAAGCATGGCTAAAGCTCTTAACGTGAGTCAGCAAATTGTAAGCTGTCAACTAAAACAAAAGCTGAAGAAAAAATGCCATAAAAAACCTAAATGACATCATTTAAGTGAGAGATCGGTGCAGATTAGGAGACAACGTTCATGGCCCCTCTACAAGCTTCTCCGTAAGGACAGATGGCGAAAGTTCATTACAACTGACGAAGCTTGGATCTATCTACCTGATACCAATGCTAAATCTAAAGTTCAATATCTTAGTCGCGGGCAGAACAGGCGAGACTTGACACCATCAACCACGGTGCCTCATCCCAAAGGCGTAATGGTTTGGATGGGCATATCCGCCCATGGTGTGACCAAACCTCGGTTTGTGAAACCTGGGGCCAAAATAAATTCTGAGCATTATATACAGAAGATATTAAAGCCCTTTCTTAAGGATGATTACTGCAGATTGTACCCTAATGGACCTAATCAGGACTCTGCCCCATCGCATGCGTCTAAGGTCACCCAGAAATTCCTAACAGATCAGCAAGTGCAATTCCTGAGACCAGAACAATGGATTCCAAACAGTCCTGATGCTGCACCATGCGAATATTTCCTATGGGGACATCTGAGAAACAAACTGAATAAGCGAAGAATTTCTACATTGAGAGGCCTTCAAAGAGCTATTAGAGAAGAGGTGAAGAAAATCCCCCAGGAAATCATTTTGCGGGCTTTAAAATCCTGGCCGAAGCGCTGTAGACAAATCAATTATGCCGGAGGTCGACATATTGAGAAGCATCGTTGAATTTATGTAATAAATTTTGGAAATATAAACATTCAAAAATGATCCCTATATTTTTTTGTTACCCTGTAGTATTTTTTGTAAGATATTTTCTTACATAGATATTTTTCTCCCTTTCTTAGATATTTTTTCTTTCTTCAGTTTGATCACAAATTTTAGCAGCTTTTTCTTTCATCAAAAATTGAAGATATTGAAAGATATTTACTGTTTTTTTTTTTTTTTTTTGACTAAAATCTTAAAAATCTATCGGTCCGTTTTAAAATTAGTTTCATCTCAAACAAATTACACAAAGACAATAAAACAATTTTCTTTAGCAAAATCAATGAAAACCCTTGTGAATCATTATTTTAAAGTGTGGTAACTGAAACACCAGAATTTTTCAACACACATGATAACGACAGTAAGTATTTAATGCTCAAAAGCAATGTTTAGGAATGCAATAAAATCATATATGTCTATGAACGAAGTTCCTCATAGACATCAACACTAGTATGCAAAAACTATCTCGATTTAAAATAATTTAAATAAAAAACTAAAAAGTTTCTAGATGATGACACAGTTTTTTTTTCTAATAAAATAATTGAAAGCATAATGATTTTTATCAAACCAGCTCAACCAAAAATAATTTTGATAAAAAAATAAAAATATTTTTTTAAGATCAGAATTATCGTTAAAACGTCTACTCAAGGGGGTTATCGTCTATTTCAAGTATTTACCGAATTTTCAAGTGCCTGTACTCTTCTGCAATTTCCAAAATTAAATAAATAAATAAATAAATGAATAAAATAAAACTCATTTTGTGACTAAACTTCTCATATGGATGATAGAGTTAGGAATAAATAAATAATCTAAAAAATAATTACCTTTTAACAAGAAGAAAGCCATAAGCATATAATTTAAAAATTACAAGAGAAAGTAAGAGAACTCAAAGTATCAACAAATGTGATAACAATAGTAAGTACTCTATCCTCCATAGAAATGTTTAGCAATTGAATAAAATTATGCATGTCTATGCACGAAGTTCCTCATAGGGATCAACACTGGTATGCATTTAAATAAACTCAATTCAAATTAATTTACAAAAAAAAAAAAAATGCTTCTAGCTGGAAACACTGTCTTTTCTAATTAAATAACTGAAAACACATAGTATATTAATTTTTATAGCCAGTTTAATCTAAAAAATTTTAGATAAAAATAGGAATACTATTTAAGAAGGAACTATCGTTAACAATCATGAATTTCGGTCTATTTCAATGTATTTACCAATATATCAACTGCCTGGATTTTTCTGTAATTTCCGGGGGAAAAAAAATGAATGAAACTTATTTTATGACTAAACTTCTCATATGGATGAGAGCATAAGCAATAAATAAATAAACAAATGAAATAAGATGAAAATAAATTACCTTTTACGATAAGAAAGCCATAAGCATATAATTTCGAAATTCAAAGAAAAGAACGGTAACTGAAGCAGCTGAATTTTTCAACAGAGATGATAACAATAGTAAGTACTCTAACCTCCAAAGAAATATTTAGGAATGGAATAAAATTATGTAAGTCTATGAAGGAAGTTCGTTATAGACATCAACACAAGTATGCAAAAACTATCTCGATTCAAAATAGTTTGAATAAAAACTAAAATGCTTCCACATAAAAGAACAGTGTAATGCCTGGTTTGCCCGAAAGAGGGAGCTAGGAAAAACTTCACCCATGATCCTCTNTTATTATAACAGTTTTTTTTCGAGTGAAATAATTGAAAACACAATGATTTTTATCAAACAAGCTCGACCAAAAATAATTTCGACAAAGAATAAAAATATGTTTTAAGATCGGAATTATCGTTAAAACGTCTATTCAAAGGAATTATCGTCTGTTTCAAACTATTTACCAACAATTCAACTAACTAGATTCTTTTGTAATTTCCGGAAGAAAAAAAAGAAAAAAGAAAAAAATGAGATGAAACTCATTTAGTGACAAAACTTTTCAATACGAATGAGAGAGTAATAAATAAATAAAATAAAATGAAAATAATTTACCTTTCAGCAACAAGAAATCCATAAGCATATAATTTAAAAATTCCTAGAGAAAGCAGGAGAACTGACAATATGACAACAAATATTAACAATAGTTAGTACTCTATGCTTGAAAAAAAATTTTGTGAATGGAATAAAATTAAGAATGTCTTATGTACGAAGTTCCTCATTGGCAATAACACTGGTATGGATTATAACTAGTTCAATTCAAAATAATTTACACGAAAATTAAAATGCTTCTAAATGAAAACACAGTTTTTTCTAATAAAATAATTGAAAATACATTGATTTTTTTCAAACCAGCTTGATCCAAAATAATGTAAATAAAAAATAAAAATATTTTTTTTTTAAAATCGGAACTATTGTTGAAAAAATACTGAGCCTCAGTCTATTTTAAATCAATTACTAATATTTCAACTGCCTGGATTCATCTGAAATTAGCTAAAAAAAGGAATGAAACTCATTTTGAGACTAAACTTCTCATGTGAATGAAAAAGTAAACAATAAATAAATAAATTAAAATAAAATGAAAATAAATTACCTTTTAGCGCGAAGAAATCCATAAGCATATAATTTGAAAATTACTAGAGAAAGTGAGCGAACTGAAAGTTTTTCTACAAATATAATAATAGTAAGTACTCTATGCTCAAAAAATTTTTTTTAGGAATGGAATAAAATTATGTATTTTATTCCATTCCTAAGCATACACGAAGATCTTCATAGCCATCAACACTAGTATGCATTAAAACTAGCTCGATTCGAAATAATTTACACAAAACTTATAATTTCTATTCAACTAAATTTTTACATTAAACTGCCTGTATTCTACTGTAATTTCCGAAAAGAATGAATGAAACTCATTTTGTGACTAAACTTCGCATATGAATGAGATGGTAAGCAATAAATAAATAAAATGAAAATAAATTACCTTTTAGCGAGTAGAAATCCATAAGCATATAATTTAAAAATTCCTAGAGAAAGTGTGAGAACTGAAAGTTTCTCTACAAATATGATAACAATAGTAAGTACTCTATGCTCGAAAGAAATATTTGGGAATGGAATAAAATTATGTATGTCTATGCACGATAAGTTCCTCATAGACATCCGTCCATCGCTTCTATATGATCAACGGAAGGCGTTAGCAATAATTTATGGTGTAAGAATAGAATTGTCGAGTTAGAATTCCGTAATGTTAGAAGGTCATGGTAATAAATTATAAAAGTTATATGATTTTTATTTATATCGAAAATTCCAAACGATAATAAAAAATATAATATTCATTTTCGACAGAAGCTAAAAGCAAAAGATATATCGAAACAGCTTCATTTTCTTCTGCGGAACATGTCAGCTTGTGACAACAATCAAAAATGACCCAGTCGCAAGTATTAGAAAAATACAAAATAATAATAATATAAATGAATGTCTGTGTGTGTGTTCTTTATAGACTCCTAAATCCTCCGACCGAAAGCTATGAAACTTAGCAGCATACAGATAGTTCAAAGCACGAGGGAGGTTACTGTCGACAGGAGAACATTCTACGACAAACCGTTCGAAAAACGAAATGGAATTTTCTGATTGATTAAGCATTAGCCATAGTTTTAAATTTAACGATTCAATTTTTTACATATTTCAAAGATAACACCGGTCATAGTTGCTAGCTTATAGCTCTATTTAATCAAAAAAAAAAGTTTATTGCACGTATTTAAATATTTAATTACAGTGAAACTTCTCCTAAAATCCACCTCTACTTAAGGGCCACCTCTATTAAGGGCCAATATTTTGAGGAACGAAAATTTTCCCCATAGACATAATGTTCATTTTCCTCCCATTAGAGGGCCACATTTTCCTGACTACCTCCAATAAAGGCCATTTTTCCCCCGTCCCATGAGTCCCCCGTGCCATATTTATCAAACCAAGAAAAGCTAATAGAAGTAAATAAACTGATATCCCAATCCAAGGCATTAATAAGTGATGCGATTTTAACTAAATTTGTTTTATAGAGTTAAGGAATCATTAGAAACTAAAATTGTTTGTGAAAAAATTGCAAAAAGTAAACAAACTTCAATTGAAAATTTTTTTAAACATGTAAAAAACTTAAAATGTTAATAAACAGTTTTTTTCTACATAAATTTTGATTTCCTCATTTTATTTTTTGGTCACCTCCATTTAAGGGCCACCCCCCATAAGGGCCAATTTTCAATGGAAGGACAGGTGGCCCTTACCGAGAGGTTTCACTGTATTTTATATTCGCTATGCCAGATAAATTCAATGAATAACATAGCGTCGTAGCACGCGTGGTCTACGTCACCAAATTTATACTTTGTCTGATACCACGGGCTTTTATTTTATTTATATTAATTCTTTTAAACGTGTTTCTAAAAAAATTACTTACTTAAAACCAACGGTAATGGAGAAGAAAAAAAAATTTTCGTATTCGAAAGCTAAAGTAATGGAAAAATGGTACTAATTCGTTTAGGAGAAACATAAAAAATCGACGATTATGAGGCCTCATTACGCCAATGATGCTTAATTAATTAGGGTAATATATGCATTTTGAAATAAAAGAAATAAGCTATGTACGAAAAAGCAAAAGTAATGGAGTAAAGGTACTTCTTTACCTAGTAGAACCGTAAGAAATCTTCATACTATCATTGAAGACAATGATGCTTAATTAATGTTGGTAAAACGTATTTAATTGAAATGAAAAAATAACTTCCGAACTAAAAAGCAAAAATAAGGAGAAAATATACTTATTCGCGTTTTGGGTAACCGCAAAAAATCTGCATATTATTATTGATACTAATACTCAATTAATATTGATAATGTGTATTAATTGAAATAAAATAAAATAAGCATTGTGTTAAAATAAAAGCCAAGCTCATGGATTAAAATAAACGCCAAGCTCATGGGGAAAATGCTAATAAAAAATTCATTTAGGAAAACCGTAAAAAATCGTGCTCCGAATTCCTTATCAAGTTCTAATATTTTTAAAAAAAATCGTTTTCAGTTGGCTAAATATGATATAAAAGTGAAAATGTAAATTTTCACTTTTTTTTAACATTTTTAATTCTTTAAAAAGAGAAAGAAAGAAAGAATTAAGTGAAGAATTCAAATTAATGTATATGGCTCAGGAACCGGCTTTATTTACAGGTATAACAATTATTTTTTTTTATGAAAACGATAACTGATTTAAAGTTTGAGAAAACTGTTTCTATGGTTATGAATGCTGCAGATACAACTGATTCCCAGATGTATTTACAATAATATTTTGCTTTCAAAATTTATAATTATACTCTTATATATGATTACTTTTTGATTTTATAATACAAATACATAACAAAAATGTTCCTGTAGTGCCTGTGGGCATTGGGATTAAGGAGTACAAAAACTTTGTCCTTTACAAGTTTATGTATTTTTTACAAGTCTACTGCATTGATAGAAATTGCTATTGATCATATGGATGGAACTGTTTTACCCATTTGGTATTTAGTCAGGATGCTCTCTAGGCAGGATGACATAAAGTATTTGTTGTATGCACCAGAAACTAGGACAGTTAATATACCATTCCATGTATTATCTGTCTTACTACATCGTGCATTTGTAAATAAATAAATTCTTTGAAATTAAAGGAATCACTTAAGCTAATCCTGTATAGGAGTAATCTTATCACCCCATTTTCGAAAAAATTCTTTTACAGTAAATTAAGTTACTAAAGATGTCAACGTAATCTGAATAGCGATAAATTATGACGAAATAATATTACAAGACATAGATTCGATTGCATTTGCATTTCAACAGAGAAATATCATGGAAAAATAAAAATTTGATCAATATAAAAATTTTATAGCCGCAATATATCACGAACAAAAAATGCAAGTTTATTTATTTAAATTGAGAAAGGGGGAGTGAGAATAACTGCCTGACCCACTTCATAAAAATATTTATTACATTTAATTCTTGCTAGGTCTAGCAGTTACAGTTAAAGGTAAAAGAAAAAACATTTCAGTTTAATAAGATTTTACAGAATGAAAAGATTTGATTCATAGAACTGGTTTCGATATATGATTAAAAAACATTTAAACTCCAAAAAGAAAGGTTCTTAAACTTGGTATACATATTTTTTAAGATGCAGTTAAACGATCAGTCATAAGATTCGAACCATGGTTGAGTAGTTCAATTACATGATGTGATCTATGATTTATTTCTTTGAATTTGAATGGCAGAATATTTGTTTGGTTGCAATAGAGATTTATTATTATTTCTAATGTATATTTAAAAAACGCTTTTAGGTACACGAAAATTCCTTTTCTCGCGTTGGGAACGTGTAACAGGACCGAAATGTTGCGGATTTTTGAATCCGGTGTATGGACTTGGATACCTGCAAGTGACGTCATCGTAGGAAAATCTTGGCATTTGTCGATTCAGTGGCCAATCAGGTTCGACACACACACACGTGACTTCGCTTACAATTATCGAATTAAATTTAATTTTAATCACATGCTTGAGCATAATCACCTAACTTCTTGAGTTATAAGTACCCAATTTAGGGCAGAAATGTGAAGATAAAAGTTAACTTTTTATGTAAATAAACAAACTTAGCTATACAAATAATGACGAACGCAACGAGCATGGCTTGGAGCACAGTAATTTGAAAAGGAAACTGAAGGGAAAAAAAAGAAAAAAAAAACTGGCCAAAAGTGAAACAATAAATACATATTTAAAAAAGTATAAAAAATATTTGTTTTGAGTTAGTTTTTTTCTATGTCTAGATTCAGCTTAAATTTTTACATGTTTATAATCGCAAACTAAGTGGAAAAACAGACAAACAACAATTTTATTTTATTCAACAATTAAAATTTCAACAACAAAATTAATTTTGAGAATTTTTTTTTAATTTGTTCAATTATTTTGTTTAACGTATTTAAATACGCAACAAAAATACATAAAAATTGCATTTTATTTGCTCAGATAGATAAAAACGTGTATTTCACTTTCTGATTCCTTAAACACTCCATTAAAATATGTTGGTCGTCTTTGACAGATACTAAATTGCATTGTTTATATAAAGAAACGTTCATACAAGGAAAAGCAAATAAAGCTTAACAGCACGTATGTGCACCAAAAAGAAAAATAATAAATAAATAAAATTAAATAAAAATTTGAAATATTACCCGAGCTTTTGACTCGCATTCAATTATGCCGTTAAACCTTATAACAACTAAAAAACAGAAGGATGGGAGGCATTTAATAAATGTTAAAGTTAATTAAAACCAGTAATTGTGAGAGATGATCTTAAATAAAATACGTATATGTTGGAAATTGCACTTAGAAAGGCGTTGAACAGTAGAATGATTACACCTTTAAAATTGTTCAAAACATTAATTTAAAATTAATACCAAAGCAATGAAAATTAGTTCCAATATATTTTATTTTATAACCGTCGTTGAACAGCCGACCCAATTTTCGGGTTTACGACTACTAATGTTCAACTCCGTAGCCTTGCAATTTGGAACCAATCCCGTAGACAAAGATCCTGGATCAGTACCCCCAGAGGGATGATTTGTTATGGGAACATGAAGGAATTTGTGACTCGACAGATTTAATGCGCATAAGTCACCATTTACTACACGGGGAGTCTTCGGCCGACGGGGATCAAACCCACGCCCTCTTAGATATGGACCCAGTGTCCCAATAACCAGGCTGTCCAGGTCCTAGGTCCAATATATTGAATTATATGAAGATTAACAATTATGCTTCATAGAATATTATGAAGATTTCTTAACAATTAACTAACGAACGATAATAAAGTTTGGATGATCCGTGGTTGGTCACGTGGTTGATAGAGTGCTCATATCTTAATGAAGTGACCCGGGTTGGAATCCCAGAGATGGTTATAGTTGATACGAATTCCGCATCCGGCTCGCACCTATTACAGTGCTGCCATCAAATATTCTCAGTGGTAGACGGATCATTGGTTAGAGTCCCATGCAGTCAAGCTAAACGTGGGAGGTTTTCGTGATTTTCCAAACTATGTAACGCAAATATGAGTTAGTTGCATCAAAAAAAATCTACACGATGGCAAATTTCTCCCAATACTTTATCCAGAAATTCCTTTGTCTTCTGGATTGGGTTCAAAATTGCAAGGATACGGAATAGAACATCAGTAGACGTAAGCTCAAAATTAAGTCGGCTGTTCAACGACGGTTATAAAGTAAAATATATTGAATAATATTAAGATTCGCATTTATACTTCATAGAAATATTGAAAAATTACTTCGAATTTAACTAACGAACTGTAATGACGTTTGTTCACACGCAAGCAAATTAATGTTTGTTTCCAAATTGCAAAAAAATAAATAAATAAATAAATAATTTAAAAAAGTCTCCGTAGTTTCAAAAATCGATAGTCTCCTTAATTTCATAGTGGTGGGTAACCTATAACCTGAATTATTATAATTAACACCAGAAATAATCATATTCTGAGTTATTTTGTCCTTGCATTTTTTTCTCGAAAAATAAATAAAAACAAATTTTAAATGAGATTCGTGTTTTAAAGATTGCCTTTTAGAAACACTGCATTGCCTTTTAGCAACAAATACCACTCTAAAGATCAATTTACCAAAAAATAGGACACGCACGGAAGACATCTGATATTTTATCCACTTGTATATCATACATGTATCCTCATTTATGTTTAACAAACAAGCAATAATATCAACTAATGTATTTTTAATCACTTTTCTCTACCTGCGCCATAAGAACTCAGTTCTAAACGGCATCGTGGTATTTGTCACGCAGAACGCCAAGTTGACCTCATTTTGGCCACGCCTGTCTAACGTCCTTGTTTTGTTTTTTTATGTAATTTTACTTCATTAGGTTTCGGTTTTCGCACTTTCTACGAATATCCCAGACTTCAGATAACCAAAGTCAGAACAGACTGCTTGGCGCCGGAAGCTAGCATTTTAGAATGTTCTAATCGCGACGTTGCAAAGCAGTTTAGAACAAAAGGACCATGACACGCTTTTGAAAGACAAACCGTCTGGAACGCCAGAGAATCATTAGAGTTACTTGATCTTTACAAAGGGTTAAGGAAGAGTCTGGAGGTATAGGGTCAAGGCAAAAGGGACCATTACAATTCTGAACGACCTTTCCAGAATAGAATTTTCTGGATATTTATTTTTAAGGCTTAAGCGAAACTGAATGGGGAATCTGTTTAGAAGTATCTAAGAGCAACCGTTTTGTTTAAAAGTTGTGCCCTACTTATTGCACCAAAAATGTGGGTCAAAGTTTCGGCGTGGTTTTTCAGCTGAAAAAAAAAGGAGAGTCTATCTGGCAATTCTGGAAAAACTCATCAATCAGGTGAGGAGAAATTCTCCCTGATGCCTAATTTGTTTCCCGATTTTGACGGGACACTTACTCCAAGGCAAGGTCGAACTGTTAAAATGGGCGGTGTTGCGTTTAGCTAGATGAGAGGGTTGATAGTGTGATTGACCCCGTTTGAAAGTGCTTAACAGAAAGAAAAGTGACTGTCATTGTGGATAATTGTTGGGTGTCCTCGAATATTTTTTTGACTTAATTTATGCCTACAAAGAACATTCGTCTTCACAATAAATTATTTTTATTTTTTTCTGCAAGTAAAAATAAATTATTAAATTCCATGATGTTATTGTATTTTTTTTCTTCTTTGAAACATTTAAGAATGTTAAATTTGTGAAGAGTAAAGGTGTGTGAGTGCCTGGAGCAAGCTCTTCGATTATATGTCCCTAAAATGCTAAATGTAAGAGGCATTAAAACCCCTATTTTGATTTTTTTTAAAGAACAATGCAAGGTATATTTATAAAAGTCTAAATCAGTATCATGTACTTATTTATATGCAAGCAGAAACTATTCCAAAATAAACTAATTATTTTCATTTTCATTAAATTATTTATAGAAGAATATATATTCTTTCTTTAATTGTTATTCTTTATTCTATTCTTATTATCATTTCTCTTTAGTATTTTAATGACCTAAAACTTCATTATAATCAAAATGGTTAACAAATGCTTTTTTGGAACTAATACGAACGCATCAAGCGCAAAACAATACTAAGAAGAAGGAAAAAAAGACACTGATTCAACCTTTATGCAAGTGACACATGAACTTAAAACCACAACAACACTCACTGGACATTTATGATAGAAAAATTCTAAAAGCAATCTTTGGCTCACTGGAGGAGGAAGGACTTTCGAGAACAAGAGGCTTTGAACTGTACAGCATAAGCCTAATAGACAAACCGCAAATAACACTAGTCAGCCATGGTAATACATTGAGGTTGCTGAGCGATTTTTTTAAGCTCAGAAGATTATTCCTTTAACAAGGAAAGCACACATCTGTAAAGAGCATGATCGGAAACATAACATGCTATAAAACTTTGCTACAAAAGAAGCCCCTATGTCAAGCTTCTCAAAGTTTCTGCTCATTTAATATTAAGATTAAAACATGATAAGTAGAATGAGTATTGGTGATCGAGTGGTTATAAGGAATCCTACTCATTAGTATATGCCAAATTTTCATTTATTGAAAGTATTATTTTCTTTAATTCATTTTAAATGCGCATATTAGAAAGCTAATTATTTATTTTAGTATGAAATCTCAATTTTTTTTAAATTGTAAAAATTTTCAATTTAATTTTTGAAATGGAATAGAAGATTTTTTTAAAATATATATTTCCTAACTACGATTTTTTTCATGTCTGAAAAATATTTTAATAATAATAATAATAGTAATATAAATTTTTCTTCTGAAAAGTACCTATTTTCGTTTGTAATGTAAATATAAATTAACGAAGAAACATTTATAAATTTTATGAAATACTGAAATACTTTTTCAATAGTTTTCAGTGGTTTCAATTTTTTTTCAATGGAAAAAAAAACAATTCGTTTTATTCAACGAATAAAGAATTGAAGTGGAAATTTCCTTTATATTGAAAAAAATATTTTTTTTTTCCTTTTTGAAGTAAAATATATATTTTTTTATTTCAGTAAAAAAAGCAATTAAAAGGGATTTACTTTTTTAAACAATTATTACCTTTAAAATACTCTTATTTGGCTTATGAAAAGTAAAAATGGCATCATTTAAAATAAAATAATAAATTTTTAAATAGTTACTATATTTAATTAGTACGTCTTTTAATATCTAATGTTTAAATAAAAAAAAATCAGACATTATTCAGCTTTAAGAAATGAAAATTAAAAACTGATTTTCGATGGGATCGAACCAGCGACGTTCTTTCAACCTTGAGGCGGATACCTTAATCATTCTGCTAACTACTCCATTCTAATTGTCACTTTTTAATCTTAATTTTAAACGAGCTAAAAGTTTGAGAGGTCACATCTTGACCCATGGATTACAGTTGCGGCAAATTTTTACCTAATTCTTTTTTTAAATTTTTTTTATCAGGTTTAATTTAAGATTGGTTTCGTTACAATAGGAAATTTTACAGTACCCGAGTAAGATCTTAATATTATATAAAAACCAACTACATGGTTGGATGATTTTAATCTGAAAAATATGAAAATTAAAAATTGGAAAAATTTCACTTTTGTTAAAAGATGCCGAAAATAGTGCGTGATTGAGGCATCCAATGCCTACGAAGGGCTGTTGGGTGAAGAAAATAAACCGTTTGTAAAACATTTTCCTTAAGTCAAAAATTTACTGTTAAAATATTAATACTATAATATGAATAATAGTAATCGATAAGATATGTAGTGTTTTTAATCATTGAATAGATGCCCCGCCCCTCTCATGAACTTCCTAACCTTTAAAGCATACCAGGTGGCTTATGCTCTCTGCACGCCACTGAGTACATATAAATCCCAAAGCTAAAAAATAATTATTACAAAAGGAAAGATAGTTAATCGATAGGAGGCACAAACATAAGAATGGTGCTTAAAATGTATAATAGATTTTTTTAAATAAACTATTCTGCATATGCTACTAAATTAACGATAATGACATAGAAATAAGGAACCAATAAGAGCGTCTGTGTTCTAATTTTCTAATTATTAAAAAGTTATTCCCATACTTCATTATCTGGACTAAAAATTTTTTTTTTAAAGTTGAGAATTATTTTTTGATTTTGATAATTTTTACCTAGGTTGCAAAATTTCGCCAAATTGGCGATTCTTAAAAAAAGTTTATAACTAAAGTATTTAGGTTATTAGTCCATTCTTAAACCCTGAATATTCTTTACTTCAAACTATAGCTTTGCTACAATCATAAGGAACTTAAAATAGGCCTTTATTTCCCTATATTTATTTATTTTTAATTTTGTTTGGCGAAAGAACTTCAAGAAGCACTTTTTTTCAACCTATCTAGCCATTTCGTGGGTGGTCTTCCTCTTTTACGATTTTCTTCGATTTTAGGGAAGATCATAAATGAATTTACTATTTTTTTGAAGGGGAAGGAAGGTTAGTGTTCTTAAACGTGACCTAAACACCTAATACAAGATGCTTTAAAAAGTTTAAAAATTTTTAAATTACAGTTTTATCAAATGAATATATATAATAAAGCACATTTTCTAAAAATAAGTTTATGAAAACATAAAATTAGAATAATTTTTTTACACTAGTTTATATGAAATAACAAAAATCACAGAAAAGTTTTTCAATTAAATATCAAAGAAGCGTGGGGAATATTTTAAAGAAATCACTTTTTACTCTAAATTACCAACTTCGAATGTAATGAATTTAATCGTTTCTGAATAAATAAATTCTCGCGATTACATTAACTCAATTATATATTTTCTCCTCTTTGTTTCAATGGATTTCCTAAAATCACAGAAAAGTTTTTCAATTAAATATCAAAGAAGCGTGGGGAATATTTTAAANAATCTAGCCATATGGCCTGCACTTTTATAAGTAATAGTGGACAAGTTACGCTAAAATATATTTTTTTTAATTATTAAGACATTAATTTTGCTACCGTCTGAAAAGAAGATTTCTGAAACTACGGAAATTCCGTAGCAGTTGGAGGGTATGCCAACTTCGAATGTAATGAATTTAATCGTTTCTGAGTAAATAAATTCTCATGGTTACTATAACTCAATTATATATCTTGTTCTCTTTGTTTCAATGGATTTCCTAACAAAGTTAAGTTCGACGGCCTTCTGAAAATGTATTAAGATGAATGGAGAGACCCTTTTATAAAAGTCTTGATTTACCAAAGATCAAAACGGGTTAAATTATTTGGAAGAGTGCCGGATTGAAGAGCCAAAATCTTGAGTTCAACCTACGGATCCGGTAACATTTTATGTAGCCTTTGCTTACGTATTATCCCTTGAAACGGCTCCAAGAGTTCATCACGGTAAGTTTTTAACATCATATCTTCACGTGAATCGAATTCTTTTGAAGTTGAAAATTCTCCTACAAAAATGTTCCAAAATCTGATGGCAATGGCAGTGTTATTCGAGAACCTGATTATAAATATACCATATGTCAAATTACAAAGAAAGTGAAAGGGTGAACAACATTTTATACTTATTTATTTATTTTGTTATCTCTCTAAATTAAAAATCGTAATGGTCGTCGTCTGCCGCTTTAATTTAACGTTACATTTTGAACCCATCTGGCATTAACAGTGTTAGAAATTTAAAATTACGAAAGATAGTAGTGTAAGAAACTGGCCACTAGATGGCACACTAAACTTTTTTTTAGGTTTCTGTTTGTTTCCAAAAAAGAGAGTAGGAGTCGAGATTAAAAAAGATGGATGGCGGTTATCGAAAAATGTTCTTTCTATTATAAATTTTGTCAGTGATGTGTCGTCAATTATGTCTGTTATGTGCACCTATATAGGTTTGAATAAATTAATTTAAGATGCAGGCGATTCGTCTTTTGTGTGAAGGTTTAAAAGTCTTAATGTATAGAGAGTACGATGGAATAAAAAAAAATATTCGATAATTATTTCGAGAATTATTGACGGACAGACAACAGGATTGCAACTACAGAGGAGTAGAAATTTGATGCACTAAAAGGACCATTTATGTTTATTAACTCAACAAGAGCTCTTTATTTATTTATTTTTTTTTTATTATTCAATTGCGTTCAAAAATTATTGCAATTTTAAGTTCTTTTTTTCACTATTTTTTCTCACTTTTTTTCCTTTCCGTTACATTTCGTTTTTCTGGTCAAAAATGATTGGATTTAAAAATTTGAGATTACGATCAACTGTAGAAAAAAGTACAGGGAATAATACGGAATTAAAAAATCCATCAATCGACTATTACTTTGAGAATCATTAGCTGTTAAACTTGTAAGGAAGAAAAAAAAACACACACCAAGTTTAGTCGGTCTACAGTCCTCTTAATTTGACAAGTCGAAAGAGCCATTTAAATTAGTGAACGTTATTTTGACATTTCAATTTATTCGACAGTTATTAAAAATTTAAGTGCTCTTTTTGGATTTTTTTCCAGCTTATTCTGAAGATATATGTATCGTTGCGGAAAATTTGTTTTTCCCACACGACGAAAGCCATCTTTTTATTATTATTCAAATTACGGTAATAGACCGATATGACGAGTACGACATATTACGAGAAGTTAGCTATTACGACAGTTTCCCCAAATCATCATCAAAATGCTAATATTAAAATACAAAATTTTTTTGTTTATAACGAGTGCTTTTTGACATTTAAGTAAGGAACGCTATACAAAAAAGGGTGAAATGGAAGACATTTTTATTTATTTCCGGTATCCATACATAAAATTGAAAAACGGACATCATTTCACCTTATTTCCCTCCTAAAACATTTTTCTCGAATTAATGTTTATAAAACAAACATGAACATTGGTCAAGCTATCTTCTTTTTTCGTTAGAAATATATTGCTTATTTTTTTCCGTGCTATTGAAATCAACATTCTGTGTTATCAATGAGTTAAAAGCTATTGTACTTCCTTTCCGTTTTTAGCTTTTTATTCCTTTTAACATTAAATATGTGGATTTTCTTAAAACGACAAGTTCGCTATAATGACAATTCCATTTTCTATTGTAAATTGTAGCTATATTGGATATAAAAAAAAGTTTATGAAAATATATAACGAAATAAGAAATTAAAATAATTCAAGCGTAATCACTTTTTGTCATTTTACAAGCGCTTTATTTCAATAAATGAATATCGGAGATAATATCCATAATATACCATCTTAAAAACGAATAAATAAAGGTTACTGACTTGCGGAATTGTGAAACTTAATATATACAAATTTATGTCGAACTTATAACAAGTTGCGTGGATAATGAAGCAAAAACACAATGCCAAAGTAGATTTTCAAAAGATGCACGCAGTGCTTATTGGAATAAACGACCTTCAGATTTTTTTTAAAAAAATTCGATTCGCGTACTTAAACATAATGACTAACATGTTTTAAGCTAGGCAGTTTTCAATACACAAACATTTATTATGACATAAACTAAAGTATTCAATACAGTTACAGACGGCTACGGCTTCGATTTTTTTTTGCGGATTTAAGAAAGTAAATTGGGTTAGTCCACAAACAAAAACAAAATAAAACAAAGAAGAAGAAAAAGAAATGTTTTACGACAATAGCTATCAATTTTACAATCTGATATCATCAACTCAAATGAAAACACGCAAAAAAATTTAAATAAATAAACAAGTAAACAACTGATGAATATTTTAAGATAAAAAGTAAAACATTTTAAAAACAGGTATTGAATGAGAAAATACTAAAAAATTAATGATATTTGAAGACTATAATATTAGTTTTGATCAAAACATGAATGGAAAAAAAACATAAATTAAGTTTAAAAAAAATAGTGCTATTTATTTCATAATAATAATTAGATAAATTATTTTGAGCTATTTTTGAGTAGAATGATTGTTTTAAATATATAGTTGAAAAAGAAGAAATAAACTCTCGATTTCGCGTTAAATTTTTTTATAGAGATGATCAACTTTTGAGATAGTAAATAAATATGTATCTAGTAAATAGTAATAAATTAATAAAATCAATTCATGATAAAAAGCTTAAATTTAGATATCGGCAATTGCTGGGGAAATATAAGAAATTGTCTTATAATTAGAATGAGCTCAATAATTTAAAATATTTGGCTGAGTGATATTGCATTTCCAAAAAGCTTAAAATAATATTTTTCATCTCACAATCATTACTGATGTTTATTGTTTAAACTTAATTTGTTAAAAAAAGAAGATTTTTATTTCATAGTAATTATTTTGAAATTATTAGTTGAAGTTACAATTATTTTTAAAACTAAAATATTCTGTAGAAATCTGTCATAAACATTCGCGGTAGAATTATATATATTCCGTAGAAAAATTAAATACTTATATATTTTCTCTTCAATAAATTCCACCCAAAGTTCACCTCTTTAAAAGCCGGTGGAACTGAATTCGACAGTTAAATTGATAGAACAATTCCATCAACCAACCTTGAAAGAAAAGAAAAAAAAATGAATGACGTTTCCTGAAAATTCGCCTCTTGGAAATGCGAATGAACTTACATAAAAAACCGACCTTTCCAACTAGAAAATAACTTCAAATAAAAACCGACAAAAAGATACAAATGTATCACGAAAAACAAAAGTAATCAAGGTCGTGTACTAGTCTCAAGGTTTGGTTATCAAAAGCCGATTGAAATGCAAATCTCATAGAAGATTAATAATCATCTTAGAAAAAAAAACAGAAACATTCATTTGTTTTGTTCTATTCACGATTATGTCAATGAACTTCACACATAGTAGCATTGGCCTTAGGAAAACCACAAGCTATCTTTTATCACATGGATATGAGGATATGAAATTAACACCTTTTTTCATTGGAAGAATCCGATTTCTTTTTGTATTTTTCAGTACTCGAATTCCTGGATTATTTTCACCATTGTCGATAATACACGGTAGGTGTTGTGGACATTTAAAGTCCACAAACCTAAATGAAACAATGAATTGTATAGTCAAGCACGGCTAGTATTAATGACTCTGACTCAAGACAAACCTGTCCATGGCACGGGCAAACTTCTAGTTCATCACAGTTAAACTACTTAATCGCGTAGATTCAGATGGATTTACAAACCATTTTAGTTCATTTCAGTTCTATATATCCACGTAGATGTTCAGTTCTATGTATCCACGTAGATCTTTACAAATCTTAATTCATTATAGTTCTATAATAAAACCACGTAGATACAGAGGGATTTACAAACTTTCTTATTAATCTCAGTTCTATAATACTATAATATAACCGCTTAGATGCAGAGGAGGTTACAAACCTTACTAATCTCCGTTTTATATATAATCGTGCAGATGCAGATTGATTTACCATCTTAAGTCATTCCAGTTCTATAATATAACCGCGTAGATGCAGAGGGGCTTACAAACCCTTTTATTAATCTCAGTTCTACAATATAACCGTGCAGATGCAGATTGATTTACAAGCCATTTTAGTCATTCCAGTTCTATAATATAACCGCGTAAATGCAGAGGGGTTTGCAAATCTTCTTATTAACCTCAGTTCTATAATATAATTGTGCATATACATATGGATTTACAAACCATATTAGTTTATAATAGTTTTATAATATAATCACGTAGATTCAGAGGAATTTACAAATCTTAGTTCATTATAGCTGTATTTTATAATATAACCATTTAGATGAAGAGTGATTTACAACATTTAGACTACAAAAATTAATTTTACATAAAAAATATTTGAAAGAAAAAACTACATTATGTTGAGTTTGTTATTTTAACCTCAGAATGACAGAGTAAAAAAAAAGTTTGAAATAGCATCGTTCCAATTGTATTTTTTTAATTTTTTTTTTATTTATTTATTTTTATCTATTTATTTATTTATTTTTTTGCTCCATCGGCAAAACATTTTCATAAAATATTTTATGAAATATAGGAAAAGAATTAGCATATTAGTTGTTAAAAAATTGTAAGCGTAAAATTAATTTTCAATGAAATAATTGAAAATATTTAATATTCTCCATTTGCAATAATTAAAAAAAAGCTTATAAAATACATTTATGAAGACTCAAGCTTTCATTAAAAACATAGTAGTTTTTCTATCAATAATATTCCAACAATCAATTTGAATGAAAACTGAATTAATGAGTTAAAACAATTGAATATATAAGCAACGAAATACTGAAATATATCAAAAAATCCATTTCAACATGCTCCTCAACTATGCTCTTCAATTTTTATCTATTATATATTTTAATTATTTATTGAAAGTTTTTTTATTAAGTTTTAACTTCACAGTCGAAAAAAAATTTTTTTTTTACAAAATATTTTTTACCAATATTACTTTTAACTTAAGTAATAATTTTTTAATACAAATATTAAATTAAATACAAATAATTACAAAATAATTCTTCAGAAAATTTTCAAATTTTTAAAAAAAAAATTTTTTAGAGTATTTTTTGCCTTGTTACAGTTACAAAAAAAAATACATTTGCAGAAAAAAAAGCCTTTTCGTCAATTTTTTTAAATTTTATAACTGCGGATGAGCAGCCGACCTAAATCTGAGATTAACGACTGTTAATGTTCAACTCCATAGCTTTGTAACTTTGAATCCAACCCAGAAGACATGATAACTCCTGGAAAGAACTGGCTTTCTTAGAGAACTTTTGATAATCAAATTTTAATAACCTTATATGACGTGACTAACACGTATTTGCGATACATAGAGGGGAAAACCTCTAAAGTCTCCCACAGTTAGCACGACGGCAAGTGGATTCTAATCCATGATCCGTCAACCACTGAGAATAATTTACGTCAGCACTGTGGTCGGTGCGAGCCGAGAGCAGAATTTGTATCAATCAGCCACTGCTGGGATTCGAGCCAGGGTCACCTCATTTGGAGGCGAACGCTCTATTCCCTGAGCCACCGCGACACTTTTCTTTGCTTTTGTCACTTACACACATCCTTTTAATAGTCTTTCATCCCCATTCAATTCATTTAGAATGAAATAAATTAGATTTTTTAGGAAAGAAAACGGCAAATGGTGAAAACATCGAATATTTTATTCTAAAACTTGTTTTACAATAACGTTAGTTATTTTGTTAAAAACAATTTTAATAAAAACCTAATTCAAAGGAAGAATCTTAGAGAAATAATTTGCTTTTTTCGATAATGACTGACAAAATGTTGAAATGGTACGAAATTGTGCTATTTATTTTTTTGCCGTGTTTCCAAGCTTCTCCGTTAAGCTCTTCAATTATCTTTTGTTTATGTAATACAAATTTATATTTTTAATTATATTTTTAAATTTAACTTCGAAATCAAAAAAATATAACAAAAATATATAATGGAAAAGAAAAAAAAATTCCCGGTATATTTTTTATACTTGTTAAAGTCACAAAAAACTGCAGATATATATATATCATTTGAATGGCAGAAACGCAAGAGCCACACCCAGTTAAAATAACAACTTTTTTTCTTTTCACATCAACCAACATCCTTTCTACAATGGTTGTTTTCATTGCAATCCAATTCATTTACAGTGAAATTTCAATTTGTAAAAAGACCTCAGTGTAAGAGATAGTAAAATAAATAATAGGAAATTCGCTTTCATTTATTCTATGTTACCGTTTCTATTAGAACACTAAGAGAGAACAAAAAACATAGATTTATCACCGGAGCGGATGTTGGTTGTATTGAAACATTGATTTTTCAGGAAAGGGAGCAGGTGGTAAACAACATTGAACATTTAACTGAAAACTATATCAAAATAACGTTACTTATTCTGTTTAAAACAATTTACATAAAAAAACTAAAAAAAATTTTTTAAAAAAATACTTTCTTGCGTTGTTTGATTTTAGAGTGCAGTACATTTTAAGGGTTTAGAGAGGTGTAATGATAAACAGCAGTTTAAAATTATTCAAGAAAGGGTTTTTGGTGAGTAACACTTCGGTTTCCATGAAGGTAATTAAATGTTTCTCTGCATTGTGCGATTATCTGGTGAAAGTTTTGTGAATTTGCGAAGTACCTTACCTAGAAACAATACTAAGGAATAAAAGTAGAACTTATAACTATATTGTCCCAAGAGTTTTTTATAATAGAGGATAAGTTAAACCAACTTCTAACCTGTTTATAAAATACACTATTGATGATTAATTTTGTTATCAATTTAATAAAATGTTATCTATCATTTTTGGTAAGATTTTGTTACCGTTTTCAAACATTAAAATAAGGGAAATATTAAATTTGAAACTTAGTTTTATCAACTAGCCTGTAGTTAATACGAGCATTAATGTACAATATGTTATATATGTTTCCTTGACATATGTTTAGAAAACTTTGCTGCAAAATTTCAAGTCATTCGAACTAAAATATTTTGACACACTGCATTTAAAATGAAAGAAAATAACCGAAAAATTAGTTTTTAGGAAAAGGGCGAAAAAAACCCTTTTATCGCTGTAATAAATTATCGTAACTTCTGATCGATTCGAGGTAGAAACAAAAATGAAACTGTTCCAGAAAGAGAAAAAATCATAGTTTTATATTTTATTAAATGTAAACAACAACAGAAAACTGATTTTTTTTTTTAGTCAAAATTTGTTTAAAAATGGTAGACAGATACCTTAAATATTTCATTCTTCAACAATAATCTCGGTCGATCTTAATTATTGATCCACATCAAAATTATGACATGAACGAAATGACTAAAAAATTTTATGTACTTTAACAAAGATAAATTACTTTTTTTCAATTAATTAAGATTGAAAAAAGCATATATGAGTGAAAATATATTCTATATCTTCACTCTATATTCCATACATTCTATAATATTCACATATATGCTATATTATTCATATATATTTCATATTATTCACATAATTCTATGTATTCTATACGTGAGTGAAAATATAATATAATATAGTATTAAACCATTTTCAAAAACATCAGAAATGACCATAAAACATGCACCAAAATAACAAATAGGTGCTCAATTAAATTTCAAACATAGCAGTACACTGCTAGAAATTTCTCGCAAAAAATGGTTAAATAACGATTTATTTAATTGGTATTTCACCATTCTCATTGGTATTTTCATGAAATAATCTAGGAAATCTCTAATAGTCTAGTAAATGGTTAAAAAACGTATAGTTTTGTATCATGGTTATAAACGGTTTAAATACCGTAACGGTAAAAAATGTTTTTTTACCGTAAACTTCACGATTAATTGGATGGATAGACTGCTGCCAGTTATTTTACTTCAATTTTAGAATGAAAATTCTAAGAGTGTATATAACAAACATTTTAAAAAGAAGAAACGAAAGTGGAGGAAAGTTGAGAAGATATTTAACAAAGGAAAAGAAGATGTGAAGCAAAAGACTAACTAATGTGTGAAGTCTAACTAATTAAAATAAAATAAAAATGCAGAACACAAGAAGTCATAAAGTTTTAATTAAAAATGCAACTTAATTTGCAATTACAAAGCAGAGCTATTAAATGTTCTTAGAAATAAATATCATAACAACTGAGGGCGGTGCTGCAGAAATATTCAGTCCCAAGTCGTTTGACAAATTAATATTTTTGTCTGGCATCTTGCTCTAAGCACAAAATACCAGACAGCACATTAGACAAAAGAATGTTATTTTCTTTTACTCCCTCAAAAGATAAATTATTTTATTCAAATGCGTGGGAATTAATTAAATATTCAACATTTCGGTATTTGATGTTTCGTTAAATTACTCTGAAATTCAAAGCGGCCAGCGAAATATCTTAATTACTTTCCTACTTCAATTATAACACACCAGGAGTTTCGTATAGCGGTTAAACTTCAAATTTCACTCTATAGGAATGGATTTCAAAAATTAATTTATTTAAACATGGCGTCATGGTTCACGCAAGATTTGAAATTAATAGAAAACACAGTTTTATATGTTCGTTGGCGCAGAGTTGAATCCTTTCCTTCAATTCACGGGTACTGCATAGGGACTAGTTGATATCTGACATTTTAACTGATAGTAAAATAGTTAAAATAAATAATAATTGAATGATTTTGTATTATTGTGGGGTATAACGATAGTTATAATAACAGGGGTCTGTCCAGACATTTTGTGAAAGGTCCTGTTTTTGTAAAATTGTGAAAAAATTACTCGTAATTTGTGAATATAAAATAAACGTTAAGTCACATTCTTTCAACCAGGGTCCTGCTTTTATGAATTTGTGCAATTGGGTCCGGTTATTGCCAAAAACTTTTTTAAGGAATTTTTAAATTGTAAATAGATACAAGACTATACTCAGCACTGTAAAATTATAATTAAAAAAATTAAATTTGCAAAAATAAACAGCAATTGCTGCTTCTAAATTAGAGATGCAACATACAAATATTTGGTATTTAGCCTATACTGCCGAACGCAGAANACAGATCTCTTGCAGAAAGATTTTTCTCTTGAAAAGAAGAAAATATTACTTTTCTTTTTTACAGAAATATTTGAACATGCAATATTTGAATCATGCATTTAGATAATCAGTTTTTGACACGCTCAATTTTCACCGATAGTATCATAAATCGACGTAATGTTTTGATAGTATTTTCGGCAGTTATTGATATTGATTTTCATTTGGTTCTTAACCATCTTGATATATTTAAACAATATGGAAAACTCGAATCGAGCATTTGAGTATCTATTTTTTAAGGCTATCTATTTTTTTTTTTTTTTTTTAAATTCGTTGCATAAAAATTTCAAATGTTATAGTGAAATAAGATTTTTTTTTAAACTAGATGGTGGCCTGGGATATAGTCCATAGAGGTCATGCCCAATATCCCTACCTAAATCTAAAAACTTATTTTCCACACTATGTTTACACTATATTTTGCTATAAATTTTATTTACTGTCCCAATATCGTTTTGTCTTAAATAACATTTTTTTAAAAAACCTGATTTTCATATTCGAATTTTCAAAAAAATTGACATTTTTTCGTTGTATTCTACGAAATTCATAGTTCTAAAAGATTATACTGATAAAGTCAGGAACTTTATCTTAAAATTAACATTTTTGTAAAAAAAAAAACTGATTTTTATTTTGAAATTTTCAATAAAATTAAAAAATATTTATGGAATAAAAAATTAAAATATTATAAAGCCAGAAGCTTTGTCTTCAATAAAAAATTTTTTAAAAAATGTTTCAAAAAATATCGAAGTTTCTTCGTAGAATAAAAGATTAAAATAATTAAGTAAAAGAGTAAAATCAAGAATCTCTTTTTCTAAAAAAAAGTCGCACTATACAGCTATAATTTGATCTACTTCTAAGGCCAAGACTTTTAATATTCATTAATGACCAGGTCGATCATTAGAATCAGACATATATTATATCTTTTAGTACCTGTTAATGTCGGCACAAGTGGCAGGTATCGGAACCACACTGGAGGCAACAGTATTGCTGACGACAGGAATGGGTGTCGGTGGCACCATGGCAATAGGCGGTGGCATGGGTACCACAACCGGGGCAAGGATCTTCGGTGACGGGGGTGGACTGCAGCAACAATCATTGGCACCAAACACAGATACAGCAGAAGGCACAATGCGAGACAGAAGGCCAGCAGAAGCTCTTGATAGTTCATTATCAAGATAGGAGACACTATATTAGTAAAGCAACAACAGCAAGAACACATTAGTAGAAAAAGCTAAAGCTATACCTATTTAAGCAATCTCTCGGCCAGAAGCTAATTCAATATGTTGTTAAACTCTTAAGCGTCAGAAATGTTAAAAGCGAAATATTGAAACAACATAGTTTTGTAAATTTAAGTTGAATTTTCAGAGGTAATTTTAAATAATTATTCTAAAAAATCTTCAATCAAGTTTATGCATTTAAGATTATACTAGTATGTTATACAATGCATGGAGCTTAAGAAAAGGAGGAAGGCTGACCATGAATAAATAAATAAATACTCTCAATTAATACACTTCCTAACATAAATAGGCGTATTAAAAATTAAATTATTACTCTTTAAAAATTTGATATTTTATTTTATAAAGTACTTATACGAGTATAATTCAGACACTCATCTACCTTGGTCACATTTTCAAATAAAAGTACTATAAAGTTTTAGTTCCCAATCAAACTAATCGATAATCATTATTGAATGTTATAATTTTGTCACTAATCTAACTTAGTTATATTTTCAAATGTAAGTACAATATAGTTTTAGTTTCCAATCAAATTAATTGAAAATAGTTGGTGAATATTAATTTTCCTTCTTATCTACCTTAGTTTTATTTTCAAACGTAAGTACTATAAAAAATTTCAGTTACCAATCAAACTAATTGAAAACAATTATTGAATATTAAAATTTCTTCACTTATCTAACATAATTTTATTTTCAAATGTAAATACTATAAAGTTTTAGTTTCCAATCAAACAAATTGAAAATGTTCATTGAATATTGAAATTTTTTCACTTATCTATCTTAGTTTTATTTTCAAATGTAAATACTATAAAGTTTTAGTTTCCAATCAAACTAATTGAAAATAATTATAGAATATTAATTTTTTTCACTGGTCTACCTTAGTTTTGTATTTCAAATGTAAATACTATAAAATATTAGTTTCCAAACAAACTAATTGTAAATAATTACAGAATATAAAAATTTTTTCACTGGTCAACCTTAATTTTATATTTCAAATGTAAATACCTTAAATTTTTAGCTTCTAATCAAACTAGTTAAAATTAATTGCAAAAAAATCCCTAACATATACTTGAAAAATCTAAAATGGTCCCCAACGTACCAAGTACCTGTTGCTATAGGCATAAATTAGAGAATGGAGAATTTCTTTACTGGACCAAGATGCAATTTTATCTTTTAAAAAATTACATAAGGAAGTGAACTTAATTGATAATTATTTTCCTATTCAATATTCTTGTATAACAGGAAATATTTAAAAAAAATAAGAGCATATTCTAAATTTCTTAGAATACCTATAACTCAATAGTTTTACACTCAGTCAATTTTTTTTTACAGAACTACAAGTACTTACTTCTTTTTTTACGGGAAAAAAATCAGCATTCAATGAATTAAAACATTAATTTAAAAAAAATAAACGTGTTACTGACAAAAGAAGAAGTTTTAAATGAAATTTGACACAAAAGAAATCGATTTCGTAAGATGTGACCCTGTAATAAAGTCCTGATGACTTTTTGTAAAACTTTGATTCACCAAATTCAACTATTTTCGGAAATTCAGTTGAGAGACGCAAAAATACAATTCAGTAGAATTGAAAAGTTGTAAAACAAAATTTAATTGTCTTAGAAAGAATAATCCAAAATAATGGCTATCAAGAAAGCAGGGAAAAAAATGAATAAAAGAATTAGAGTAACTTAAAGGAAAAAAAGAAAAACTCGTAAATTGTATTTCAACTTACCAAAACGTAATGTAAAAAGCCAAAAATAAAATGTTATTTATATAACTACTCACGGTTCACCAGTTGAATAAATGTAATTATCCATACCTAAAAAAGAGAAGAAAAACGTGAGAAACACTTTTTAAATTACAATTCATTATATTGCAGCTATAATAATATACAGCTGCATTATAATGAATTTCTTATTAGCTTTATTATGTAGATATATTAGTACATATTACATTATTACACTAGTTTACATTTTTTAGTAATGGACAAAATAATGAAGAAGTTGTTTTTCTTAAAATTTGCATTACTAAAAAGTTCATAAATTCCTTACGCTTAAACATATAATAGCAGTTTTTTATTAATGAATAAAAAAAATATGAATTTTCTTTTATTAACGGACCTTCCGTCTTATTTCATTTCATTTAGGTAGCTTTTAAACAGTATCATATAGCTTCTAAATCACTTTAGAAGAGATATCCAAAACACCTTCGTTTGAATAAATGGCCCACTATGTCACCAGATCTGACATTTAGCAGAAATTATGCACTCAAGGTTTTCTAATACTTTAATGCTAAAGAAAATGTTTTTAAAAATATTTTTTTTCTATTTTGCCAGTTATTTGACATTTGATATTAAAATTTAAGCATTACATAAAATTGAAAAAAAAAAACAAAAAAAAAACATTATACGTTAATGAGTTCGGACTCAACCCGACCAAACCTGGAAGCCCGATGATAATGACTATAAATTCTGCTTGTTGTAAGAAAACTGTTGAAATTTACACTGTCACCTAGCACAGGGATTTAGTTAAAAATTAGGCGTTCTAGCTTCTCTAAAGAATTGGAAAATTAAATTGGTGATAAATTCCTCTTGGTGAAAAAAGGACGAAAAATTCTGTTTGTAGTGGTCACACAAAAAATTTAAGTTGTATTGTCAGTCAGAATAGGGATAAAGATAAATTCGAGCTTTCAAGCAAGTTAGATAAAAATTTCTGAATTTCGATTGACGATAAAATTTCCTTTGTTGATAAAATGATGATGGGGCAGTCAGGAAACGATTAAAACAACCTGTCACCTTCAGTTAAAACTTGAGGTTTCTTAGCTAGTTGGGACGAGTCGGGAATTCAGGACGACGATAATTCTCCTTGGGTCATGGTGGCTCAGGGAATAGAGTACTCGCCTCTCAATAAGGTGTCCAAAGTTCGAATCTCATAATAAAATCTGTAAATTTGTTAAAATCTGTTTCCTTATTTTTGACAAAAATATAAACTACTAAAACTGTAATACTCATATTTTTTGCAACGCGAATTTTATGCAAACACAATAAATTTGTAAAAATATATCGACAAAGCATACTGCTTCTTTTCAGACATGCAGACGAATGACCGCAGGTCCTAAATCTTAACTAAAAATTTAGAATAGAATAAATTTTTCTACTCAGTAAATGGTTAAGTTGACGATAAATTCTGCTGGAAGGGGTCGGGAAATGACAAAAACTTGCATTGTCAGCAGGAAAATAGTTTGAAGGCTCTAGCTTGTTGGAAAGTGGTTAAAATTTCGATTCACCGTTACAAGGACCAAAGAAAAGTTAATAAAAATGTAGTAAGAAGAAATGTACCCAAAGGATGTGTAGAGTAAATTAGGAATCCGAAATGAAAGTTTGCTTTTTGTTAATTAGTAGTTTAGTTTTATTCGAGTTTCAAGTAAACATTTAAGTTTTATGTGTGTGTCGGTCACACGTCTTCCCGTAAATGTTATATGTAAAGAAATTAATTACAAACTAAACAATGTAGGTAAAATCGAAATACCATAAATTATATCTTTATTATTTCATAAATTATATCTCATTTATCTTTAATTATTTCATAAATAATATCACATTCATAAATTATATCTAAGTAATTTCTACTAAAAATACAACCGAAAGTATGAAAGTCAATTCTGTTTTATGAGTTATAAAAAGGTGAGTGAAAGCAAGATTTCGTAAATTCATTAATGTAGTTGTACTAAAATAATTTTTACATTTCTAGTTAAAGTAGTAGAAACTTGTTTACATTCTTATTAAATTCTCCTGAATTTTAAATACTTTATGTTTGTGGAAAAAAAAAACGATTTTTCTTAAATTTTTGCATAAAAAATCGAGTTCTTTTGAATCGACTTTTCAAACGAAATGATTTTATGTGTAAGAAAAATAATAATTTTTTTAAAATTAAATTTACTTCAGGATATACTTTCAGTAAACAAAATAATAAGTTTTTTCAAAGTTCTTAAATTCTCTTGAATTTTAAATACTTTACTTTAAGCATGGGAAGAAAAAAAACAATTATTCCTAATTTTTTTGCATCAAAAGTTGCATCAGTCTCTAAATCTGCTTTCCAAGCGAAATCATAATCTGTAAACTAAATAATAATAACAATCAAAACTGTTTTCTTTACTTTTTAATTTTTGTTATTTTTTTTAAACATTTTCAATGAACAAAAACGCACATTTTTACTTTTCTTGTAAATAGAACTCATCACTATAAACAGTTTCTATTACAAAAATAGTTGCAACGTCATAATTGTAGGTTTTCCTTCCAAAGCAAATGACCAAGACGCTATCGAGAATTGGCGAAAAAGGAGTAGACGTTTAAATGACGGGAGATGATGTTTTTTTCGAAGTTAATATAGGTATTTATTAAAATTCCATTCCCAAAATTATACGAATGGAACACAAATACCGCCAAAGTCATACGTCATCATGCCAAAAATTACAGCTTTGAAAGACTGAAAAAAATTTACATCCTTCGATTTCCAGGATCACTTTAGATTTTTTTGACAGATATAAGTATATACCCTCCTACTTTTACAATGGGTAACAGTTATAAAGTCTTTAAACCTTTTAGGGTTAAAAGCAACAGTTGAAAAGAACCATTTACGGAGAAATAAATGTTTTTGAACTCGAGTTAGATAATAAGTTTTTATGATCGAAATAATTACTTTTAACGGAAACCTTCAGCCGAACTTATTTAAGGAACATTAGTATATACAGAAAAACGAGTTGAAATCATCATGGCTATTGTTACGATAACTTCAATTGCATCGTGATTTAATTTACTTTTTATTTAATCTTTAATTCTAATTGAATTTAATTATAATTCTTCAGATTTAACTTACTTCATATTTATTTTAGTTCTACTATTCGTTTAATTGCTTCTTTCTTATACTTAAAGTAGAGAATTAAGATTAAATGTCCGGTCCTATCCTGTTTTTGGAACATCTGTTTAGGGGGATGATATTCATGTTTCTGGTCAAGCTGGGAGAAAGATCACAATTAAGGGATAGAGAAAAACCTTTGACCAACGCGGTTTAATGGGATTGAATCCTTTAATAGAATCCTTTTTTAGCTTTCTTTTTTAATTCAAGATTGGTTCAAAATACAAGGTTATTCATAATTCCCTCCGGGGTTTCGAAGAGTTATAGTAAAAAAACGAAGACAAATATGGCAAAAAAGAACATATGAAATTATTCCGAAAGCATTCAAGTTTTAATTTAAGCAGTTGCCGGTAGATGGCAGTAACATGTACCACTGAAGCCAGTTGTAGTAAAGAAAAATGGCGTTTACAGGCGGAGGGATTTATGAATAAACCTGTACAACGATGGGGAAAATATCTCAACACCAAGAAAAAATTATTGAAGAGTATTGAAATTTCGGCAATGCGTTTGTCTAAGTAACATATTTAATTGATTAAAGTTTCATGATCACAGGTTAATGTAATTAAGAGAAAAACCATTTCAAATAAGAAACACTGGTACATTAATAACCAGTGTAAGCATTAGAATTTTGAATGCAAGCATACAAATGGGCATGCATGGTGTCATACAAATGCCGTATCTCATTTTTGTTCGATAAAGTTCCATGCCTGCTGTATTTGACCAGTCAATACGGGAGTAGTCAATGCTGGTTGTGGATGACGCTGAAGTTGTCATCTAATAATGTCCTATTCGTGCATTGGTGAAAGATCTGGTAATCTAGCAGGCTAAAGTAACATGTCGACTTTCTGTAAAGCATGTTGGGTTGCAACAACAGTATGAGAGCGAGTGTTATCCTGCTGGAAAATATCAATTTGAATGCTAGTGTATTTCAGTTTGAATTGGATCTTTATTCTTAACATAAGATGATTGGGTTTTACATTTTAAGGAGGTGGGTTTTTAAAGTACAGTAAAAAAGGTTCCTGGGATGTGAGACATAAGTTGGAGAAGAGATGAAAGATAGTTAAGTTGGTGAAGTTTATAAGTAAAAATGTTGGCGAGTAATTAATTGTCTTTTATTGTAGATGCAGTGTATTTAACAAAAATTAAGAAAGGAAATTAAGTGAAAATGGAAGTAGAGAATTTAAATAAATATAAAAATAAATAAAGAGAATTCTACAGGATGATCTTAAAAGATATGGCAATTAAACATTTTCCTATCCAATATGGATGTACTTTTAATCTTTGAAAATTAAAATTCCTTTTGTGTATATGTACATACCTTGATGTTTATATCATCACTTTTCTTTAAGATTTATAATCAAGGTACGTCAGCTTATAAATGGGTAAAGTCTAATCTTGTACGTAATCTTTCATTTAACTAGTATTCAAGGCTGCTATACAACAATAGCCAGAATATATAAAAAGAAAAACAGCATTTGAAAGTAGGATTACCTGAACTCCTTTTTCTATACTTCCAATTTTAAATTACTTGTGAAAAAATTTCTGCCATGAAAGGCTTTAATCCGTTGTAAAGCGTCCTCTTAATTTAGCCCCCATAAGGAATTGTACTTTACATGACTACGATACACCTTTTACAAGGGTGGATTTTAAAAGTGCCAACCTACTAAGTGCCAATTAAAAGGCCTAAACTGCTGATTTCGAATTTATTATATTTATTTCCTCATATTATAATAAAGGCAATAAGCAGGGGTGATTGTGAGCCCAAGTCAAAATTCCGGAAAATTTCTTGAGTTTAAAAAAAAATAAATAAATAAATAAAAAAGTAGTTTAAATTGAAAAATTAGAAAAAATTTTAAACAAGAAAAAATTTTAGAAATTTTTTTTCTTTTTTCTCAATATTTCTTAGTTTACTTAAAATATATTTAAAATTTTGCACATACGTATACCATTTACACATACCTATGACCTAGAGAAGTAATTAAAATTAACAAATATGTCTTTCTTTCTTGAGTTTATGATTATAACAACTATTTACTGATAAAAAATGAATTTTACTCATGAATATAAGCTTATAAAGTATTTCTCTGGCTCTCCGTTACAAAAAAATAAAATAAACTGTATTTTCAAGTTCCATGTTTGAAAATTTGATTTCCGGAAACTTCTGTGATCAATGATTTTTTTAAACGTCTGGACCTTCGATCTCCGGAAACTTCCGGATCACTGTTAGCGAAAAACGCGGATTTTTTCCGGAGCACAATCAGCTCTGAATAAGATAATAATGCATGAAGACAATCTAAATGATATAATAGGCAATATAGTGTTAAGGCAAACTTAAGGCCACACATTAACCTGTTCCTTACTATTGTTTCCGGACAGATACTTGACAAATTGTTGAAATTTGCCCCTGAAATTTCTGCTAGAAAACAGTTCAACACATGAAAACATTTTATTGTTTAAAATGAGAAGCTCTCCTGAATAATTTTGAAATGTGGCTTATCATTATATTATCGCAAACTCTTCATATATTTTCTGGCTTTTAGGCGATGTTTATTTTAGTTCTAGGACACTGAGCTAGTTCACCTTCAAATAACAATAATGTAATTAAGTATGTAAACCTAAACACCACGATATCAATTGGCAATGTTTGTCTGTGAAAAGTATTTATGTTATTAAAACAGTTTAAAATGCTCCATCAACATTATACTTATCTAAGTTTTCGTATCTATATCACTAAAATTGATGTTAAATCGGCAAACCATTTTTATCTCATCATTCACAAATTTCGCAATGAACAAGCGCTTTATTTTTAGTAATAGATAATAAAAAATAAAAGTGATAACCTTGAACTTATTTACGTCATAGTGTTTTCTATATTTCCTGAACGGTAAAGCAAGATTTTAACATGCTTCCTGTTGCGCTGTAAAAGATAACTCGGTTATTTAACTAAGCAAAAAGAGAAGAAAAAAACTGTTTTCGTTTGTGTTCACGTGACACGCTGAATGGCTATCTTATCTAAATAGAGCTATTTATATGACGCTGAAGACAGCTTGGAACGTAAAGCTATGTGACAGAATTTCTCTTATCATTGAAAATGATTTAAGACGTTTATTTAATAACAGCTTAACTTTGTTTTCGTCAGTGTGTACCTTTTGGCTGGACATGGCGAATTTATTTGGCTTCTTTCCAGTTTTACTTCTTATTTTATTTTGTATAGCTTCTAAATCTTCTTTTACCTTTATTCTCTCTTTTGTTTGTATTTTGTCGTTTTTAATCTCTTTTGTTTTTGGGTAAGATTTCAGTTGAATGACCTATCAAAGCAACAGCAATGACTTTCTTTTAGATCATTTCTGTTACTTATAAATAAACGACAGATATATTATCTATTTAATTTATGGAATTTCTCAAGCTCATAATTCTTCACCTGAGTTCATAATTCGTCATTAGAGTGAACTATATTACACGGTACACTACTACTCGCTATCGCTCGCCAACTCCCAAAACTTCTTAGGTATATTATTTCAGATCGCTTCGTGATTTGAATTCGTTTTGCTCGCTATTTTCACATTAATCTTGTTTAATAATCCTGCTTTTATACTGTAATGCCTATTATTGTGTATTTTAATTATAATAGATATAATATTAATAATTATAATAATTTAATTACAACTAATCTTTTCATTTTGACTTGAGAGATAATTATGAATGTCCAAATCATTTGTAAAAGTCATGTTGTTTGAACAAGGTGCACAATTGGGGGGAAAAAAACGCAAGTGCAACTATTTTTAAAGCACATATTTATTTATTTTTTAATTGCGCGGTGGAGTACATTTGTTGCATTTGGAAAGTTTTAGTTAGCATCTAAAGCTCTTATTTATACATTATTCATCATGGTTTCATAAATTATTAGAGAATTTTTATCTTGCAGTTTAAAATAATGCAACATTGTTTTTATTTCTGACAATTAAATGCTCAATTTGTTTCGTTCAGCAAGTGTAATTTTCATAGAATATATATATATATATTATTTATTTTTCTGCATAGCAGTTCACTTAAGTGATTGTCGGTTTAAATAAAAATTAATAAGCAGTAGAGAATTCTCATTGCTTTCTGCATTAAAAATATTTTAAATTTTCTTTAAATTCGCAAAATTACTCTAAAAATGATGAAACACTTGAGACTATAATATTGTAGAGCACTAAAATAATAAGTAGTCTCTAGTTTAAATCACTCTAAAATAATATTTTCGTATAAGTTTTTTTTGTTTAGACGATAACTTCGGCAATGTTTTCGTATTTTCAAAAGTATAATTCTAATTCTAATTAATACTTAACTGTAGGAAAAAACAAATTTTGCAAAATGAAATATAATTTTTGAAAATGTAGTTAAAAAATATTTTAAGTAATAAACTTCTTGTGAGACGTTCGTAGATGTTAAAATATCACACTTGTTTTTTTTTTTCAATATTTTTCCTGCGTCTGCTGCTTTAAAAATATCCATATAAATTATCACAAAATATCGCATTTCACCATATCCCAAATACCTTATCACTTGTCACGCGTTTTTATAAAAACATAAACCCGCAGTTCAGATACAAAACACTACGTTTTTAGAAAAACATAAATTCCTAATTCAGAAACAAAACACTACGTTTTACCTAAACATATATTCGCAGTTCATATACAAAATACTATATTTTTAAGAAGAAAAAAAAAAAACTCGCAGTTCAGATGCAAAACACTACATTTTTAGATAAATACTCGCAGTTCAGAAACAAAATACTAAGTTTTTACCTAAACTCGTAGTTCATAAAACAAAATCCTACGTTTTTACATATTCAAAAGTATAACTACACATACTTGCAGTTCAGATACTATACATTACGTTTTTAGATAAACATAAATTCACAGTCAAAACATTACCTTTTTACGTAAACTCGCAGTTCAGAAACAAAACACTACGTTTTTACAAAAACATTAACTCGTAGTTCAGAAACTAAACACTACGTTATAGATCATGTTTAGAATTTTATTTTTAAACTTTAATTATGACATTGGTGAGCATAATTAAAAAAAAAAAGATTATCTGTGTACTTATTTTGATGGAAATTATGAAGAAGAAAAAAGATTTTTGAACCCAAATATCAAATAAATACTTAATAAGCTGATTTAAATACTTTTTAGTTTAAATGTATGGTGTTACACTTCCAGTGACCCCCTGTTCTTGTCACAATTTCACGAACCTCCTCCCCTCAAAACGTGACATCTTTGTGGATGGTCCGATTGATTCAAAAATAAGTAATCTTTTAGAAATAAAATTTAACTCAAATGTGCAATCATTTAAATTTTTTTTCCCCAGAAATGAAATAGCATTCATTTTAATGACATTGAATGAATACAAATTTGCATTTTGAATCGATTGGATTTTTCTAGACCTTGGGGCCCAAGTTGATCAAGGTAAGGCCCTTTTATAAAGATATTAAATTTTAGCTAAATATTTAACCTATATCAATAATAAATTGAAGGAAAAAAAATGACTCATAGTTTGGTTTTCAAGTGCCATCAATTTTCAAAACAATACAGACCAGCAAATTTAGATCAAAATGAATTTTCATTATTTTAATTGATCGGAGAGAGCTTCCATGTCATCCTGCTTCATTCTCCCCATAATTGATTTCTTTTTTTATTAGCGATGACCTTGTGGCAACACAATTTGAATCTAAAATCTTTCTGGTTCAGCTACTGCATTTCAATGTGAAGAGAAATAAGGTAATTGCGTTGAAAAATTGCTTTCGCTTCACTGCTTATTCTACATTTAATGCATGTGAGAACCTGTTAATGAATTAGAGACACAAATTGAGAAACGTTTCTCAAAGTTTTGTCTGGGAGGCCGTACGGCGAAGAAAGCGCTGTCTTTAAAATGTTTTTTCCTTGTTAATGACATAAAAGATGTTATCATTATTTAACTCTTTGACTACGAATTTTAAAAAATGATTTTTTTTTGTCCCGTTTATCATTCAAAAGGACAAAATAGGTCACAAATAAGGCAAATTTAGTATTTGGGACTTTTTTGACAAGCGGTTATCAATTTAGAGGTTGGGGCATATATGTCCCGGTCGTACTTAATGGTGGGATACATATGTCCCACCTGTAGTGATCGACTTACAACAAGCATATCTATCATTCCGGAAAATTTATTACATGGAATTTTTTTTTACATGGTATGATACAAGGTGAAGCAATCTTTGCATAACCCGACATTACACATTGGGTAACTCATATTTGTTTTTTTCTATGTTCATTTGAGAAAATATGAATGGACATAACAATCCCAATGAAGACCACGAGTGAGATATATCTGTCCCAATGAAGAATACTAGTGGGATATATATGTCCCAGCGCAAAATCACAATGCTATTTCATGCAAGAAACTCTTTAGCGTAATCTAGGGGATATTTGACACATGAGGGCAATCTAGCGCAATCTAGGGGCAATCTAGGGGATATTTGACTGGGACATATTACAATAAGTTTCTATGGATGAGCTTTTCACCCCATTAATAATTTTTAACCATTTGTTGGGACAAATGAGTTCCGTTAGTAGCCAAAGGGTTAAATATTTAAAGGACGCTTTTATTTATATCTCATAAGTTCAGTGGAGCGATTTTTAAAAGGCGAATCGTGAATTTTTGAAATTAAAATTTTAAAAAAAATTCACTTATTTCGTCAAACTACCTTCGAGGCATAGAAATGCTTATCTATCATGTCATAAAAAGCATTATCTTTTCCAAATAATAAACTACAAACTTCTTTATTTTGTATTCTTCTTCTTTTGTATTCTTATTTCTCTTCTTATTTTGTATTGTTTTACTAAGTATTATGTATTTTTGTACTGTATTTATCATGTTTATTGTGTATTTTCTATTGCATTTATTATGTATTTATTGTATTTATTATGTATTTTGTATTGTATTGTTAAATAAAGTTAAGGAGGTCGCCTGTAAGTTAAGCATTGGCCCAATCATTCACATTAATATTTAGTCTTTAAATATGAATGATAAATTTGTCTCCATTTTATAAATTGTCAAAAATAGAAAGACCATCAAAGGAGAAGAGTTGAATATGGATGAAACCAAATAATCGGCATTCGATCTTCAAATGATTGTTGCCGGTAAATCTAGTTGGCAACATTTTTTTACTCATGGTAATATTTCTGGTTGCAATACTAAATAAACTCCCAAAAGAATAGGCATTATTACATTTTTAAATTATTATTATTTTTAAGCTAGATTGCGTCTACTTTGAAAAATATTAGACCATATTAAGAAGACGTAATATATCGATCGCATCAAAAAACCTTCACTACAAATTCTTTTTCTCCTTCATTAGTAATTTAAAAGTATAGAAAAAGCAAATTCGGGTGAATTTAAAGCTGAATTTGTCCCCCCTCTCTAAAATATCAAATTACAAACAAATTATGGCAGGATTACTCAGGTTTAAAAAGTCCTGCCATAATTTGTTTGCATTTTGAAAACATTTTTTCGCCCATTGAAACTTCATAGTTTACTCTAGGTACTCACCTTTCTCTAAACTTTAAATTTTTAAATACCAATGGAGGTTAAACAGAATTTGCCATCAAAAGTTCCTCCCGTGGTATAGATAATAAAATTTTGAAGACCTAAGGGAGCAAGAAATTCCAAAAAAAAAAAAAAAAAAAAAAAATACTTTTTTAAAAATAACTATTTTNAATACCAATGGAGGTTAAACAGAATTTGCCAACAAAAGTTTCTCCCGTGGTATAGATAATCAAATTTTGAAGACCTAAGGGAGCAAGAAATTCCAAAAAAAAAAAAATCTAAAATGGCACCTCAGAGTCAGAAAAGGAGCATAACTAATCACGCTTACATGATGAGATTTGAAAACATTGAATTGAGCGACCAGAGGTTCGATCCCTCTCGTTCAGCAACCGACCACGATGCCTATAAAAATGATCTGAAATATGAAAGGCGGCTCGTGGATTAAATCCCATTACAATCGGGCTTGTTTACGTATACTATTTTAGGTAAGGTAGGTAGTTTCACATATTAAGTTCGCTCTGAAGAAAAGTTTGGTAGGGTAAACCTACCAGTGAAGGAACATTTCATATATATTGATTAAAAATAAGAATTAGAAAGTTTTTCTTTAGATTGATTAGTAACAATAGCTTACTGCCAAACAATAGGAAGTCATCTAGCAATGTTTTGGATTACCTGGTCACATAGACTTCTAATCCAGAGCTAAAAANTGCTTTCAAAGATGTCGTCAGTAAATTTCTGGGAAATTACAAAGATCCTGATTATAAGGAAATTGTAATGAAAATGCTGGACAAATTTCAAACGTTGGATTACTCCATTAGTGTAAAAATGCATTTCCTTCACTCACATGTGGACTTTTTCCCAGAAAATTTAGGAGCAGTCAGCGAAGAACAAGTTGAATGGTTCCATCAAGATATTAGAGATATGTATGTGTTAATATGTTGACACTTTAATTTTCAATTCATGATTACAAAAAAAAGTTAGCATTTTCCAAGTATTTATATGTTATAATTTCAAGAATAGGCTTGTTTTTAAATATTTGTATGGCTTATATTTTCATAAAGAGCATTAAAAAATAACCAAAATTAAGTGTTCCTTTACTGGGTGTTCACTGGTAAGAGCTGTTCCTTCAATTGGTCTTCTTACTACTTGTTATTTGAACCTCCGAAACTTTAAATTAATATTATGTAAGTTCTGTACAATTCTTTTACATAATTTGCAATTAGTAACAGATATCTTGACACTGTCATTTAACTAAAATTACGAATTTTGAAATTAATATGATTTTTTATAAGGCAAGCGAAGCTTAAGTGTTCCTTCACTGGTTAGTTTACCCTACAAAAATACTGAAGTAAACGATATTGATTCAAATCGAATCTGGATAGGTTGTTCATCGATAAGAAAAAGTGATAAAATTAAAAAAAAAATCGCACCGTGAGTTTGGTAATAGCTAATTCATTTTCTGGAAACTTTTTTTTTTGTTCGGAGCGTTTAGTCATTCGAATCGAATTGTTTGTCGATTAAGTTCTTAACTTTAATATTTTGGAATATATTATTACTATTTAATTTGAATCCTTACCTAAATTGCTGTTTTCTATGTTTCTTTGCTTTCATGTTTACTTTAAAACACAACTTTATTTGCCCTTAATGTTTTGCCAAAGATAGTAAAACAGAAAAGAACATATATTTTTTTTTACTTCCATTCTCGTCTAGTTTTTTTTAAAACGACATTTTCGAACAAAAATAACTCTCCAGCCCCCTGAACAAACTGTACGCTTCGTCGAATTTCCGTAGCGAATTCGACGCTTACAGTAACGCACGACCGCATTTCTGAGAGCAACGCATAAAGTGAATAAAAACCAGCTTTGTTTCTTATTACGTTTATAACTGCGGTGTGTGTAGGGGGGAAAAAATAGAAAAGAAAGTTTGTCCTTGGAATCGTTTTCAGCTGCCATTAAAAAGCAGACGAGATCTGGATTTGTAATTAAAAAATCTTATCTGAATACACATATGTGATGATGAACAAGGCAGTAAAATAAACATTAGTGCTTTTGTATCCTATTTTTATGCAAAAAATAGTTAAGGAAATGGTTTTAATTAAAAATAAATTTTTCAATTATTGAAAAACTTGGTTTCTGGATTAGTCAGACTTGCATGAAACCCCGTAAAGACTTATTTTTTTATTAAAAAAAATATATGATTTCCCATGGTTTTTATATAAAAATACAATAAATGAAACAAAACGTAATTGACTAAGCCACAAGAAAAAGAAAACTTGCCCTTCGCATGTCGCTAACCTAGTTAAAAAAAATGAAACTTGAAAAAAAAATGAATATCAGAAAATAAAAGTGTAAAGAAACTAGTATATTGGTTATTAGGAGTAAAGCGCTACACCTGTCTTAGTAAAAAAAAGGAATTCAAATTGGACATGGAATTCAAAGGAACATGGAATTCAAATTATAACATAATAGTTCATGGCTAACATAAATAGCTCATGGCAAAATTCAAATTACAATAAATAAATATTTCAAGCATTAAAAATAAAAAATTAAACTAATGAGCTCAAAAGAAAATTAGTAGGTATTATGATTATATACGCATACGTGATTATGTAAGCATAATTTAATCGCATTCTGTATGCGATTTAGGTCATTTTGTGAAGAGCCACAATTTCAAACACTAGATTTTGTAATTGAAGAAGTCATTAACAGAGCGTACAATAATTGAAATTGTTTATTTTGGATCTGATTGAATTAAGTGCATCCCATATCGCCTGGAAATTTTTATTTTTATTTTGTTATTAAAAATACCTCCCATTCAAATTTCCTAAAGCATAAGATTAAATTTTTATAATTTGCGATAGTATAAATACATTATAGCATATATAATTTGAAAAAGATCTGAAATAATTTTTTAAATCCAAAAGGGTGATTTTTATGAATTAAATAAAAAGTAAAAATGTAATGTTTCAGCCTCTTTTTAATTTTTTAAAATAATGTTTGGTAACTCTCAAAAATAAATGGGATCTTATCAGTAGTGTTAGTTGGCGGAAGTTTCCTTACTTCCGACTACTCTACAAAAAAAGTGACCAATCGATTTTATCAAAACGGTAATAATTACTAATTATAATAAATATATGATATTATCCACAGTAGGCACACAAATAAAGGAGGAGAAAGAAATTACATATTTTTACGCTAATAACTAAAAACAGTATAAAAACACATTTATTTGAGGTAAACGATTAAAAGAAAATTCTACTACTCATTATAAACATAGCCATTATATGCAAAGCTTCCGGTTAAGATAGTAATAAATATTGAACTACTTATTCAAAACAGATTAGCTAATAACTAGTTACAAATGCTTGTAAATATTAAGGCGAAAGAAGAATAATAAACTCAGAAATTAGCAAATATTATGTTCTCAAGCGCAATGGAAGAATTTTCATCACATTTATATGGTTTACTGTATAATAATTTGATGTTCTAAATAAGATAATTATTATCTTTTATTTTTACCGGATGTTAATTGATCTAACAACATAATAATAATTAGGAAATGTAGGTCACCATCCTAGTTACATATTTCTTTCTTATTTCTTCCTATCGATTCGAAATTTTTTCAAAAGTGAAGTTGAAGTGCTGCCATCTACAATAATTTATATGAAACACTTTTTGAGATAACGGATTAAAAATGTTTTTATTCCTTCGGCAAACATTTAAATTTCTAACAAACTTTGCTATAAATTTAAGATTTTTGTACCTGTTCCCTGAGCTAAAATAATCGTCAAATATTGGTTATTTCCAAACAATGATTCGTTAGAAACTAAAATAAACATCACAGAAAGGAGTTAACTCGATAAGTACAATTTGAGCTATCACTGAGCAAACTTGCACGAATGCTTTAAAATTATTCGGTAAGTTTAGCATCCTATTGGCACCTTGGAGCAAACAGGTACCAATACAAAAATAGTCCCCCCCCCAAAAAAAAATAAATAAATTTAAAATTTTGAATTATCTTAAACAAAAATTTTACGTTTATTACGTTACGTTACATTAAAGAATTCACTTTTTATAACAAAATATATAAAGCCATTACAGAATCTGAAATTTTTAAATGTTACGTGGAGTGAAATTAAGTAAAATGAGATTTAATATTTATTATAATAAAATTTAGAAAAAAAAAAAACAATAAAACTTTCTTTTAAGTACAATTTTAACTCTGCTGTAGTCACCGCCCGGCTAGCTCAGTCGGTAGAGCACGAGACTCTTAATCTCGGGGTCGTGGGTTCGAGCCCCACGTTGGGCGTCTACTTTTACTGATATTTTCAATTTAATAAAAATTCTTTTGAATTATTACTTAATTAAATTTGTATAATAATTTTTATTCACCTTAGTTTTCAACTTGGAACAAAATGAAAATATTTTATAAAACTATATTTTTGAACAATTAGAAATATTTAGAACGTTTCACTATTAAATATTTGCCCACATTTTACGGAGTAAGGAAAGAGACTATGTTGCAGTTAATAATAATAAAGTAGGAAATACTGAAAATGCAATTAAAATTGACTGTATACTTGTTTATATAATACACTTATACATTCATTATTAAAGGTTTATGGTCAAATTAATCTATAAATTAATAATACATTTAAGAAATAATTTAATTAATTAAGATTTTCGATGGTCTTCAGCCGAATCGCATTTCCCTTTCGTAGCTAAAAATTTGTTGCGAATTTCAGGGGTTTCTGTAATTTTTTACATTTCTCACTACCAAACTCTGGCTTTCAGAAGTAATTGTGAATAATGAAACGATGATTAAAGGCAGTAGTTTTGTAAATGTGTTCGAACAAACAAACAAAATAAATTATAATAATAACTGAAGCACTCTTTCTAGAAGTGCTAAAAATTTACTAATAAACTTTTATTGGAATTTATGAGGGGATTCGGAAAGGAAAGATTATAAATCTTTTGCAAACCAGAAAATAGATTGACATTATTAAAATACCCCAGTTAAGATTTTATTGCTTCCATTTTAAAAAACATAATTTATAATTTAATAATGTTTACTGAACTGTGAGGCAATGTATCATTTTTAATATATCAGTTTTAAACATATTATTCACACGTATCATTTTTAATTTAGTTATTTTCATTAATTACACATAGGGATAGATATATGCTAATTGTATCGTTAATATTTTACATTATCAATGTCACACATTCATGCATATCATTTTTAACTTAATTAGTTCTTTTAATTACATATAATGATGCATCTGATCATTGCATTATTTTCAATGTATCAATTTTAATTTAATTATTAATTTTTAATGTAACGAGATGTATCTGATCATTGTATCATTTATGATTTTCAATGTATCATTTTACTATATAAGACACTAGTGCGTACTTTGTTAAAAAATCGGAGAAATTAACTAAAAAACATCTGTTAAAGAAGAAAAACCATGTCTACATTAAATTTAAGTGTAAATATGGACAATTTAGATATGAGTGTTGAATTACCATAAATGAAGCTTTTAGTCCGGTCTTTCCCCAGTGATATTTTCTTTGATTATTTAATTTAATTCCCGTTTTATCCTCCAACCGATTTAAAATTTACAATTGTTTGTGTAAATTTTTAGAATAGCCCACTTTTTTGTCCCCCCCCTTTTTTTTTTGAATGACGCTGTTCAAATTCCAATGTAGTTCGTTTTAATGCGTTTTTTTCTTCGTTTTCTTATATTTTCTTGGGCCCTCATAAGAGAAAATTTTTCGATTAATTAAATGTGATAATAGGTACTACATAAATGTGGTAATAGGATTACTAATTACTATGATATTAGGATTTTTAAGGCACGCCGAAACGTAATAGAATTAAAATGTAAATATATAACAAAGGTTTCACCGTATATATATATGTATTATTTTAAAAACTATATTTGAAAACAAAGTCATAGTATAGAGGTGGCTTAGGGGATAGAAGATTCACCTATCAATAAGGTGACTCGGGTTTATATCCCAGTGATGATTAGTCTGCACGTATTCCGCACCCAGCTCACACCGACCACAGTGTTAAACTAAAATATCCTCAGAGGTTGACGGATCATGGGTTAGACTCACCTTGCTGTCGGACTTACCGAGGTAGGTTTTCGGAGGTTTTTTTTACTATGTAATGGAAATGTGGGTTAGTTCCATTAAAAAATCATCCAAAATTCGTCAAAATTTTCGACTAAAAATTTTTTAAAAAAAGTTTTGATTAAGTAAAATATTAAAATTTATTCAACAGAAAAAAAACCATATATTTTTGAGCTTATATATTATCTATACATATTTTTGAGCTTAGAGCAGGAAGAAAAAAAATCATTGCACTGTGATAAAGAAAAAAAAGTCATGCTTATTATTTCTGACAAATTTAAAATATGATAAAGTAACAACTTTCTCAAATAATTATTATAAAAATAATTATTTCCCTTCATTATTCATTTTAATTCATTAATTAAGCTATTTTAATTAAGCCACTTCATAGCCAGAAATTAATGCTCAGTTAATTTGAAATGCTCATTACCCTACGACTCGTACAGTGTGTTACATATTTACAGTGTGTTAATGAACTCCCCAAACTGAAGGACTTGCAAACCAATTTTCCTAATGGTCAAATTAAATATGACAAAGTGAAATATTTCAAATAATTATTATCAAAATAAAATTTTCAAATAATCATCCTTTAGCCTTATTAACCTTTTCACACAAGTATTATTAAAATAATTATTTCACATTATTATCCTTAATTAATTACATTAATATTATATTTTCATAATTATTATCCATTATTAAAAAAAATATTATTTCCCATCCTAAACATTCAAAATATTTTAGGAATAAAATTTGCACAACAAAATTTCCAATAAAATGTACAAAGCAAGCAAGCCACTTCCAAGGCAGCCAGAAATTAAAGCTCAGTTAATTCGAAATTCTCACTACCCTACTACACATACATGTTTAGAGTGGGTTAATGAACTCTCCAAACTGAAGGACTCGCAAACCAATTTTCATAATGGTTTTGCACGCTCCATCTATTTGCCTTTGAAGAACAACCAGTAAAAAGGTGAATAAGTCTTTATGCTAATGAATGGTAAATATACTTTTTTTTTGTGTGTGTGACCTCTGTTATATTAACTGAATTTGAAATGCATGAATTGACAGAAACGTAGAATAAGCAAAAGGACGTTTCTTTCAACTGTGGATTTAGGATTTAACTGAAAAAGTTTATGAAATGCAGTGTTCTTGGAGACTTCCGAGAATAATGATTGATGATGGGGAAAAACTAGATAACTCAATATTAGTTTGCGTAATAGCCGCTGCAAACGATTTTTTTTTTCACCTTAAAAAACGAAACAAATGGAAGAATATTTTATATTAAAGACACGCAACATTTTTCAGCATAGAACCGCAAGAATAGTTAATTTTTCTTTCCGGTGCCGTAATTAACTTAATTTTTAGCTCTATTGGTAAAATAAGAATGGGGAAATAGGAATATAAGAATCATAAATTCAATGGGTGAAATAAGTACATGTAGTAAAAGAGATAAGAATGCATGAATTGACAGAAACGTAGAATAAGCAAAAGGACGTTTCTTTCAATTGTGAATTTAGGATTTAACTGAAAAAGTTTAGGAAATTCAGTGTTCTTGGATATTTCCGAGAATAATGATTGAAGATGGGGAAAAACTAGATAACTCAATATTAGTTTGCGTAATAGCTGTAGCAAACGATTTTTTTTTTCACCTTAAAAAACGAAACAAATGGAAGAATATTTTATATCAAAGGCGCAAATTTTTTTTTTCAGCATAGAACAGCAAGAACAGTTAATTTTTATTTCCGGCTCCGAAATTAATTTAGTTTTTATTTCGATTGATAAAATAAGAATGGGTGAAATAAGAACATAAGAAGAATAAATTCAATGGGTGAAATAAGAAGTACATGTACTAAAAGAGATAAGAAGTATTTGTTAATCTTTTTGACTGAAGCATGTTTGAAGCTTTGCATACTTAGTGTTCTTTTAATTAAATAAAATTAATTTAATAATTAATTAGCATTATTTTTTTAATAATAATTAGTTATCATTTAATAAAAGAGTTAAAGAAGGTTTTTTACCTTTGCAGTCGATAAAAAAATTATAATATATTAATTGCTAAATACTCGTTCTTAGCACAGGGGGAATAAATAAAAAGAGTAAAGAATCAACAAATCAGAACTGTGAAACACTACGAAATCATGCTTAAAAGTGAAAGGCACATACAGACACAATTAAAGAGCTTGATGGATGAACCAGGTAAATGAGGTAAATTTTTAGGAGAAATAATGAATCAGAGAAAATAACATGAAGTGGTTGTAATATGGGTATGGGTATGTTAGTATGTTTAATGCAACATAACTGTTTCTGCCTTCTCTTTAATCTTAACATTACGAATTAAGTGTTTTACGGACCCTCGAAAGGAATATGTACCTGATAAAATCACTAAACAGTGATAAATTTTAACTATCATGAATTGGCCACGAGCAATAGCATCATGCCAAATGATGCTAATAACATTTTAGCTTTATTCCAATGTAATGAATTACAAAAAACTAGTAACTTACTTCACAAACGTAAAGCTCCCGAAAAAGGCAACAAATAATAGTAAATAAAAAAATTGAAATTATATTAGCTATATTAATAGTTATATTAATTAATCCACATTATTTTTTAGTGTGTTTGCATGGTTTTTGTCTCTATAACTAGGCAGTGGTAAATAAAATAAAGCAAAGAATAATTAGTCCCGCCTTCTGATAAATTGGTAATAAAATAGTTCAGATACAACTTTCTTGCAGGCTCAGAAAATGTTACTTACCTGGTTCCTCCACTAAGTGTTTCAATTAATATAGCTAAAATAATAAACAATTTTTATTTGATATTATTTGCTGCCCTTTTCGGGGGCTTTACGTTATTGAAGTAAGCAAAACTCGTTTTTTACAATTCATAAAATTGGAATAAAGCTATAATGTATTTAGCATAATTTGGCATGATGCTATTGCTCGCGGCCAATTCATGATAGTAGAAATTCCTTACTATTAAGTGACTTTCTCAGGTACATATTCCTTTCGAGGGTCCGTAAGACACTTAATTCCTAAGTATCGGTATTAAAACTGCTTAGTATTGGAGCAGTTTTAATAATCACTAAATATAATATCAATATAATATTTTATACTTATATTAGTATATTTGGTACTTATTACATAATCCTTCAACATTTAAGTTTTTTGCGAAATAGATTTGTCAATGGCAGTCAACTAAAGTCAATGATTTTTATTTTAAGAAAAAAATAGAGAAAATTTTTTTAGAGCTTGATAACGATTTTGGAGCAAGACCATTTCTCTATCTGACCTTTACTCTACTATTAAAAGTATTGGTGGAAAAAAGTTCTTTTAATTCTAATTCATTAAAATATTAATGCACTATCTTTGCTCGAGCTGGAAAAAGTATTTTCTGAAACTACGGAAAACCAGTTGTAGAATTCTTATCAAAACTGCACCAATTACAATAATACCAGAAGTAACATACAACCGTCGGTAGTACATATTAATTAAGTATCATATGTAAATGCCGATTTTCTACGGTTTTTCTAAACCGATTTCAATTTGTAATCAATTATTTAATTGAGGAATTGACGATTTAGTTGAGTATGAAAATGGAATAGTTTGCTAGACAACAAGTTTGTGCCAAAATAGTTCAGCAATGTTAGCTGCAGGATGGACCACCCAGTCAGCGAGACAAACAAGATTTCTGGTACCCTTGACGCTGCACATACAAAAGTACCTTTAGTGGTGTGACCAATGAATGACCAACCTGCACCCATGAATGGTTGCACGTCATTTTTACAGATGGCTACCTGGTCTCTATACAAAACTATGATGGCTATGTCAGGGTTTGGCAGCATTATGGAAAAAGCACATTGCCAACTTGAGTCATACTGGTCATACCATCAGGTACAGTTGCATACGTGAGTGAGTCGACACCCCCTCTTGTTTGCACACCTGGTATTTTTACTACAACCTATTACATTTCAGACCCGGGGCTCTGTTATATTTTTAAAGCCTCTCACGTTTACATAACTTTTTCAGCAGGACAATGCAAGACTGCATGTTGTTCAAACTGCGATCTTTGATACAAAACAAGCGATGCAGTAGCCGTTCCCAATCCGTTCTCTATATCTTTGAACAATTCAAAAACGAATAAATAAGAGGCCTCTACCCACACTATTTTGGATTTTAGGTTAAATTTTTAATTTGTGTTTTCTTGATATTTTTTGTACTTAACTTTCGATGATATAGGATTTCGGTGATATTTCGGATTGGACATTACATTGCCTTCCAAAACAGGTAGAAAATTATAGGGGTCGTTCTGTTAGATTGGGAGAAATAGCGTTAGATTAATTAAGAATTTTTATTTAATTAAAACCTTTCTTTTTAATTATTTAAAACTATATGTTTTCATGTTTTTCAGTTTTTATATTTTTAAAGATTTCAAAGCATTTTAACTTATAATTATTATTAATAACTTTAATTTAGTAAATTTTAATTTAATTTTCTTTAAACTGTATTGGAGGTCCCCGGAAACGTCATACAATCACTGTTTGACTCGTTGTCCAGGTGTATAAGAGTGTTGTGCTAGAGTTGGCAAATTTTAGAATTGATTCCTACGCCATAATTTCCTATAAATTTAATTAACTAGACTTGTTAAAAATAGTTCAACTAAGTATTAATTCAAAGTAAAAAATCATACTAAACCATATTTCATCGATACCAATCACTTTTACTTTGATTTTCAGTATTTTACATAAAACATAGTTTAAGTTTTAATGAGTTAAAATATTCTCCAGTCCTTAGTAAACAACAGAATTATTTAGTGGAAAATGAATTAATATCAAGTAGAATGAGAAATATAAAGACAAGGATTTCACTTGGTGTGAAATTAAAACTTAGTCTGAAAAATGTTTTTGGGATAAATACGGATTGTTTAATTCTTATAGTGAAGAAATAGGATTGTTAGAAAAATTTTCATAGATGGCAGCACTAAAAAACACTGGTACATTGCTTTAAAATAAATCATAAATGGTAGCACTACACAGAAAAATTAATTGCTGTTTGAAAACAACATAAAGCTGAAAAAATTCAAGATTATATACAAGCTCAGTAGATTTTAACTTAATATTTGAAATAAATATAGTGAAATATGGTTTAGGATTCTTTCATATTTTAAAGGTGCTGAAAAAATAAGATTGCAAAGGAAGAAGTTTCACAGATGGCAGCACTAAAAATGGTTTACTTTTTAATAGCAATAGATGGCAGCACTAAACAAAATATTAAAAGAAGTTAGTCATTGTCGCTACTTTCAGTATAAAAATAAGAGTGGTGGAGTCAATTATTGAAAAATATATTACTCTTTTTCTGACAGCTTAATTCTTATCCTGATTTATACTTGTTTAAAACTTTCATAATAAAAGAAAGAAGTTTCATTAAATATGCTTGTACAAACTTTTGTGAAATTGTGCAAAATCAACATAACAAAACAGATAGATATGAATATCTCACACACGTACTCTGGCATATATATAAATATCTTATTATAAAAAGATATTTATGTATTTCATTAAAAATATTACATATTGATACAGCTTATTATTAGATATTTATATATTAAATCACGAGTTAGGAACTAATACAAATAATATGTTACATTAATTTGCACATCTACTTAATTAAATTTTCTTCTGCGCTTGGTTTTGGAATCTATGATTCAAATAAGAATTTATTCATAATTTATTTATTAATGCAATAATTCAAACAAATAAATAATTCAATAAATTTATTATGAGTTTAAAAAAGTTCAAATGTGATAAATTAAGTATGTGATAAGTTATAATTTAGATAATTATCATAATGCTCATATAAGTAGTAATTTTCATTAAGTACTCACAGTACTGTTACAAATGATGTATTGAACTAATTTGCACACCTATTTAATTAAATTTTCATTTTAGCTAAACACCGGTGTTTAGCTAAAAACTGGTTCACCCAAGCTGGTTCTGAAACTTATGAATCAAACGATAATTTGTTAATAATTTATTTATTAATAATTTATTTTTTAATAATTTATTTATTACCATAAGATTTCAATCAAACAAATATTTCAATAAATTTATTATGAGCTCAAAAACGTTCAAATATGATAAATACTCATTAAGTAATATTTATGTTTACGTTAAATAATACTCATTTAAGTGATGTTAAATAATACTCATTTAAGTAATATTTATGTTTAGATAATTTTAAATTTTTTTCTAAATAACTTTCTTATAATAAAACAATCTTTTTTTTAAAAAAAAAGTTAAGATCTTTTAACAGCTTTTAACTACTTGGAGTTGAAATCGAACAATTTTTTTCAATTCAGACAGCTGCAAAATTTTTCGATTCAAACACCTCGACTCCACAGCCCTAACATAAATATTAGCTATATTTAAAAAAAAAAAAAAAAAAAAAGGAAAACGTTTTTAAAACTCTGCCATGCAATTTCTTCTTAATTTTCTAAATAAAATAGTAAGTAGATAAATTAATCCAAATCCGCATTCCAAAGTCAGATTATCTTAGACAACGATAAAAATTCCCGTTTTGATTGGGAAAATTAAGTGAAACATAGATATGTTTTACTCGTATATCGATAAAATTTAAGGTTTTTATATGAACAAATCAATTCAAAAAATTCTTCTTTCCTTGAGTTGAAAATTTAACGCATCTTTTTAAAAATTTTCAGTTTTTAAAAAACTTGAACAATATCCTAAATAATCGGCTAAATTTTAATAATAAAAAAGTACACATTATTAAATCGGCAACTTATCTTTAAATATTATTATTAAAATGACAATATCAGTTTAGATCAGACAATATCAGTTAAAATGACAATATCAGTAAAATTACGTTCTCAAAAGAAAGTTTTGTTTAAGCGAATAAAACGTACAAAATATTATCATATAAAATCAATCACTTTTATTTAATGAAAAAATATAGCTACAAAATAATTTAACATTTTTTATTTGGGTTCAAAATTTTGCTTACCTTTAGATTCTTTGTTAAAAATTAAATTATGCATGAACAAATTTAGAAATATAGTATTCAAATATCAAAGTTAAATCGAACTACTCGTATATATAAATAATTAAATGATTTAAACTATTAATTCCAAATCTAATATTTTATAAATATATTATATGTTATTGAAATTTTAATTTTGTGAAATAGAATTGAAACAAATTTAAAATTTCGAGGCCGATAATATTTTTTTTTGGTAAGTTGTATAAATATGATACTAAGACATTTCTACAATTACATTTGTTTTTTTGTTTAGGTGTTATTTTAATTTTTTAATTTATAAGATTATTCATAAAATTTATTATAATTTTTTTTTTGTTCTGTTATTTAGCATTCTCCATAGCAACAAAAAGTTTTAAAATCGCACTACTAAAAATAGTAGTTGGTGCGGAATTGTAAATACATAAATCCATTCTTACAAGGCAATACATTCAGCAAGGGAACGCTTTCAGCATGCCTTTTCTAATATAAACAGGATAATTTTTAAAAGCACCCTGTTTTCTAAATCATTTTAGATTGATTAAAACTAAACCTAAAACGTAATTAGAATTCTCATATTAAGCATGTCAATAATATTTTAAGCGGTCTTCAATTTCAGATTAAAATAATTACACCAGAAAAATAATTTAACGACTGGCTACGGTGTTTTGCTATACTAATAAGATAGCACGAAAATAGGAAGTGTTGAGAGAAAATTAATATTACTGCGAAATATTTGGTAAAAATGCAATTGGAATTCTCTTATTGAGTGATTAGAATTCACATATTCAGCATTATTATAATATTTTAAGCAGTCTTAAATTCCCGATTAAAATAATTAAATTACAGCAGGGAAATAATTTAATGACTGACTACGGTGTTTTGCGATACTAATAAAAAATCAATAACGAGATAACGAGAACAGAAAGTGCTACGAGAAAATTAATATTACTACGAAATATTTCGTAAAAATGCAATTGGAATTCTCTCAGTGAGTGATTAGAATTCTCATATTAAGCATCATTATAATATTTTAAGCAGTCTTAAATTCCCGATTAAAATAAATAAATTACAGCAAGGAAATAATTTAATGACTGGATACGGTGTTTTGCGATACTAATAAGAAAGCACGACAACAGAAAGTGCTACGAGAAAATTAATAGTACTGCGAAATATTCGGTGAAAATACAATTGGAATTCTCTTATTAAGTAATTAGAATTCTCGCATTAAATAATTGGAACATCATGTATTTCAGTTCTGGTATTTTATAAACAAGAAACTATCTCAATATTGGGAGGTATTAGTTTTTTGAATAAATTACTTCACTTCTCAATTACGGAACGAATAAGGGAAAAATATACAACCACATTAACCTGAATTGTTAACACAAGTTACAAAAGCGAAACACATTGCTAAGAAAATAGGTCAATTAAACACTCTTGTTGTAATTTGTGTTTCAAGATCGATTACCAGTAAATCAATAGATTATACTAATAAATTGGAAAAACTTTGGATCAGAATAAAGCCAAGGTCAAAAGGGATGATCAATTAATTAGGTGCTAAATTAAGGAGCAAACAAGGAAAATAGGAAGAAGAAAAGTAATAGTTACTTTTTCAGTAATATTGATTGTAAATGTGTAACATGTGTGGAAATACACTAAAAATGAAATGATTTAGAAGGATTTTTGATTATTGTATAAGTATGTACATTGCTATAATTTGTAATCTCATTCGGACTCCAGTAATCTAGGGCTTATAGGAAGAAAAAAAAAAAAACTATCGAAATTAGTACTCGAAACAAAGGCACTTGTATTCCCCTGGAAATATAATATTATAAAATAAACATTTTAAAATTTTAATTTTTTTTCATTTCCAAACATGTGCTATAATAGGTGTCCATAATTTTTGTATTGCTTTATACTCCACCAGTGTTTTTCATTTCTTAAGTTCACTTTAAAGTACGAACTTCCTTGCAACTCTACATGCAGTCTAAATGTGTACAGTTGAAATTAATGTCGTTCGAAATCTTACTCAAAATTTTCATTCAAAAAAGTTGTGACCTGGTTAATGAGAGTGAAAAGGTTTTTCGTACTCTTAAAAATAATCAGAAGCACGCCATGATTTGTCGATTGTTCAAATCATGGCGTGCTTATATATGTACGTCTAGGTTCAAATCTTCATAGAGGTGCAGCAAAAAGTACGGTTAGGACAGAGAACTTGAGACCAAAGTCGTTAAACGGATTAGGTACAATCCAATCCTATCTGCTTTGACACATCGCAATAAAGATGTAAATATCATCTTCAACGGTGAACAGGATGCTCAAAGCACGTTTACAGTTGAAAACTATATAAAAAAAAACGACAAATTTACCACCTTTACCTTCGCAAAAAAAGATAACTAAAGTTTAAAGAGCAAAATGTTCCCTAGCAACAATTTCACCTTGGCCCCATTTTTTTAAGAGAAATATTTTTTCAAATATCAATACACTCGAACATATAAGCGATTAGAAAAAATTAACAATATATGCATTTCAAGCCGCGGTGCCTCAGGGGATAGAGTGTTCGCCTTCCAATGAGGTGAACCGGGTTTGAATCCCAGCAATGGCTAATCGATAAGAATTCCGCAACCGGCTCGCATCGATCACAATGCTGACGCAAAATATCATCAGTGGTAGACGGATCATGCAAGGGGACTCTAACCCATGAGGGCACATAGTCCTCCACGAGGGCGAATTTCTCCCAATATTTGATCCAGAGTTCCCTTGTCTTCTGGATTGGGTTCAAAATTACAAGGCTACGGAGTTGAACATTAGTAGTCGTAAACACCAAATCGGGGTGGCTGTTCAACCACGGTTATAAAATAAAATACGCGCATTTCAATATCGTTTAACAAACCCATTGTTACAAAAGTCTTCATAAGTATGTTTTAGGGTTAACGAATTAAGGAGTGTAGGCCAACTTTTAATACCATTTCATTAACTGAATGAAATTTTAATACGTGACATAATGGTATAGAAATTTTGACAAATGGTCAGGTTATTTAAGTTTTTCATCTAGTTTAAATTTTAAATTCAGTTTTTGATAATAGAGCTCAACTTAGACAAGTCGTCATCTTGACAAACTTTACTGTAATGTAACCGAAACATCTATTTTATCATTAAATTTAAATACATTGAATACATTTTATACAAAACCTACACTCCAATATGAAAATATTGATTATTTGATTGGACGAAACTTAATTTCTATATCTGACGCAAAAACTTTAACTAAAAAAAAAACTTTTATACATTTTTGAGATAAGTCCTTGTGGTAGAATTTTTTCGGGCTTTCTGCGACAAAACTCTCTAGTACTAATATCTTTCTGCAAGATACTATAAATAATAACAAATATATATGTTACTAATTTAAAGTAACAGAAGCGTCAACGTCAAAAAAAAAAACTTCTCGAAAAAAAAAATTTTATTTTTTAAATTGAATATGTAATTTTTTTTAATTCTAATATTATGAGCGATATTCTCGCATTTCGTAGGGGGAAAACACACTAATTCTTATCTTTTTCTGCTTTTGTAAGCCATTATCAAATTTAAAAACAAATTAAAAATAGTGAAATCCGTAGTAGTAACTACCGAAAAAAAAAAAAAAAAAAAAAAANAAAAAAAAAAAAAGATCGGTGGCGAAACCTCGCAAATCGAACTCTTCAAAAAAGAAATACAAATTTTCATTTTCAAAATTCATTTGTTGTGATAAATAATATCGGATTAAAAATATCGGATTTTAAAAACTGTGAGGAAATCTACAGAAATAACTGAAAAAAAAATTAAAAAATAGAGCGAAAATTTCTGTAGAAAAGAAAACCAAAATTTTTTACTTCCCTAAGGAAAATTCTTTTTGCAAGAGCTGAGTAAAATTCTGCGACAATGTCACAGTGTCGCCACGATTCTGCTACATATAAGAATACACATAAAGGAAATTTACGAGAATATAGTTCATTAGTAAAACTGATTTTATAGGTGGTTTATGAAAAATCTCAAGTTCTGTTTGTTCCCTTAATTAATCCTTTCGAAAGTATGTACATTCTATTAGTCGAAGTACTAGCATGGTTACTCTGAATTTTAGCCTTAACAATATGTAACTCAATACGTTTAAATCCAATTTTAATTTTATATCAAAAGAAAAAAAATTTGATATACTTTTCCGCCATTTAATTTGATATGCTTTTTTGATATTCTTTTCCGCCATCTCAAACAATATACAGTATTTTTAGCTGATACAATTTATACAACAAGAATTCTGTAATTTTTTTCCTTCGAACTAGCTATTATTTTAGACATTGTAATTTTAAGTTTAAAAAAAACAACAACAAAAAAAAAATAAATAAATAAATATATATATGTGTATTCTAATATGTGCGTGTGCGTTCTAATAGTTGCAAACATCATTTCTAGATGGCAGCACTATAAAAATCCACAAATCAAATTTCATTTCAAGTAATAAAAATAGTAAAACTTACATTTGGAGATTTTTTTTCAAGGCTTATTAACAAAACATCTTACCTGTAGAACAATAAATAAATTAGCAAACAAATTTAATATAATTTAAATAAGCTTTATTTACATATCAAAAATAAAAATTTTAAAAGCAATTACAGTTTATATACAGTTCTAACTTTAGGGAATACTTTTTTAGTAACTAATTTTGAATACATAAAGTAGAAGAAGCATTGTAAATAGCTTTCATATCAGGTTTCAACTGTAGATAATAACATATTCATCAGTTTAAAGCGGAATTTTATTGTGATATTTATTAATTTAACAAAAAGTTTAAAAGGTTATAGAAGAAATTAAGAATATTTGTAAAATTTTTCATCAAAAATTTAAGATAATATAGTCTCATTAGTGAATAATTTATAAAAATAGTGTTTTAAAGCCTTTCATTTTTAAAAACTTTTTTGGTATTTCGCAATCTTTGCTAAAAAAATATTTTTGTAAAATAAATAGAAATATTTAAAAATATAATAAAAATGTTCAAAAAATTATTACAAAAATAGTAATTTTTAACAGGAAACATTACTATACATTAAAGAAAACAATTTTTAAAATAATGCTAGATAATATAAGAACATGCACTTTATAAATTGAAATCAATTCAAAATAACATGATGAATAATTTCCTCAGAAACTATAACGTTTTCAAGTTCTTCCATTGAATAAAATTTTTTTTTTCTACCTCTTCGTCGCTTCTTAACTTTATTTATTTTTGTGAAATGAGTCGATGGTTAAAACATATTTACATAAAAATCTAAAATGTTTTAGATAAAAAAATAATTTTGTTAATTTTATATTTTGTAAACTAAATATTTTACAACTATGCATTTTGAACAATGAGCTCAGATGTTTTCAAACTATTCAGATTTTCGAGATGCATTTTTTTCAGGGCTCAGAATTTCTTCTAATCTAAACGCAAAAGGGAAAAAAATAAAAATAATGAAAAATAGAAAGTATAAAAAAAACTTAATAAGCAGGATATTTTAGTGCTTTGAAAATATTATAAAGCTTAAAATATTCTATGTTCATACCTAAAAATTTTTTTTATGCTTATTTATTGTTCAGAATATATATATAAAAAAAAAGAGAATAATATTGAAAAGCGCGAAAGCTTAACATGATAGTGGCGTCATCTATTGCACAGTTTTATAACAAAGTAATAAAAAAATTTTAATATACTATTAGACTTCAAATTTTCGATAAAGTTTTAAAAAATGAGAATGAGGAATAATATTAAAGAAAATAATCATGAAGTATTCATTTTCAGAATTCGAAGGAAATAAACATTTTCATCCCTTTACTCATGCCCTGGTACAAATTGTAAATAATACAAAAAAGTGCGTGTCAAAACACATCAATATAAAGACCTCGGCCACACACGTGCGCCGCCAACAAGTCCAGAAAAACGGTCTCATTCAACTGCGCATGACTCATAGAAATAATAAATCGCAATTTCCTACTACTGGTCTGACGAGCAGCTGATATAACTTGTTCATTTGAATCACAAATGAATCTCATTAAATCATTCAATTATTTCTCTCTTCTTTATCATATTTGAAGGAGAAGGAATCATTCACTTTTAGAAAAAAGGGATTACATTTTTTTGTATGGTTTTTATCAGTTTAAAATTAATTAAAGTTATTAATAATATTTATCAGTAAATTATTTATTCATTCCTTCTTATTCTAGTTCATCTTTTTGATTTTGATCATTATTTAAAATGAGAGGCTAAAAACTAAAAAAGGTGAACCCTTATTATAAAGTATTTTTATATTAATACAGAGATGCCAACTTGCTCCGGACAGCAAATATATAATTTAAAGTGATAGTTTATCAATTGTGATTCTTGGTTTAATAAATTAAATGTAGTAAATTTTTATCCACCACTATTTCTAAATAATTAATAGGATTATATAATTCCCCATTTTACAGTACCTATGTCATGCTATACCTTTTAAAAAGCAAGCAATATTAGTCCAATTTTTGCAAAATTTGTTTTGTAGTTATTTACCGTTTCTTTTATTATTTTGGAGTGTCCGGAGCAGTTGGCATCTCTGTTAATATTATCAAACCTAGCATTTTGTAATAACGATAATTAGTTACAATCTTAGAATTTCTAAAAGGTATATAATTTATGTTTACTTTTATCTTTGGCGACTATTTTTAGCAAAGTTTTTATAGTAACCAGATTTTAAATAGGAATTTAAGAATTAAAATTGTGAATTAAGTTACGATGACAACCGAGCAAAATTAATACATATAGAGTTTATTGCATTAGAACTGTTCAAACATTACGTAGCATGAAAAAAAAAAAAGAGTTTGTGATTTTTCTCCCCCCCCCTTTTTTTTTCTGACAAGAGAGGTAAGAGTTTTGCCTATGAAAAGCATTAAAATCTCATATTTTCAAATTTAATAAAAATCAAAATAAAGAAAGTAATCAAAAAAATTATACACAAGATTTCAGAGGTCAATAGCTTTAAACACACACACGAGGAAAAAAAAATCTAGTGGAATATTTTACTCAAAAACTTATAAAATGGTAACGTAACGTAAAGTAATAAAATGGTATGAAACGTAAATTTTGTTTCATGCAAAGTTACATCTTTTATTTGAATTTAATCATGAAATTAGATATATACAGTCAAAGTCACAGGCTAAAAACTGGGGCGGGGAAGAGTGTAGCGACTTTTTTTTACGTAAGCATGGGCGTGAATTAATCTGCTTATTTTTGCTGACAAGTGGGAACAGAGTCCAAAATTGCTAAAAATATGGTTGCCTTAATATTTGAACTATGTATAAAAATTGAATGATAGCGTTGCAGTTTTCATTATCGTCAATAAATGTTTACTGGTCGGAAAAATCACATGGTATGATGATCCAGTTTTCCCTCATTAATTTCCATATTTTTTTGGTTGTCATCAGCATTAAATTAACACTAGTCATAAAGGTGTTGTTTTCCTGCAAATATTTTTGTATCCCAAATTTAAAGGCATTAATTATCTGCATTTGTATTTTTCTACTATTATTACGGTTTTGATTTTGATTGTTTTCTAAATTAAGGGTTTAAAATTACAAGAGTTGTTTCTTTATTCTAGGGTAAAGTGTTGAATTGTGAGCTCTTCTGATTTTTCGCAATTTGAAAACATGCCTATGTATATACATATGAAAATAATCCAAAAACGAATCACATAACGGTAAATAGAAGTTGTGGTAAGCAGATGCTGACGTCATTAAAAGCAGAAGCAGCAAGAAAAGAATATCATGGTACCCAGAAACTGAGTTTCAGCAAAATTTTACAATTGAAATTTGTCTCCAAACAAGAATCCCCGATTCTATATTTATACCTTATTATAACGTAATTATACGATAACCTTATTACGCTGCATTTTAGAATAAACTTATTTAAATCAGTGTAGAAATTTAGTAGCCTTTTTACAATTATTATTTTTTGGAGCGAATTACATAAATATGCTATAATAAATTACATTTCTTATATGATTAAGAACTTAACGATCAACTTCATGCACCATGTGATGCATGCGGAAATTGCATTTACACAACTTGTTCATACATCAACTTGTTCGGTATACAAAAATATTAAATTGCGTTTGTAAACTCAGGAAACTTATTATAACAATATACCTCTCAATTTTTATAAATGTTAATGTAAAAATTGAATACTAAGCAAAAATTAGATCTTAATAGTATCATAATAGTATCTTAGTAGATCTTAATAGTATCATAAAAAAAATGATTGGACGGGGAAAGTAGGGGCACGAAGCAAAAATATTAATCTTTCTTAATAGTATCTTAGATCTTAGTAGATCTTAATAGTATCATAAAAAAATGATTGGTCGGGGAAAGTAGGGGCACGAGCAAAAATATTAATGTTTTTTTTAATAGATCTCAATAGTATCTCAGATCTTAGTAGATCTTAATAGTATCATAAAAAAATGATTGGACGGGGAAAGTAGGAGCACAAGCGCAAGCAAACAGAATTTTCCTTAGTTCATATATTTTAAATGAATAATTTCAACTTTTGTAGAAAAACTGTTTTATGTCAAGAGACAACAATGATTGCGAAGCAATCAACAGGGTACTTAGCCCTCTAGTAATGAACTGAAATTTTAGCAATAAAAAGTGAGTAATTGTACACCATATTTTATTATGTAGAGACTAAAACTGAATTTGCCTAATTTTGAAATCGATAAGTAAATAAAATGCCAGTTTGAAAGTATTTGATGAAAATTCGTACGCAGAAGTTCTTCGGAATTTATTGTGCCTAAAAGGAATGTGAGATGAGGGGGGAAAAAATCCGACGAAGAATTACATATCGCACCAATCCTCTAACATTTCTTTCTTCCCTTTTTTTCGAGTGTTTACTTATTTTTGACAAGAGTTCTTTTAATATTTTATTTTAAAAATCGGGGGCTACGTGTCGCTTTGCACACCCTGGGTTTGGTACTTTTTGAAGGTCACACACCCATACTGCTAGTTTTGAAAAATCAGAGGAAAAATTAAAAGCATATTCTTACTTTTTCCTGCGATAACAATTTCCCAAAGGTACGATTACCTACTTTTTAGGACACTCATAAAAGTAATTAACATTCTGAAATAATTATTTATATAAATTATTTTACTCATAAACTTACAAAGCCTTTTATATAAATAGAAATGAGAATAACTTTTTTTTTGTTGTAACTCCTGCACCACTGCTAGCTATCGCTTGCCAATCCCAAAAAATGCTGACAATCAGTTTTCCTCTTTATGCCAAAAATACAAAACATCGTCAATATAAACTACTGACAATTAGTATAACAATCAAAAATGCTGACAATTAATTTTCCTTTATACCAAAAATACAAACATCGTCAATGCAAACAACTTATTTTTTCCGAAATTAATTCGAAACGCAAATGAAGTGAGACGATTTACTTATTTTGAGTTAATATAGTGTACGTAGCTGCAAAAGAGAAGAAAAAAAATAATAATGCTCCTGATAATTATTTTTGCTCAAGTGAATTACGCACAGCAAATAACAATCTTCAACTTTGACATACAATAACTCAAAAACTAATGACTACATCAATAACACTTTTATATCAAAATGAACCTTATTAACATGCGAAATTTCATATTGTTACCGCCAATAGTTTTGAGATTATGGCAGAGAGAATTGCTCTCAGTGAACATTTCCTAAAAGAGAGGTGATGGAGACAGTTAATTTAATATATTTTTAATTCCTACTATTAGTTTCATTCTCTCCCTATATATATATTTATATATCTAGTTCAAATTTTAAATCCTTAATAAAATACTTCTTATTTCATATATTCAAGGTCAACTACATTTTTTTAAAAACTTGTAGTGGTATTCAAACTGTATTAACACTTAATGTTAATACATTAAATGTATTCAAATTTAATTTAGTTAAATTAATTAATTTTAATTTCATAAGGGAGAAAAAAATTTCTCTTATGTAAGATATTTAGCAGATTACTATTATCTATATAAATAGTAACAAACAAAAATATTAGTCGAACACCATATATAGAAAGGAAAATTGGAAAGAAATTCGTTTTTTATTTTGCCACTTAATATTATGATTCTGTCATATGTATATACATATTTATATTAATTGTAATTATTTAATAAAAAGTAACTGAAATAAAATTTATTTTTGTTGATCTAAGAAGGAATTTAATTTAATTCTTTTTTTTGTATTACTTGATGAAGTAGAGAAAAAAGTTTTTTTCTCCTTAAATCAAATCTATGAATAGTTTTGAAAAACAAACCGACTTCCTTCTGAGGTATAGTATACAAACCAAAATTTAGCTTATATTTTCAAAAGCCGTATAAACTATACTTCTCACACAGCATTTTTGTCAAAAATTTATCAATCCCATTTTTTTTCTCACAAACAACGCAAGAACGACTATTTCAAAATTCTCCATAAAATTGTCACGGGGCAATATACTCGTATTACTATTTATAATAGCTTGTTTTTGTGTGATTACGAAATACTAAGAATATAGTATTCTATCTATTATCAGAGGCACATAAACGATTAAAATGATATAAATCGAAAGTATGCATGATACATACGACTTAATTTTAAAAAGATAGATTACAAGAACGCATCATAGGATAATGTTTTGTTTTCTTTCTCTAAAAATCGTCCTTGAATATGTTGTGGTCTTCTCTACTGGCACCAAAACAAGCAGGAAGTTGAAGCGCACAAGAACAAAAAAATAAAAAATAAAATTCATTGTGCGTAGGTAACAATATAACTTATTGTGTGTGTCCACACAGTTAAACGTGTTTTTCTGAGTTAATCATCTACAATCAGAATTCGGCTTATTATAAAAACATTTTATAAACAAACGAAGCAATTTTTTCCGCTTACATTAAGGTTTTATGAAAATTTCTGGTTTAAACAATTTTTTAAGTCATCGCTGTATGTTTCTGCATCATATAGGTTTATGGGCTAAATCATAGGAAGACTAATGCGTAACTTACAGAATTATTAGCTAAGAAATAATATATTGTATACGCAAAATCGATCTGATATACTGTAGTTTTTACAGTAAAAATTATCGTCAAATCACTGAATCATTCTAATTAAATAAATACTGTAAAAATTACTGTATAACATTTTACGGTAAAAACGTATTTTACAATAAAATGGATTTTACGGATAATGCACCCAAATTGATGATACTTTATACGATAATTTGATTAAGAATTTTTCACCTTCTACATTATTGTATTTACAGTTTAAAATTTATAAGGAAGTATAAGTTCCATTCAGAGAGCTTCAAATTAAACTTGGTATTAAATTCGGGTCATTAAGTAAAAATTCTTACCGAATTATTTTGTAAAATTCGGGTTCAACTGTCCGAAACGAATCGGACGATGTAAAATCTACAGAGATGCCTTTTTTTTTTCTTGCGATCTTTTTTTCCCTGGACTTTTCTTCCGGTGCTTTTTTTCCGGGGTTTTATTAGTGCTCTTTTTTTCTCCGATTCCTATTTCACTGGACAGAAAAAAATCTAATTCTATATAGCTAAAAAGAGTTCAATGTAGAGATTTGAGTGCACTAGCTAGTTGGAGAGTAGTCAAAATTTCGATTTGAAGTCAAAATTTCTACCCTGAAAGGCACGAAAGCGAGTTAATGAAAATGTATTAAAAAACGTGGACAAAAAAAGGCGTAATTTATGACTAACAAGAAAAACATCGTTGAACATGTGCACTCTATTTTCATATCAAAAACAAATACGGAAATTACAACATAAAGATATTCTAAAAATAATAAAATAATTCGGGTATTGAGAAACATTTGTTTTCGTGGATGAAACTTCCTTTTCTGTTTTATCTTCGAAAAGCCCCATCAAACGTTCTATTTTTGAGATCAGAGATAGAATATTCTAAACAAACAGTAATTCGAAACGAAGAAAACATCTATATTTAAAATTCATTTTCTTACACGTGAAGTACGATAACAAATGTTACATACATTTAATGTAGTTATCAATACTTTAATATTTATATTCTTTTTTAAAAACAGTTAGTTAATAGCAATTGGTAGAAACTTAATGAATTTTAAGGGATTTTAATTTACAAGTATAATTAAATTACTTTAGTATAAATATTGCAACTTCATTTTGATATGTTTTTATTTTGTTACCTATTATTTAATGCAATAAAAAAAGTTATATTAAGCACAAAAAAGGTAAATAAAATTGATAATTAGCGAGAAAAACATTACAAATTTAATATTTTTCTACATTAGTTAAGTCATTAACAAAAGAGTTGACTGAAGTTTAGTAAAACACGACAAGTTGAAAAAAAAAAGAAAAACTCTTGGGGGAAATGTAGAGATAATCCACACTCTTTCCAAATTTGATTTTTTTTTTTACATCAAACTGTTAATTAGCATTGCTTCTAGTTAGGTACAGTGTGCACAAAAAATAAATAAGCGGACCACCCTGAATAACTTTTCATCTGATAATCGAATCTTTACGTTCTAAGACTCAATCTTAATAGTTCGAAGAGGTGACCTCAAATATTCTAAGCAATTAGTGCACGTAATATTTTAAGTGACGAAGTCAGACACAAAAACATGATTTCACTGAATAAATATACCTTTTTTTGGACGGATTCGGATTTCTGATCTCCAAAATATAGCAAGTAGCCGCAATCTGGGAAATATGGTCCCAATAGTTTGGGCCCCTTAATGTTAATTTTACTATTTTCGTAATTCGCCATATCTCGAGAACTTTTAAAGCGAAGGGAAATATTTTTGCACACAATTATAAAATTCGTTTATCCAACGATAATTTCAAGCAAATAATAACATTTAGTAAATATTTGTCATTTGATTTAACGATAGTCCAAAAACACTTGAATTGTAAGGTGTCTACAATTTTTTACATCATTTTAAGGAATGTTAATTTCACACGGTAAAAAGGAAAAAATTGAACGAAATCGGTCAAACAGTTCCTGAGAAATCGATATTTACAAAAGTATTTAATTGAGGGTAAATTTTTCCATAACCAGGACAAATAAATTACATTTTAATATTTCCAATTAAAATTGCTGCATCATTAAATGTATCCGGTAGAATCTTCGAGTTTAAAAAATAATTATAATATAATTATAACACATTTTATACTAGCATTTTTCTGACAATCGTATGTGTATTAAGAATAATTTTAATTACTATTACTACCGATAAAAATCAACTACTTTTTTTTTTATTCAAACAATTAGTCGTTGAAAAGCAAGTAGCAATAAAAATTATAAAGAGAACGTTCAAGCAAATGCAGACACAACAGAAAGAGAAGAAAAATAATACACTGTGACGTAATAGTCTGGATGTTCTTAGAACAAAATGTGTGGGGGGAGGCCTTAAGGGGATTAAAGGTCACGGTGTCTTCCTGCTTTCAACACAAATCCATTTTTATTGGTTTTGAAAACAGAACAGATATATTGTGTCAAATGCATACATAAGGTACAAGCGAACTTATTTAACAAGGGAATGTTTTGTTTCTAGAAAAAGAACAAAAGAGTTCGCTCATGTTTCTGGAAAAAGAATAATAAAGTTCGCTTATATATTTTTCGTATTTCATAAGATATAAAATATAGTATTTCATAGCATACATAAATCGTATACATCAATATAGATTTCTGGATAATATAACTGCGGAGAATGGTCTCTACAAAAGAAATATTCCATAACAGAAATTTATCAGAACAGAAATCAATAAATACCGTTTCATTTACAGTAAATATAATACACAAACTATTGCAGCAGAAATAATTTTTAAAGAAAAAGAAAAAAATATCAGAATTCTACATTGTACTTGCTCTATTCTTTGAATCATGGAATGTTTTAATAAGGTGTTAAAAATAATAGATATATACAGCGCTGTCATTAAAAGTTAGGTTTTGTGGATTTCAATTTTTTTCAGTTTTGGAAGAATTTGGAAAACAATTTTTGTATAGTTTGAGATTCATCTTAACTTGTGCTAGCTTCTCTATCCAACTTCTTAATTGAAATACTTCACATTTGAAAGAATGTCGGAATTTGAATGTCAACACAACATTCAGAGGTTTTTTGAATTCTTACGAACTTTTTTGGGTGACTGGCCTTGCCAACGTTTACATACATTCTTCGTGTTATGCGCTCACTGCGGCCTCTTGCGTTGACGTTTAAAGATTATGCAATTATTTAACACTTGAATCGACAGCTTTAGTTGACAAACTATAGTTAATGAGTAGAAATTAAATTTTTTAATGGTTGCACATGCAAACAGAGGCTGACAAACGCAGGGGCATACGGGGCAGTAGGCCCCCACATCAGAGGGGGCCTCCAAATCGAATAGAAAATTTATTTTACATTTCCTTCTTTAATGGACTTTTTTTTAAACAAAATATCAGTACAGTGTAAAATCCGTCAGCTTTATGTTAGCTTCTTCATTAATCTATATTATAAACACAAATAATCTATATTTCGCAAATCCTAGTGCGGAATTCAGCTAAATTTTCGCAATTACGATGGACAAATTTGGCCAATCAAAAGCATGTATTTTTACACATAGCAAAATGCGATGTGTTTACAAAAATACAGGCTTTTGATTGGCTTAAGGGTACAAGGGACGTTTAAATTTTTTTTTTCAATTTTTGAGCTACAATTTTAAAATTTACAGCATTTAGTTGTTGCATCTTAAATAGACTAAGCATGAAGTTTGGTGATGATTGTTCAATTAGTTTAAAATTAAATTAAATTAAATTTTAATTTTTTTAAAATACCCAAAAAAGGAAATATTTGAAATGCTCCATTTGCTCGGAAAAGCAAAGTAGGAAGTTAATTTTTTGTTACAAGATTTTTATTATATTTCTAAACAAAAGTTGCGATAATTCATAACTTTTAAACAAATTTAATTTTAAAACAATAATGAAATATTAAAAAACACATAATTTTAACTAAAATAGTTACATAAGAATTTTCATTTGTGACTAAATAATTTTTTTTACTCGAGTTAAACCTATAATGCATCGCAACTTTCATTTAGACATGTATAACGAGCAATTTGATGAAATATAATTAAAAACAGATAAAAATTAAAATGTATGGAGCATTTCGAAAACACAAAATTTACCAGAATATTGATTTTGAGAAAAAGCCAGTTTTAAAATTTGCACACAATAATACACTATTTTTTGCTTGAATAATAAATTTTTAATG